>NC_092038.1:26259161-26624317 GCF_003086295.3 Arachis hypogaea
GAAATTGTGATCATCATGGCCATCACATGGTACGCTCAATTGCAATCTCAACTCTTTATCACAACTTCGCACAACTAACCAGCAAGTGCACTGGGTCGTCCAAGTAATAAA
Organism: Arachis hypogaea; assembly: GCF_003086295.3. Classification (NCBI taxonomy): domain Eukaryota; kingdom Viridiplantae; phylum Streptophyta; class Magnoliopsida; order Fabales; family Fabaceae; genus Arachis; species Arachis hypogaea. The sequence continues at coordinate 26,259,273 of NC_092038.1, forward strand.
CCTTACGCGAGTAAGGGTCGATCCCACGGAGATTGTTGGTATGAAGCAAGCTATGGTCATCTTGTAAATCTCAGTCAGGCAGATTCAAATGGTTATGAATAATTTATGAATAAAGCATAAAATAAGATAGAGATACTTATGCAATTCATTGGTGAGAATTTCAGATAAGCGTATGGAGATGCTTTGTCCCTTCCGTCTCTCTGCTTTCCTACTGTCTTCATCCAATCCTTCTTACTCCTTTCCATGGCAAGCTGTATGTAGGGTTTCACCGTTGTCAGTGGCTACCTCCCATCCTCTCAGTGAAAATGTTCAACGCGCTCTGTCACAGCACGGCTATTCAGCTGTCGGTTCTCGATCATGTCAGAATAGAATCCAGTGATTCTTTTGCGTCTGTCACTAACCCCCACAATCGCGAGTTTGAAGCTCATCACAGTCATTCAATCCTTGAATCCTACTCAGAATACCACAGACAAGGTTTAGACCTTCCGGATTCTCTTGAATGCCGCCATCAATTCTAGCTTATACCACGAAGATTCTGATTAAGAATCCAAGAGATAAACATTCAAGCCTTGTTTGTTGTAGAAGGAAGTGGTTGTCAGGCACGCGTTCATAAGTGAGAATGATGATGAGCGTCACATAATCATCACATTCATCATGTTCTTGGGTGCAATGATATCTTAGAACAAGAATAAGCTGAATTGAATAGAAGAACAATAGTAATTGCATTAATACTCAAGGTACAGCAGAGCTCCACACCTTAATCTATGGTGTGTAGAAACTCCACCGTTGAAAATACATAAGAACAAGGTCTAGGCATGGCGAGAGGCCAGCCCCCATGATTAAGAACTAGAGTCCAAAGATGATCAAAGATCTAAAGTGATCAAAGATTAATACAATAGCAAAAGGTCCTACTTATAGAGAACTAGTAGCTAGGGTTTACAAAATGAGTAAATGACATAAAAATCCACTTCCGGGCCCACTTGGTGTGTGCTTGGGCTGAGCATTGAAGCATTTTCGTGTAGAGACTCTTCTTGGAGTTAAACCCAGCTTTTGTGCCAGTTTGGGCGTTTAACTCCCATTCTTGTGCCAGTTCCGGCGTTTTACGCCAGAATTCTTGAGCTGACTTGAAACGCCTGTTTGGGCCATCAAATCTCGAACAAAGTATGGACTATTATACATTTCTGGAAAGCCCAGGATGTCTACTTTCCAACGCAGTTAAAAGCGCGCCATTGGGCTTTGTAGCTCCAGAAAATCTACTTCGAGTGCAGGGAGGTCAGAATCCAACAGCATCTGCAGTCCTTTTCAGCCTCTGAATCAGATTTTTGCTCAGGTCCCTCAATTTCAGCCAGAAAATACCTGAAATCACAGAAAAACACACAAACTCATAGTAAAGTCAGAAAAGTGAATTTTAACTAAAAACTAATAAAATATAATAAAAACTAACTAAAACATACTAAAAACATACTAAAAACAATGCCAAAAAGCGTAAAATTATCCGCTCATCACAACACCAAACTTAAATTGTTGCTTGTCCCCAAGCAACTGAAGATCAAATAAGATAAAAGAAGAGAATATGCAATGAATTCCAAAACATCTATGAAGATCAGTATTAATTAGATGAGCGGGGCTTTTAGCTTTTTGCCTCTAAACAGTTTTGGCATCTCACTTTATCCTTTGAAATTAGAATGATGGGCTTCTATAGGAACTCAGAATCCAGATAGTGTTATTGATTCTCCTAGTTAAGTATGATGATTCTTGAACATAGCTACTTTATGAGTCTTGGCTGTGGTCCAAGCATTCTGTCTTCCAGTATTACCACCGGATACATACATGCCACAGACACATAACTGGGTGAACCTTTTCAGATTGTGACTCAGCTTTGCTAGAGTCCCAATTAGAGGTGTCCAGGTTCTTAAGCACACTCTTTTTGCCTTGGATACAACTTTATTTTTTTCTTTTTCTTTCCTTTTTTTTTTTTTTTAATTCATGCTTTTTCTTGCTTCAAGAATCATTTTTATGTTTTTCAGATCCTGTAACATGTCTCCTTTTTCATCATTCTTTCAAGAGCCACATTCATGAACAACAAATTCAAAAGACATATGCACTGTTCAAGCATACATTCAGAAGTCAAAGTATTGCCACCACATCAAAATAATTAATCTATTATAAAATTCAAAATTCATGCAATTCTTCTCTTTTTCAATTAAGAACATTTTTTCATTTAAGAAAGGTGATGGATTCATAGGACATTCATAACTTTAAGGCATAGACACTAAGACACTAATGATCATAAGACACAAAATAGATGATAACATAAGCATAAAAATTTGAAAAATAGGAAAATAAAGAACAAGGAAGTTAAAGAACGGGTCCACCTTAGTGATGGCGGCTTGTTCTTCCTCTTGAAGATCTTATGGAGTGCTTGAACTCCTCAATGTCTCTTCCTTGCCTTTGTTGCTCCTCTCTCATAATTCTTTGATCTTCTCTAATTTCATGGAGGAGAATGGAATGTTCTTGGTGTTCCACCCTTAGTTTCCCATGTTGGAACTCAATTCTCCTAGGGAGGTGTTGATTTGCTCCCAATAGTTTTGTGGAGGAAAGTGCATCCCTTGAGGCATCTCAGGGATTTCATGATGAGTGGGATCTCTTGTTTGCTCCATCCTTTTCTTAGTGATGGGCTTGTCCTCATCCATGAGGGTGTCTCCCTCTATGTCAATTCTGACTGAATAACAGAGGTGACAATGAGATAAGGGAAGGCTAACCTTGCCAAGGTAGAGGACTTGTCCGCCACCTTATAAAGTTCTTGGGATATAACCTCATGAACTTCTACTTCCTCTCCAATCATGATGCTATGAATCATGATAGCCTGTCTATAGTAACTTCGGACCGGTTGCTAGTGGGAATGATTGAGCGTTGGATAAACTCCAACCATCCTCTAGCCACGGGCTTGAGGTCATGCCTTCTCAGTTGAACCGGCTTCCCTCTTGAATCTCTCTTCCATTGAGCGCCCTCTTCACAAATGTCTATGAAACTTGGTCCAACCTTTGATCAAAGTTGACCCTTCTAGTGTAAGGGTGTTCATCTCCTTGCATCATGGGCAAGTTGAATGCCAACCTTACATTTTCTGGACTAAAATCTAAGCATTTCCCCGAACCATTGTAAGCCAATTCTTTGGGTCCGGGTTCACACTTTGATCATGGTTCTTGGTGGTCCATCCATTGGCATAGAACTCTTGAACCATTAAGATTCCGAGTTGTTGAATGGGGTTGGTAAGAACTTCCCAACCTCTTCTTCGGATCTCATGTCGGATCTCCGGATATTCACTCTTTTTGACTTTGAAAGGGACCTCGGGGATCACCTTCTTCATGGCCACAACTTCATAGAAGTGGTCTTGATGCACCCTTGAGATGAATCTCTCAATCTCCCATGACTCGGAGGTGGAAGCTTTTGCCTTCCCTTTCCTCTTTCTAGAGGTTTCTCCGGCCTTAGTGCCATAAATGGTTATGGAAAAACAAAAAGCAATGCTTTTACCACACCAAACTTAGAAGGTTTGCTCGTCCTAGAGCAAAAGAAGAAAGAAGAGAGTAGAAGAAGAAGAAATAGAGGAGATGGAGGTGGCTTTGTGGTTCGGCCAAGGGGGAGAAGTAGTGTTTAGGTTGTGCGAAAATGAAGGAGTGAAGATGGGTTTATATAGGAGTGGAGAGGGGGTGTATGGTTCGGCCATTATGGGTGGGTTTGGGAGGGAAAGTGGTTTGAATTTGAATGGTGAGGTAGGTGGAGTTTTATGAAGGATGGATGTGAGTGGTGAAGAGAATAGTGGGATTTGATAGGTGAGGGGTTTTTGGGAAAGAGGTGTTGAGGTGATTGGTGAATGGGTGAAGAAGAGAGAGAGTAGTGGGTAGGTGGGGATCCTGTGGGGTCCACAGATCCTGAGGTGTCAAGGAAAATTCATCCCTGCACCAAGTGCGAGCAAAAATGCTCTTTATGCCAATTCTGGCGTTAAACGCCGGCTGGTGCCCATTTCTGGCGTTTAACGCCAACTTCTTGCCCTTTCCTGGCGTTTAACGCCAGTCTGGTGCCCCTTTCTGGCGTTAAACGCCCAGAATGGTGCCAGACTGGGCGTTAAACGCCCATTTGCTGCCTTTACTGGCGTTTAAACGCCAGCAAGTTTTCCTCCAGGGTGTGCTATTTTTCTTTCTGTTTTTCATTCTGTTTTTGCTTTTTCAATTGATTTTGTGACTTCCCATGATCATCAACCTACAGAAAACATAAAATAACAAAGGAAAATAGATAAATATAACATTGGTTGCCTCCCAACAAGCGCTTCTTTAATGCATTAGCTTGACAGTGGGCTCTCATAGAGCCTCACAGATACTCAGAGCAATGTTGGAACCTCCCAACACCAAACTTAGAGTTTGAATGTGGGGGTTCAACACCAAACTTAGAATTTGGTTGTGGCCTCCCAACACCAAACTTAGAGTTTGACTGTGGGGGCTCTGTTTGACTCTGTTTTGAGAGAAGCTCTTCATGCTTCCTTCCATGGTTACAGAGGGATATCATTGAGCCTTAAACACAAGGGTTCTTCATTCACTTGAATGATCACAGCCTCTGCTGTGGCTAGGAAGGGTCTGCCAAGGATGATGGATTCATCCATGCACTTCCAGTCTCTAGGACTATGAAATCAGCAGGGATGTAATGGTCTTCAACTTTTACCAGAACATCCTCTACAAGTCCATAAGCTTGTTTTCTTGAATTGTCTGCCATCTCTAGTGAGATTCTTGCAGCTTGTACCTCAAAGATCCCTAGCTTCTCCATTACACAGAGAGACATGAGGTTTATGCTTGACCCTAGGTCACACAGAGCCTTCTTGAAGGTCATGGTGCCTATGTACAAGGTATTGAGAACTTCCAGGTCTGTCTCTTTTGAGGTAATTTCTGCCTAGACAAGTCATCCAGTCTTTAGTGAGCAAAGGGGGTTCATCTCCCAATCTCATTACCAAATAACTTGTCATTTAGCTTCATGATTCTCCAAGGTACTTAGCAACTTGCTCTTCAGTGACATCTTCATCTCTTCAAGGAAGATACTCATCAGAGTCATGAATGGCAGAAGTAAATCCAATGGAATCTCTATGGTCTCAGTGTGAGCCTCAGATTCCCATGGTTCCTCATTAGGGAACTCATTGGAGGCCAGTGGACGTCCATTGAGGTCTTCCTCAGTGGCGTTCACTGCCTCTTCTCCTCTCCAAATTCGGCCATGTTGATGGCCTTACACTCTCCTTTTGGATTCTCTTCTGTATTGCTTGGAAGAGTACTAGGAGGGAGTTCAGTAACTTTCTTACTCAGCTGACCCACTTGTGCCTCCAAGTTTCTAATGGAGACCTTGTTTCAGTCATGAACTTTGAGTGGTTTTGATTAGATCAAAGACCATAGTTGCTAAGTCAGAGTGGCTCTGCTTAGAATTCTCTGTCTGTTGCTGAGAAGATGATGGAAAAGGCTTGCCATTGCTAAACCTGTTTCTTCCACCATTATTGTTGTTGAAACCTTGTTGAGGTCTCTGTTGATCCTTCCATGAGAGATTTGGATGATTTCTCCATGAAGGATTATAGGTGTTTCCATAGGGTTCTCCCATGTAATTCACCTCTTCCATTGAAGGGTTCTTAGGATCATAAGCTTTTCTTCAGATGAAGTTCCTTAGTACTGCCTGGTGCAGCTTGCATTCCAGACAGACTTTGAGAAATCATATTGACTTGCTGAGTCAATATTTTATTCTGAGCCAATATGGCATTCAGAGTATCAATCTCAAGAACTCATTTCTTCTGATTCGTCCCATTGTTCACAGGATTCCTTTCAGAAGTGTACATGAATTGGCTATTTGCAACCATTTCAATCAGTTCTTGAGTTTCTGTAGGCGTCTTCTTAGATGAAGAGATCCTCCAGTAGAGCTATCCAATGACATCTTGGACAGTTCAGACAGACCATCATAGAAGATACCTATGATGCTCCATCAGAAAGCATGTCAGAAGGACACTTTCTGATCAATTGTTTGTATCTTTCCCAAGCTTCATAGAGGGATTCACCTTCCTTCTATCTGAAGGTTTGGACTTCCACTCTAAGCTTACTCAATTTTTGAGGTGGAAAGAACTTTGCCAAGAAGGCATTGACTAGCTTTTCCCAAGAGTTCAGGCTTTCTTTAGGTTGTGAGTCCAACCATATTCTAGCTCTGTCTCTTACAGCAAAAGGGAATAGCATAAGTCTGTAGACCTCAGGGTCAACCCCATTGGTCTTGACAATGTCACATATTTGCAAGAATTCTGCTAAAAACTGATGAGGATCTTCCAATGGAAGTCCATGGAACTTGCAATTCTGTTGCATTAGAGAAACTAATTGAGGCTTAAGCTCAAAGTTGTTTGCTCCAATGGCAGGGATAGAGATGCTTCTCCCATAGAAGTCGGGAGTAGGTGCAGTAAAGTCACCCAGCACCTTCCTTGCATTGTTGGCATTGTTGTTGTTTTCGGCTGCCATGTCTTCTTCTTTGAAGAATTCTGCTAGGTCCTCTACAGAGAGTTGTGCTTTAGCTTCTCTTAGCTTTCGCTTCAAGGTCCTTTCAGGTTCAGGTTCAGCCTCAACAAGAATTCTTTTGTCTTTGCTCCTGCTCATATGAAAGAGAAGAAAGCAAGAAAATATGGAATCCTCTATGTCACAGTATAGAGATTCCTTGAGGTGTCAGAGGAAAAGAAAAATAGAAGGAAAAGGTAGAAGAATTCGAACTTAGAAAGATAGAGTTCGAATTGTACATGTTAGTCCATAAATAGAAGGATGTGAGAAGAGGGGAAGAAATAAATTAAAAAGATTTTAAAAAAACATTTTGAAAATTGATTGATGATTTTCGAAAACTAAGAGTGGGAAAGAAATTAAGTGATTTTTGAAAAAGATTTTGAAATTAGAAATCAAAAAGATATGATCGAAAACTTATTTTGAAAAAGATGTGATTAAAGAGATATGATTGAAAAGTTATGGTTTTGAAAAGATTTGTTGAAAAGATATGATTGAAAAACAATTTAAAAAGATTTGATTTTTAAAATCAATGACTTGGCTAACAAGAAAAGATATGATTCAAACATTAAACTTTTCTCAACAGAAACGGCAACATACTTGAAATGTTGAATCAAATCATTAATTGTTAGCAAGTATTTTTGAAAACGGAAAGAAATTGATTTTGAAAATATATGATTGAAAAGATATGATTTGAAAAAGATTTGATTTTGAAAAATTTTGAAAACTTGAAAAAAAATCTGCATTAAAAACAAAATCTTCCCTCTTGTGCCATCCTGGCGTTAAACGCCCAGAACGGTATCCATTCTGGCGTTTAACGCCCAAAGCTCTACCCTTTTGGGCGTTAAACGCCCAGCCAGGCACCCTGGCTGGCGTTTAAACGCCAGTTTTCCTTCCTCACTGGACGTTTTGAACGCCCAGCTTTTTCTGTGTAATTCCTCTGCTGAATGTTCTGAATCTTCAATTCTCTGTATTATTGACTTGAAAAGACACAAATTAAATTTTTTTTGGATTTTTAATAATGAGGGATAATCAAAATGCAACTAAGATCAAATAAACAATGCATGCAAGACACCAAACTTAGAAGTTTGTATAATACTGACACTAACAAGTTGAGAATGCATATGAGAAACATCAAAACACTCAAGACAAGAGAATTTAAAGATCAGAGTAAAGAAATCATCAAGAATAACTTGAAGATTACTGAAGACACATGAAAAATGCAAGAAGAACAGAAACATGCAATGGACACCAAACTTAAAATGAACACTAGACTCAAACAAGAAATATTTTTGGTTTTTATGATTTTGTAATTTTTTGGTTTTTTTTTCGAAAATTATATGGAGAAGAAAATAAAGAGATTCAAAATTTTTAATAAGAATTCCAAGAATCATGCAATGTTAGTCTAAAGCTTTAGTCTAAAGGAATTAGACATGGCTAACCAAGATTCAGCAGGATATTGCATTCAAGAGCTAAATTGATGAAGATCAATCAGCTTTGGTGATGATAAGAACATCACCTTGAAACACTAGAATTCATTCTTAAAAATTCTGAAAAATACATAATCTAAGCAACAAGATGAACCGTCAGTTGTCCAAACTCAAACAATCCCCGGCAACGGCGCCAAAAACTTGGTGCACGAAATTGTTATCATCAATGGCGCCATCAACATGGTACGCTCAATTGCAATCTCAACTCTTTATCACAACTTCGCACAACTAACCAGCAAGTGCACTGGGTCGTCCAAGTAATAAACCTTACGCAAGTAAGGGTCGATCCTACGGAGATTGTTGGTATGAAGCAAGCTATGGTCATCTTGTAAATCTCAGTCAGACAGATTCAAATGGTTATGAATGATTTATGAATAAAGCATAAAATAAAGATAGAGATACTTATGCAATTCATTGGTGAGAATTTCAGATAAGCATATGGAGATGCTTTGTCCCTTTCGTCTTTCTACTTTCCTACTGTCTTCATCCAATCCTTCTTACTCCTTTCCATGGCAAGCTGTATGTAGGGTTTCACCGTTGTCAATGGCTACCTCCCATCCTCTCAGTGAAAATGTTCAACGCGCTCTGTCACAGCACGGCTATTCAGCTGTCGGTTCTCGATCATGTCGGAATAGAATCCAGTGATTCTTTTGCGTCTGTCACTAACGCCCCACAATCGCGAGTTTGAAGCTCGTCACAGTCATTCAATCCTTGAATCCTACTCAGAATACCACAGACAAGGTTTAGACCTTCCAGATTCTCTTGAATGCCGCCATCAATTCTAGCTTATACCACGAAGATTCCGATTAAGAAATCCAAGAGATAAACATTCAAGCCTTGTTTGCTTGTAGAACGGAAGTGGTTGTCAGGCACGCGTTCATAAGTGAGAATGATGATGAGCGTCACATAATCATCATATTCATCATGTTCTTGGGTGCGAATGAATATCTTAGAACAAGAATAAGCTGAATTGAATAGAAGAACAATAGTAATTGCATTAATACTCGAGGTACAGCAGAGCTCCACACCTTAATCTATGGTGTGTAGAAACTCCACCGTTGAAAATACATAAGAACAAGGTCTAGGCATGGCCGAGAGGCCAGCCCCCATGATCTAAGAACTAGACGTCCAAAGATGATCAAAAGATCTAAAGTGATCCAAAGATCTCTAATACAATAGCAAAAGGTCCTACTTATAGAGAACTAGTAGTTAGGGTTTACAGAAATGAGTAAATGACATAAAAATCCACTTCCGGGCCCACTTGGTGTGTGCTTGGGCTGAGCATTGAAACATTTTTGTGTAGAGACTCTTCTTGGAGTTAAACGCCAGCTTTTGTACCAATTTGGGCGTTTAACTCCCATTCTTGTGCCAGTTCCGGCGTTTTACGCCAGAATTCTTGAGCTGACTTGGAACGCCTGTTTGGGCCATCAAATCTCGGGTAAAGTATGAACTATTATATATTGCTGGAAAGCCCAAGATGTCTACTTTTCAACGCAGTTGAGAGCGTGCTAATTGGGCTTCTGTAGCTCCAGAAAATCCACTTCGAGTGCAGGGAGGTCAGAATCCAACAGCATCTGCAGTCCTTTTCAGCCTCTGAATCAGATTTTTGCTCAGGTCCCTCAATTTTAGCCAGAAAATACCTGAAATCACAGAAAAACACACAAACTCATAGTAAAGTCCAGAAAAGTGAATTTTAACTAAAAACTAATAAAAATATAATAAAAAATAACTAAAACATACTAAAAACGCCGGAACTGGCACAAGAATGGGAGTTAAACACCCAAACTGGCACAAAAGCTGGCGTTTAACTCCAAGAAGAGTCTCTACACGAAAATGCTTCAATGCTCATCCAAGCACACACCAGTGGGCCCGGAAGTGGATTTTTATGTCATTTACTCATTTCTGTAAACCCTAGCTACTAGTTCTCTATAAGTAGGACCTTTTGCTATTGTATTTTCGTCTTTTGATCACTTGAATCTTTTGATCATGTTTTTGTGATTGAACCCTCTTTGGGAGGCTGGCCATTCGGCCATGCCTAGACCTTGTTCTTATGTATTTTCAACGGTGGAGTTTCTACACACCATAGATTAAGGTGTGGCGCTCTGCTGTACCTCGAGTATTAATGCAATTACTATTGTTCTTCTATTCAATTCCGCTCATTCTTGTTCTAAGATATTCATTCGCACCCAAGAACATGATGAATGTGATGATTATGTGATGCTCATCATCATTCTCACTTATGAAAGCGTGCCTGACAACCACTTCTGTTCTACAAGCAAACAAGGCTTGAATGTTTATCTCTTGGATTTCTTAACCGGAATCTTCGTGGTATAAGCTAGAATTGATGGCGGCATTCAAGAGAATCCAGAAGGTCTAAACCTTGTCTATGGTATTCTAAGTAGGATTCAAGGATTGAATGACTGTGACGAGCTTCAAACTCGCGAGTGTGGGGCGTTAGTAACAGACGCAAAAGAATCACTGGATTCTATTCCGACATGATCGAGAACCGACAGCTGAATAGTCGTGCTGTGACAGAGCACGTTGAACATTTTACTGAGAGGACGGGACTGTAGCCATTGACAACGGTGATGCCCAACATACAGCTTGCCATGGAAAGGAGTAAGAAGGATTGGATGAAGACAGTAGGAAAGCAGAGAGACGGAAGGGACAAAGCATCTCCATACACTTATCTGAAATTCTCACCAATGAATTACATAAGTATCTCTATCTTTACTTTATGTTTTATGTTATCCTCCATAACCATTTGAGTCTGCCTGACTGAGATTTACAAGATGACCAAAGCTTGCTTCATACCAACAATCTCCATGGGATCGACCCTTACTCGCGTAAGGTTTATTACTTGGACGACCCAGTGCACTTGCTGGTTAGTTGTGCGAAGTTGTGATAAAGAGTTGAGATTGCAATTGTGCGTACCATGTTGATGGCGCCTTGATGATCACAATTTCGTGCACCAAGTTTTTGGCGCCGTTGCCGGGGATTGTTTGAGTTTGGACAACTGACGGTTCATCTTGTTGCTTAGATTAGGTATTTTTCAGAATTTTAAGAATGAATTCTAGTGTTTCAAGGTGATGTTCTTACCATCACCAAAGCTGATTGATCTTCATCAATTTAGCTCTTGAATGTAATGTCCTGCTGAAGCTTGGCTAGCCATGTCTAATTCCTTTAGACTAACATTGCATGATTCCTGGAATTCTTATTAAAAATTTTGAATTCTTTATTTTCTTCTCCATATAATTTTCGAAAAAAAACCAAAAAAAATTACAAAATCATAAAAATCAAAAATATTTCTTGTTTGAGTCTAGTGTCTCATTTTAAGTTTGGTGTCAATTGCATGTTTCTGTTCTTCTTGCATTCATTCATGTGTCTTCATTGATCTTCAAGTTGTTCTTGATGATTTACTTGCTCTGATCTTTAAATTCTCTTGTCTTAAGTGTTTTGTTATTTCTCATATGCATTCTCAATTTTTAGTGTCAGTAGTATACAAACTTCTAAGTTTGGTGTCTTGCATGCATTGTTCATTTGATTTTAGTTGCATTTTGATTTTTCCTCATCATTAAAAACCCAAAAAAAAATTTTAATTTGTGTCTTTTCAAGTCAATAATACAGAGAATTGAAGATTCAGAACATTCAGCAGAGGAATTACACAGAAAAAGCTGGGTGTTCAAAACGCCCAGTAAGGAAGGAAAACTGGCATTTAAACGCCAGCCAAGGTACCTGGCTGGGCGTTTAACGCCTAAAAGGGTAGCATTTTGGGCGTTAAACGCCAGAATGGATACCATTCTGGGCGTTTAATGCCAGGATGGCACAAGAGGGAAGATTTTGTTTTTATGCAAATTTTTTTCAAGTTTCCAAAATTTTTCAAAATCAAATCTTTTTCAAATCATATCTTTTCAATCATATATTTTCAAAATCAATTTCTTTCCATTTCCAAAAATACTTGCTAACAATTAATGATTTGATTCAACATTTCAAGTATGTTGCCTTTTCTGTTGAGAAAGGTTTAATGTTTGAATCATATCTTTTCTTGTTAGCCAAGTCATTAATTTTAAAAATCAATTCTTTTTAAATTGTTTTTCAATCATATCTTTTCAATCATATCTTTTTAAAACCATAACTTTTCAATCATATCTTTTTAATCACATCTTTTTCAAAATAGTTTTCAATCATATCTCTTTAATTTCTAATTTCAAAATCTTTTTCAAAAATTACTTTATTTCTTTCTCAATCTTAGTTTTTGAAAATCAATTATCATTTTTTTTTCAAAATTTCTTTTAATTAATTCACTTTAATTTTCGAAAATTTCTTCCCCTCTTCTCACATCCTTCTATTTATGGACTAACACTCCTCATCAATGCACAATTCGAACTCTATCTTTCTAAGTTTGAATTCTTCTACCTCTTCCTTATATTTTTCTCTTCCTCTGACACTTCAAGGAATCTCTATACTGTGACATAGAGGATTCCATATTTTCTTGTTCTCTTCTCTTTTATATGAGCAAGAGCAAAGACAAAAGCATTCTTGTTGAGGCTGACTCTGAACCTGAAAGGACCTTGAAGCGAAAGCTAAGAGAAGCTAAAGCACAACTCTCTGTAGAGGACCTAACAGAAATCTTCAAACAAGAAGAAGACATGGCAGCCGAAAACAACAACAATGCCAACAATGCAAGGAAGGTGCTGGGTGACTTTACTGCACCTACTCCCGACTTCTATGGGAGAAGTATCTCTATCCCTGCCATTGGAGCAAACAACTTTGAGCTTAAGCCTCAATTAGTTTCTCTAATGCAACAGAATTGCAAGTTCCATGGACTTCCATTGGAAGATCCTCATCAGTTTTTAGCTGAATTCTTGCAAATCTGTGACACTGTCAAGACCAATGGGGTTGACCCTGAGGTCTATAGACTTATGCTATTCCCTTTTGCTGTAAGAGACAGAGCTAGGATATGGTTGGATTCACAACCTAAAGAAAGCCTAAACTCTTGGGAAAAGCTAGTCAATGCCTTCTTGGCAAAGTTCTTTCCACCTCAAAAATTGAGTAAGTTTAGAGTGGAAGTCCAAACCTTCAGACAGAAGGAAGGTGAATCCCTCTATGAAGCTTGGGAAAGATACAAACAATTGATCAGAAAGTGTCCGTCTAACATGCTTTCTGAATGGAGCATCATAGGTATCTTCTATGATGGCCTGTCTGAACTGTCCAAGATGTCATTGGATAGCTCTGCTGGAGGATCTCTTCATCTGAAGAAGACGCCTGCAGAAGCTCAATAACTCATTGAAATGGTTGCAAATAACCAATTCATGTACACTTCTGAAAGGAATCCTGTGAAAAATGGGACGAATCAAAAGAAAGGAGTTCTTGAGATTGATACTCTGAATGCCATGCTGGCTCAGAAAAAAATATTGACTCAGCAAGTCAATATGATTTCTCAGAGTCTATCTGGAATGCAAGCTGCACCAGGCAGTGCTAAGGACGCTTCATCTGAAGAAGAAGCTTATGATCCTGAGAACCTTTCAATGGAAAAGGTGAATTACATGGGAGAACCCTATGGAAACACCTATAATCCTTCATGGAGAAATCATCCAAATCTCTCATGGAAGGATCAACAGAGACCTCAACAAGGTTTCAACAACAATAATGGTGGAAGAAACAGGTTTAGCAATGGCAAGCCTTTTCCATCATATTCTCAGCAACAGACAGAGAATTCTAAGCAGAGCCACTCTGACTTAGCAACTATGGTCTCTGATCTAATCAAAACCACTCAAAGTTCCATGACTGAAACAAGGTTCTCCAATAGAAACTTGGAGGCACAAGTGGGTCAGCTGAGTAAGAAAGTTACTGAACTCCCTCCTAGTACTCTTCCAAGCAATACAGAAGAGAATCCAAAAGGAGAGTGTAAGGCCATCAACATGGCCGAATTTGGAGAGGAGACAGAGGCAGTGAACGCCACTGAGGAAGACCTCAATGGACGTCCACTGGCCTCCAATAAGTTCCCTAATGAGGAACCATGGGAATCTGAGGCTCACACTGAGACCATAGAGATTCCATTGGATTTACTTCTGCCATTCATGAGCTCTGATGAGTATCTTCCTCTGAAGAAGATGAAGATGTCACTGAAGAGCAAGTTGCTAAGTACCTTGGAGAAATCATGAAGCTAAATGACAAGTTATTTGGTAATGAGATTTGGGAAGATGAACCCCCTTTGCTCACTAAAGAGCTGGATGACTTGTCTAGGCAGAAATTACCTCAAAAGAGACAAGACTCTGGAAAGTTCTCAATACCTTGTACAATAGGCACCATGACCTTTAAGAAGGCTCTGTGTGACCTAGGGTCAAGCATAAACCTTATGCTTCTCTCTGTAATGGAGAAGCTAGGGATCTTTGAGGTGCAAACTGCAAGAATCTCACTAGAGATGGCAGACAATTCAAGAAAACAAGCTTATGGACTTGTAGAGGATGTTCTGGTAAAGATTAAAGACCATTATATCCCTGCTGATTTCATAGTTCTAGAGACTGGGAAGTGCATGGATGAATCCATCATCCTTGGCAGACCCTTCCTAGCCACAGCAAAGGCTGTGATTGATGTTGACGGAGGAGAATTGATCATTCAAGTGAATGAAGAATCCTTTGTGTTTAAGGCTTAAGGATATCCTTCTATAACCATGGAGAGGAAGCATGAAGAGCTTCTCTCAAAACAGAGTCAAACAGAGCCCCCACAGTCAAACTCTAAGTTTGGTGTTGGGAGGCCACAACCAAATTCTAAGTTTGGTGTTGAACCCCCACATTCAAACTCTAAGTTTGGTGTTGGAGGGTTCCAACATTGCTCTGAGTATCTGTGAGGCTCCATGAGAGCCTACTGTCAAGCTAATGACATTAAAGAAGCGCTTGTTGGGAGGCAACCCAATGTTATATTTTCCATTGTTATTTTATATTTTCTATAGGTTGATGATCATGGAAAGTCACAAAATCAATTGAAAAAGCAAAAACAGAATGAAAAACAGAAAGAAAAACAGCACACCCTCGAGGAAAACTTGCTTCTGGGCGTTAAACGCCCAGTCTGACACCATTCTGGGCGTTTAACGCCAGAAAGGGACACCAGACTGGCGTTAAACGCCAGGAAAGGGCAAGAAGCTGGCGTTAAATGCCAGAAATGGGCACCAGCCCGGCGTTTAACGCCAGAATTGGCATAAAGAGCATTTCTGCTTGCCACTTGGTGCAGGGAATACTTTTCCTTGACACCTCAGTATCTGTGGACCCCACAGGATCCCCACCTACCCCACCACTCTCTCTCTCTTCTTCACCCATTCACCAATCACCTCAACACCTCTTCCCCCAAAACCCCTCACCTATCAAATCCCACTATTCTCCTCATCACTCACATCCATCCTTCATAAAAGCTCACCTACCTCACCATTCAAATTCAAACCACTTTTCCTCCCAACCCACCCTCACATGACCGAACCCTACCCCTCTCTCCACCCCTATATAAACCCATCTGCACTCCTTCATTTTCACACAACCAAAACACTACTTCTACCCCTTGGCCGAACCACAAAGCCACCTATATCTCCTCTATTTCTTCTTCTTCTACTCTCTTCTTCCTTCTTTTGCTCGAGAACGAGCAAACCTTTTAAGTTTGGTATGGTAAAAGCATTGCTTTTTGTTTTTCCATAACCATTTATGGCATCTAAGGCCGGAGAAACCTCTAGAAAGAGGAAAGGAAAGGCAAAAGCTTCCACCTCCGAGTCATGGGAGATGGAGAGATTCATCTCAAGGGTGCAGCAAGACCACTTCTATGAAGTTGTGGCCATGAAGAAAGTGATCCCCGAGGTCCCTTTCAAAGTCAAAAAGAGTGAATATCCGGAGATCCGACATGAGATCCGAAGAAGAGGTTGGGAAGTTCTTACCAACCCCATTCAACAAGTCGGAATCTTAATGGTTCAAGAGTTCTATGCCAATTCATGGATCACCAAGAACCATGATCAAAGTGTGAACCCGGACCCAAAGAATTGGCTTACAATGGTTCGGGGGAAATGCTTAGATTTTAGTCCGGAAAATGTAAGGTTGGCATTCAACTTGCCCATGATGCAAGGAGATGAACACCCTTACACTAGAAGTGTCAACTTTGATCAAAGGTTGGACCAAGTCCTCATAGACATTTGTGAAGAGGGCGCTCAATGGAAGAAAGATTCAAGAGGAAAGCCGGTTCAACTAAGAAGGCATGACCTCAAACCCGTGGCTAGGGGATGGTTGGAGTTTATCCAACGCTTAATCATTCCCACTAGCAACCGGTCCGAAGTTAGTATAGACCGGGCTATCATGATTGGAGAGGAAGTAGAAGTTCATGAGGTTATATCCCAAGAACTTTATAAGGTGGCGGACAAGTCCTCTACCTTGGCAAGGTTAGCTTTCCCTCATCTCATTTGTCACGTCTGTTATTCAGTTGGAATTGACATAGAGGGAGACATCCTCATTGATGAAGACAAGCCCATCACTAAGAAGAGGATAGAGCAAACAAGAGATCCCACTCACCATGAAATCCCTGAGATACCTCAAGGGATGCACTTTCCTCCACAAAACTATTGGGAGCAAATCAACACCTCCCTAGGAGAATTGAGTTCCAACATGGGACAACTAAGGGTGGAGCACCAAGAACATTCCATTCTCCTCCATGAAATTAGAGAAGATCAAAGAATCATGAGAGAGGAGCAACAAAGGCAAGGAAAAGACATTGAGGAGCTCAAGCACTCCATAAGATCTTCAAGAGGAAGAACAAGCCGCCATCACTAAGGTGGACCCGTTCTTTAACTTCCTTGTTCTTTATTTTCCTGTTTTTCGAATCTTCATGCTTATGTTTATCTATGTTTGTGTCTTATGATCATTAGTGTCTTAGTGTCTATGCCTTAAAGTTATGAATGTCCTATGAATTCATCACCTTTCTTAAATGAAAAATGTTCTTAATTGGAAAAGAGAAGAATTGCATGAATTTTGAATTTTATAACAGATTAATTATTTTGATGTGGTGGCAATACTTTGACTTCTGAAGTATGCTTGAACAGTGCATATGTCTTTTGAATTTATTGTTCATGAATGTTGGCTCTTGAAGGAATGATGAAAAAGGAGACATGTTACTGAGGATCTGAAAAATCATAAAAATGATTCTTGAAGCAAGAAAAAGCATTGAATTAAAAAAAACGAAAAAAAGGGGAAAAGAAAAAGAAAAAATAATAAAGTTGTGATCCAAGGCAAAAAGAGTGTGCTTAAGAACCCTGGACACCTCTAATTGGGGACTCTAGCAAAGTTGAGTCACAATCTGAAAAGGTTCACCCAGTTATGTGTCTGTGGCATGTATGTATCCGGTGGTAATACTGGAAGACAGGGTGCTTTGGGCCACGGCCAAGACTCATAGAGTAGCTATGTTCAAGAATCATCATACTTAACTAGGAGAATCAATAACACTATCTGGATTCTGAGTTCCTATAGAATCCCATCATTCTGAATTTCAAAGGATAAAGTGAGATGCCAAAACGGTTCAAAGGCAAAAAGCTAAAAGTCCCGCTCATCTAATTAATACTGATCTTCATAGATGATTTTGGAATTCATTGCATATTCTCTTCCTTTTATCTTATTTGATCTTCAGTTGCTTGGGGACAAGCAACAATTTAAGTTTGGTGTTGTGATGAGCGGATAATTTATACGCTTTTTGGCACTATTTTTAGTATGTTTTTAGTATGTTTTAGTTAGTTTTTATTATATTTTTATTAGTTTTTAGTTAAAATTCACTTTTCTGGACTTTACTATGAGTTTTTGTGTTTTTCTGTGATTTCAGGTATTTTCTGGCTGAAATTGAGGGACCTGAGCAAAAATCTGATTCAGAGGCTAAAAAGGACTGCAGATGGTGTTGGATTCGGACCTCTCTGAACTCGAAGTGGATTTTCTGGAGCTACAGAAGCCCAATTGGCGCGCTCTCAACTGCTTTAGAAAGTAGACATCCTGGGCTTTCCAACAATGTATAATAGTCCATACTTTACCCGAGATTTGATGGCCCAAACAGGCGTTCCAAGTCAGCTCAAGAATTCTGGCGTAAAACGCCGGAACTGGCACAACAATGGGAGTTAAACGCCCAAACTGGCACAAAAGCTGGCGCTTAACTCCAAGAAGAGTCTCTACACGAAACTGCTTCAATGCTCAGTCCAAGCACACACCAAGTGGGCCCGGAAGTGGATTTTTATGTCATTTACTCATTTCTGTAAACACTAGCTACTAGTTCTCTATAAGTAGGACCTTTTGCTATTGTATTTTCGTCTTTTGATCACTTGAATCTTTTGATCATGTTTTTATGATTGAACCCTCTTTGGAAGGCTGGCCATTCGGCCATGCCTAGACCTTGTTCTTATATATTTTCAACGGTGGAGTTTCTACACACCATAGATTAAGGTGTGGAGCTCTGCTGTACCTCGAGTATTAATGCAATTACTATTGTTCTTCTATTCAATTCCGCTCATTCTTGTTCTAAGATATTCATTCGCACCCAAGAACATGATGAATGTGATGATTATGTGACGCTCATCATCATTCTCACTTATGAACGCGTGCCTGACAACCACTTCCGTTCTACAAGCAAACAAGGCTTGAATGTTTATCTCTTGGATTTCTTAACCGGAATCTTCGTGGTATAAGCTAGAATTGATGGTGGCATTCAAGAGAATCCGGAAGGTCTAAACCTTGTCTGTGGTATTCTGAGTAGGATTCAAGGATTGAATGACTGTGACGAGCTTCAAACTCGCGAGTGTGGGGCGTTAGTGACAGACGCAAAAGAATCACTGGATTCTATTCCGACATGATCGAGAACCGACAGCTGAATAGCCATGCTGTGACAGAGCGCGTTGAACATTTTCACTGAGAGGACGGGACTGTAGCCATTGACAACGGTGATGCCCAAGATACAGCTTGCCATGGAAAGGAGTAAGAAGGATTGGATGAAGACAGTAGGAAAGCAGAGAGACGGAAGGGACAAAGCATCTCCATACGCTTATCTGAAATTCTCACCAATGAATTGCATAAGTATCTCTATCTTTACTTTATGTTTTATGTTATCCTCCATAACCATTTGAGTCTGCCTGACTGAGATTTACAAGATGACCATAACTTGCTTCATACCAACAATCTTCGTGGGATCGATCCTTACTCGCGTAAGGTTTATTACTTGGACGACCCAGTGCACTTGCTGGTTAGTTGTGCGAAGTTGTGATAAAGAGTTGAGATTGCAATTGTGCGTACCATGTTGATGGCGCCATTGATGATCACAATTTCGTGCACCAGGGATGTTCTGGGATTTGACGCAACTTATGGGAGGAATAGGTAGAATTGTTCGCTTCTAATATTTTCAGGTTTGGATCATCATATGCGGACTGTGGTATTCGGTTGTGAAATTCTCAGCAACGAAGTAGAGGAAAGTTATGTTTGGTTGTTGCGGGTATTTCTTGAGGCAATGAAAGGACAAGAACCGAAATTTGTGTTGACCGATGGAGATTTGGCCATGAAGAATGCAATTAATGTTGTCTTTACAAATGCACATCACTGGCTGTGCAGCTGGCACCTGCTACAAAATGCGACTGCCCGCATTGGTTGGCCCATGTTTCTTTGCAAGTTCTGAGTTTGCCTGATGGGTGACGTTGAGGTTGATG
The DNA here is from genome assembly GCF_003086295.3 of Arachis hypogaea. NCBI lineage: Eukaryota > Viridiplantae > Streptophyta > Magnoliopsida > Fabales > Fabaceae > Arachis > Arachis hypogaea. The sequence goes on from NC_092038.1 coordinate 26,279,012, forward strand.
AGTTTGAGAACCTATGGCCCATGAAGCAGTCTTTATCTTCACCTTCAGATTCTTCTTCTTCATTTGAGTCATTTTCAAGATCTTCCCAAACTACCATGAGCACTCTTTTCCTTTCTTTCTTTCCTTTGTCATCCTTCTTGAGCTTTGGACAGTTTAGCTTGAAATGTCCAGCCTCCTTACAATGATGACACATCACCTTGCTCAAGTCCATCTTGTGTTCCTTTGAGATTGAACCCTTGTACTTGCCCTTGTTCTTCATCATCTTTCTAAATCTCCTAACAAAAAACATAAGCTCATCATTTGAAATATCATCACTAGACTCACTCTCTTTTGATTCTATTTTTGACTTGAGCGCTATTCCATTTTTCTTTGAGTCCGGGTTTTTGTGTGTGGTTTTATAGGCAAGGAGTTTTCCTCTCAACTCATCATAGGTTATGGGGCTTAGGTTATTGCTCTCGGCTAGGATAGTGGCAGTGGTTTTCCATTCTTTTGTGAGGCTTCTAAGGAGTTTTCTCACTAGGGTTTGTTCTGAGTAGTTTGTACCCATAGCATCAAGGTTGTTGATTATGATTGAGAATCTCTCAAACAGTTCATCAATGCTTTCTCCATCCTTCATGTTAAATATCTCGTACTTTTTTTACAGCATATCAATCCTCGTTTCTTTGACTTGTTTAGTGCCTTCGTGTGTAACCTGGAGTTTCTCCCAGATTTCTTTGGATATCTTGCTTCTAGACACCTTTTGGTACTCTTCAAAGCTGATAGTACAGTGAAGAAGGTTGATTGCTTTAGCATTCAGCTCCATCTTCTTCTTATCATCTTTATTTCATTCAGCTTCTTCTTTTGGAGTCACCACTCCATCAGCACTTATTTTTGTTGGGATCTTGGGACCGCTCACGACAATCTTCCGTATGTTGTAGTCAATGGATTGGATGAAGATCCTCATCCTTTCTTTCCAGTAGGCATAGTTCTTCCCATTTAAGAAAGGTGGCTGGTTGTTTGATTGGCCTTGTGAGGGTGTAGGCAACTGTGGTTGTGCCCAAGTTGTTCGCCATTGGATCTTTGCTCCAGGCGGTGAAGCTTGATTCTTGAGACCTTAGCTCTTGATACCAATTGAAGATTGTGTTAGGCTTAAAGAAGGGGGGTTGAATCTATGCCTTTCTTCTAAGTTACTGAAATGACCCTTTAAAGCAAACTTTCAATTCAGATTCTGTTTGAACTCAGCAGCGAAAATTTTATGAGACAATTTATTTTTGTCTCATGAATATGAAAAAACAGAACTAGCAGAGAAGAGAGAAGCTGACACCATCATATATCCTAGTTCAGTTGCCTTGTGCAATACAACCTACATCCAGTCTCCACCATAATAGTGGTGGAATTCGCACTATAGTTAAAGTATTATGATGAGCGGATAATTTATACACTTTTTGGCATTGTTTTTAGGTAGTTTTTAGTAAGATCTAGCTACTTTTAGGGATGTTTTTATTAGTTTTTATGCAAAATTCACATTTCTAGACTTTACTATGAGTTTGTGTGTTTTTCCGTGATTTCAGGTATTTTCTGGCTGAAATTAAGGGACCTGAGCGAAAATCTGATTCAGGCTAACAAAGGACTGCTGATACTGTTGGATTCTGACCTTCCTGCACTCGAAATGGATTTTCTGGAGCTATAGAACTCCAAATGGCGCGCTTTCAACGGAGTTGGAAAGTAGACATCTAGAGCTTTTCAAAAATATATAATAGTCCATACTTTATTCGATTTTAGATGACGCAAACTGGCATTCAACGCCAATTCCATGCTGCATTATGGAGTAAAACGCCAGAAACACGCCACAAACCAGAGTTAAACGCCAAACAGACGTTACAACTTGGTGTTTAACTCCAAGAGAAGTCTCTGCACGTGTAAAGCTCAAGCTCAGCCCAAGCACACACCAAAGTGGGCCCCGGAAGTGAATTTATGCATTTAGACTTATTTCTGTAAACCCTAGTAGCTAGTTTAGTATAAATAGAACTTTTTACTATTATACTAGTATCTAGCCTTTTGACCATTTGGTCTTTTGATCATTCAGGGGGGCTGGTCATTCGGCCATGCCTAGACCATCACTTATGTATTTTCAACGGTGGAGTAGATTAAGGTGTGGAGCTCTGCTGTACCTCGAGAATTAATGCAATTACTATTATTCTTCTATTCAATTCAGCTTATTCTTGTTCTAAGATATCATTCGTACTTCAACCTGATGGATGTGATGATCCGTGACACTCATCATCATCCGTCCTTATGAACGTGTGCCTGACAACCACCTCCGTTCTACCTAAGATTGAATGAATATCTCTTGGATTCCTTAATCAGAATCTTCGTGGTATAAGCTAGAATTATTGGTGGCCATTCTTGAGAATCCGGAAAGTCTAAACCTTGTCTGTGGTATTCCGAGTAGGATTCAGGGATTGAATGACTGTGACGAGCTTTAAACTCGCGATTGTTGGGCATAGTGATAGACGTAAAAGAATCAATGGATTCTATTCCGACATGATTGAGAATTGACAGATGATTAGCCGTGCTGTGACAGAGCATTTGGACCATTTTCACTGAGAGGATGGGAAGTAGCCAGTGACAACAGTGATGCCCTACATACAGCTTGCCATGGAAAGGAGTAAGAATGATTTGAGGAAGACAATAGGAAAGCAGAGATTCAGAAAGAACACAGCATCTCCATACACTTATCTGAAATTCCTACCAATGAATTACATAAGTATCTCTATATTTATTTTATGCTTTATTTATCTTTATTTTCGAAAACCATTATAACCATTTGAATCCGCCTGACTGAGATTTACAAGATGACCATAGCTTGCTTCATACCAACAATCTCTGTAGGATCGACCCTTACTCACGTAAGGTATTACTTGGAACACCCAGTGCACTTGCTGGTTAGTTGTGCGAAGTTATGACAAAGTGTGATTCACGTTTGAGAGCTCCAAGTATATTGGCGCCATTGTTGATGATCACAATTTCATGCACCATATTACATACACCAATTCCACAGGATTGACACAATCCTTTCACACTCAAGTTCTAACCTAACTTGACATTGGCTATGCTAATACCTAACTCTTCACTCTTAGTGCTAACCCAACTAAGAAAGGGATACCTCACATGTACAAGATACAAGACACTGACGTAAAAAAATCTAAAAATAACTCTAGGCTTTTCTCTCAAGTGTATCACGTAACTAGTTTTCACTCATGGCTTTTGCTTGAGCTCTCTCATTATGCCTTTTCACTTAAGAAATTACAGAAAGATAAACATTGAAAAGTAAATTACAATTTGTAAAACATGAAGGAGATTGACTTCATCAATAGCCTCTTTACTATGTGATAAACCAAACTTGCACGTCTTTGAGTTAGTTCTTCATTTTGGTGGAATGCTTCTTTGAAAGAAAGCACTGTCCAAGTAGAGGAACTTCTTCAGGGAACTCTTCACAGAACTAAACCTCAATACACTGGGTTATCTCTCCTTGTCTTCTGAATGAAGAAAAATCTTCTTTTATCTCCTTGCATGTTGCTGGGCTGCTCTTCCTAGGTCAACCCTTGAGCAGTGTGCTACCAACCCAACAGTTCACTTTCTTCTATTATTCCTCAAATTAGGAACTTTAGTTCTGACCACCTTTGTTGACCGAAAGCCTCAATACAGCAACCACAAAAAGTCTTCCAATGGTAAACCAGATCTGAGCCATTGAAAAATAACTTGGTCCCCAAGACATACTTATGGCCGTAGATACACAATAGTGTAGCACAAAGATCTTCTTTTCCATGTAACCAAAAATGGATAGGCAGAACGTTGAAGATGAAGAGAAAAAGATATAATACATGTATAAGGAAATAAAATCAACTTTAGCTTCTGACCTAGCTTGATGTGGTTTGAAATTGTTGATTAGACTTCTTCTTGTTCAAGCTTAATCTTTCTCTTTCTTGCTTCTTTGGTGATTAGCTTAGGGAAGAAGCTATCTCTTTCTTTCTTTAAGTTCTGACCACAGCAGGAAAAGTATACATTGCTTTGGAGGCAATGATGGAAGGATTTGCTTTGCTAACAGGTTTGGTTTGGATCAATTCATTTTGCAACTCATTTGATTTCTTTGATTTTCTTTAGGCTTCTATTTGTGTGTAGCCCACCAGCCTTGTTTCTTATTTTCCTTCCAAATAGGCTGCTCCATTATATTTATTTTTGGACTGCAACAATAAATAACCAGCCTCATATAATCATAAACAATTAACACTAATTATTTACTTTGTCCAATAAAATAATGTTTGTCATCATTAATTAATTTAGTTAATTTCTTAACTCAACAGGTACTTTGAAGACTATTTTGAACTGAAATCCATGGTATGGAACCAAAGTAATGCGTTGAGAGAGAAGCATCGGTTAAGGCTTGGAATAGCTGATTGTGGAGAAAAGGTATCCATTCGCAATCCGTTGCGGGCGAGACATAAGGGATGCGGCCGACGAGGGGTTATTACTAGGGGAAAAACTCGGTGTGTGCAACGCTTCCGTAATTGCAGCAAAGTTGGCCATAACTCCAGGAAGTGTGCAAAGTTTGGAAACAAAAGGCACAAGGGCATGGCCGCAGCGATGGATGATTGGGAGAACACGTCGGCGGCCGAGGAAGGTAACTACACGGATGAAATGAATGTGAGTGGTGTTTATATCTTATAGGAACGTTATATGCAGTTGTGTGTTGCTTCTTATTTTGGTCTGACACAGTGACGGACCCAGAAAAATTTAGCTGTGGGGACAAAGGTATAGATATATTTTTTTGACTTTCAACGATACCCAACAAGTTAAGGACTAATCTATCGTGAATTTGAGTTTCATTTGAAAGGGCCAATGAGTTGCTACACATACGAGACAGAATTCGAACTCCTAATACTTGCTTAAGCGGACGACTAAACTAATCACTTGACCAACCCAAATTTGTTTAGATATATTTAAAATTTTAAATTAGAACTATCTAAGCTACACATATTGATAAGAACTAGAAATATACACATAATCACTTATTATAGTATTTAAAATAATAAAAAAATAATTTCACACATAATATAGTATTCAAAAAAATAAAAAAATAATTTATAATAATTTTTTTAACATGACTAAATATTATTTTTCTATATATATTCTTAAATAATTATTTTATTTTTTATTATCTCATATTTAATTATGAAATCTATTTATTATAGTCTTTATGGTATGAATAAAATTTTTAACCAAAATAATTACTATAATCAAAACCATTTTAATAATAAATATTAACAGAGTATATTAATATATAGATAATATATTTTTTATCTTAAATAATTATTAAAAAGCCACTAGTAATTTATGTTATATTTAATTAGAAAATTAAATTTTAATTTAATTATCAACTAATTAAATAATATAATAAAATTAATTATCACTTTTTTTTGAGTTTATTTATTTATTATTTTTATACTAAATCAAATTTAATAATATAATTATTATTAAATGTTAAGTTTAACAAAATATTTTTTAACAAAAACATAAAAAATTATTTATATTTTATTTTAGAACAATATATATATATATATATATATATAACTATTAGTTTTTTTTATTTTGTGGGGGCAAATGCTCCCTCTCTACTAAAAGTAGATCTGTCTCTGGTCTGACATGATACCATGTACCAGTTTGATTAGCAAGAGTTTCTTTGTTATTGTCTAGCTGCTAGCTTGTTGAATTAGGTACTAATCCAACCATTTGCTGGTGCCCTTTGGTGTTTCAGGTTGATGAAGATGAATATCCCATTTGAAGATTTGGTTTTTGCAAATTCTTGGTGCGTAAGGATTTCGATGCTTAGTTGAGTTTTTTAAAATGTAAGGACCTGTATGAAGATTTTAGTAATCACTCTCTTTGCAATGACATGATTTCATGTTGAAGTAGAGAAAGCCTTTGCTTTAAATTTTTTACGGCATTATAGTCAACAGTATGCAAATGTGATTTGTATCCAGCTTCTTAAATCATATTTATTTTAGAAAAGTTAAACAGGGCTGTCAATATAGAATGGTGGTATTATATGGACTTGTCATCACTTCCGAATTTATACGTATTTTCATATCCCACTATTTTGTTTTTTTGTTTGACATCGTAGGCTACTTAGTGCGATCATTAATTTTTGGGTTTAGGTGACTAATGACAACTTATGACTCAAAGTCATTTATGGTAAAAATATTTCATCATTCTGATAATTAGTATATAAAACAACGTCCATTTTTTATCTGGTAATTAATTATTCGTATGCATAAAACTTCTTTTTATTTATCAAACCATGTTTGTTTACAACATTAAATTTGTAAATCATAATAATGATTTAGAATGGAAAATAAGATACGTTAAAGTGCGATTAAACATAACTTGTTGGTGTGTATTATTGAAAGTAGGATCCATCCTGGTTTATATTTGTAGAATAGAGTGGTGTAAAAGTGGTGGGGTTTGGTTTGCTATTGAAGGTTATTTAATTTATGAGGTTCTTTGTTAACATCAACTTTAATAAATTACTTTTAGAATATAGAGGCAAATTATGTGTAATTTTTAATGTAAAATTGAATATCTAATAAGTTTTTAATACACATTTAATATTGTAGTGTTAAATATAAAGCCATGAAATCTTTACTTTACAGCCTCGTTTATGAGATGCACAAATTGCATACCATGTTGAGGGGTGTAACTGAATTACTTGGTATAACACTAGTAAATAAATTGTGCTTTCATGGTAACTTTATATGTAGATGAAGCCCATTAGACTAAGGTACTTTCATTAGGTGACATTCCAATAACATTACAACCAGGTGCAGTGGACGCAACCATACTATTATCATTCAAAATGCAAAATGTGCAGTCAAGTACTTGCATTTTGCGGTTTGGGGAGGGTTGTGTCCAACGGATTCAGTTCTATTTGTGGATACTGAGCAAAACACATAACCATGCAAAATTCAATGCAACATGGCTTTACCTAGAGTGCCTAGAGGCATCCCATGACATGGAACTGCTACCTTTCATAGTGTCGACGACATACACTTCAACGTTAAGGGCTTGCCTACAATACATGATTCAAAATGGCAGGCACTAACACTACTTAGTCTTAGCATATGTCACCCTAGTAGACTAGATGTAGAAAAATGACAAAAATTTAAATACATTAAAACATAATCAGCTACTATAAATATTATGTAAAGCATCGAATATTCTTCAAGGTAGAACTTCAGCCATGGTGCGCTTGCTGTTCCAGTCAACGACAGCTCTCTGGAGAAATTCATCTCGCATCTAGTTAAAGTGCTCAATCGCAAATCCAAGGGCAGTGTCAATGCAGATTTTGTCAGCCAGCAGGTCTATATTGTTATACTGCATTGTCACAAACATGATTACAATTATGTTACCGTTGCGAAAAAAGAGCGGTTTTAATACATATGTAATTGTGGAATATTGATACTAGCCACGTACTTGTTTTTGGCCAATCGGATTTAGCGTGAAGTATTGCTCCATTTAAAGCCAGAGGAGCACCCACAGCTTGTCCTTGTAGCTAGAACGAAATGACAAGCATCGGGGGCTAAAGCCAATATACAACCCAACAAAAATATGTCAATTATTTATTAGAAGAACTGCCTTACTAGTTACCCATATTAGGGATTTTAAGTGCAAACTCATGGTTCCATTCAGCTAGCGCACTGCAGCCCAGGAGATTGAGATCCAAAAATTTCTCCTTCAAAATATAATCCAGAGTCCTTGCATGCACATTAACGAATCCATGTATGTCAAAACTAACACCTGCTGCATGTTTATTAAACTGGCTTAATTTTTTTTGTCCAAACCATGTTTATAAAATGGATTTTAATCAAACTGGCTAAGTTTTTGTTGGCCCAACCGTATTTTGTAAAGTAACATTAACTGCGTTTTTATTAGATGGTATTCACTTTATTTGACCCAACCTACTTCAAAAGTTACAAAAACGGCATGTTACTTAGTTTACGGTTCAATTTCCTTGACCCAACCCAGTTGAGAAGTAACACCAACTTCATCATAATTAAATGGGGTTCATACTGTGGGCCCAATGAGTTAAACAGTAATCCTAACTTCATGTTAACTAAATTGGGTTCCCTTTTTAAGCCCAACTCAGGACACACCTGTTCGGACAAAAAAATGTACATTGTTTAAACCCAACAATCCATAAGTGACTATACCCAACATTTGAAACCACCGAAGAATATCCCGTTATTGTATTCAAAAACTACCATGAACCTGCAGGTAACGAAACTAGCTATAGTTCCAACTATGGAAAACTCACCACAGCTTTTGTAGCATATTTCCTTCTTATGATTGAATCATTAGTCAGGTAGCAATCCATAAGCCACATCTTTCCACCATTGATGTCCACAATGACCAGGTAGAAGTGATCCTCTCTAATGAAATCTACTTTGTTGGCTATTTGGACATAGATCTGCCAGAAACGTACAAAAAGTTATTCCTATTCCATCTATGTCAAAATTGACACGCATCTCCATAGAGAGTAGCTTCAAGACAAAATACTTACATATTTTAGTGTCGCTGGTCTTGGTAGCTAGTCCCAAAAGAAGAAGGCGGCCACCTTAGAGTCATCTATGTCTGAATCCATACCGAATTCCTGGAATCAAATAGACAACAACATTGGAAAAAACAAAGTTAGTTAAAAACGTAACTTGATAATTATGATTAAACCTCTAAGGCCAGGATGCTCACCGAGAAGTGTAGCAGGAGTGACCACACAATTCGCTGCTCAAGCTGGGACTTGGTCCATGATGTTTTGTATGCCATGAGCTGCATAACATATGCAAATAGTTCTTATCCCAGCAGCAGGCAGTAGAAATCTTTCCTATAGCTTCATGTCACCTCTCTTGAGCAATATTTCACCAAGGTTCATGGATTCCCCAAATATGTAGGCAACCGATTGGGCTTCCTCAATACAATATTTCATGCCTTTGTTGATCTTGAACTTCGAACAAATAAACTATATTATATACTAGACTTGGTTAGCCGACATTTATTTGTATAATCAAAATCATTCCGCAAGGGTAACATGACAAACAAATTCAAAAATGACTTACAGAAAGGAATGTCACAGCGACGATTGTGAATGACACATGTGATGCGCTCTCACAGGGTGCCCTTTTCATATTCCCAGACTTCTTCATCTCTTCCGGAGTTAGAAGAGTCAACTTCGAGACCTTGCTTGGGCTATGGTAGCCTCGAGCTGGACTTCCGAAACTCACAATGCCATTTCCAAATCTTTCCTAACCGAAAAATCAAAGAATCATCAGTTAACTAATAACGATGCAAATAATCTTAACCAGACACATATTTTTCATAGAAGATGATTAAGTTAAAGACCATTATCGCAAACTGAGTTCCTTTCAGTTCAACCGGATTGTTATAATGTGGGTCAACCCAAGAGCAACCCAACCCCAGAGTGCTCCTGGTTGTCATGGAGGGGTGCATTGATTTGGTCGCATCCAACTGGATCATGGAGCCAAGCATTATAGTGTCGTCCAACCACACTCCATGTAGACTTGGGAATTGGTGTTGGTCCTTGTCAACGGGAGTAGGCACCATGTTGCTAGAGCCAGGTGTGGACTTCGCTTCGAGCATCACACCCGTTTTGGGTAGTGGCGGTGTTTGTGTGCACTCCAAAACAATGCTCCTTTTGCGGATCGGAGTTACTCCAGTGGCGGCTGTTGGTACATTGGACCCACCACCGTCGTCGAGCCGGACAAAGCTTTCCATGCAAGCCTCAACTAAAGCCAACCCCCACCGCATGTCCTCAGCCATGCTTCCCACTTGATCGTTATCCTTCATGTGGGTTTGTGAACATGGAAGAAAATACACTTTTACAACCTTGGAAAAAATAAATGTACCTCCATGGCCGGTCCAACAGGCACCGAAGACGTATCTTATGAATTCGAATACAATTTGCACTTACATCCAACACCTTCAACAGGTTTTGACTGAGCTCCTTCATCGTGCCATTTAGTTGGACGAGGGCTATGGCGACACATGCAGCCTAACCACAATATATCATCGCTTGTAAGTCGAACATAAAGGTCAAACATGATTTTAAACAAAAAAAAAGTAAAGAGCAAAATCCCGTACCTCTCCCCCCTTCAAATCTTTGGAGTTGTGATCCATATTCTCGATTTCATGTTCGGCTGCTCCTTTTGGCTTATCCTCGTCGTTAACCCTGCCTCCATCATGCTCACCATCATTTTCCCCACTCGGAGCCATAATGTTGCCTCCTTGTTGGTCCAAATCCTTCGCCACCTCTGTTTCCATCTCCGTAGTAGCATACACCATAAACTATAACACTTTGTCGATAGAGATTAATTTGTAAAACAATATAGGAAAACAAATTTGTAGAGAGAGCAAGAGTCAACTCTACTTCCTTTTAACGTTGGGATAGGTGATCCCACCCATCGCTGAATGTCTTAGGAGAGTGGTCTGCACTCAGAGCTCTACTCAGACCTCATCATAAGCTGTCAAAATCAAATTTCGTTTTCAGTAACCCTCGGTGAGAGTAGCTTCCCTTCGTCATCAATGCATCTTTCATAAATAATATCAGGAAGTTGATAGTATTAACAAATTTAGAAATGCTAATTCACAATGAAGATTGCCCACACAATACGGCATTTTTTGACCTACTTGAATTTGTGAGAGAACATTCCCTCGACCTATTGTGTTAATTGAATTTATGACAATATAAATAATATTTAATATTAATTTTTGTAATTATTTATATTAAGTATGATTTAAATAACTAATATAAATAATTAACATATTTAATTAATATAAATAATTAATTAAATAAAGATATAATTATTTAATATAATTAATTATTATAATCATTAATAAATTAATTATAATTTAATTATTCAACATAAATACTTAATTAATTCTAATTTAATTATTTAACAAATTACCTTATGTGAAATTACAAAATTACTTAATATAAACATAAATGTAATGTAATGTAATGTAATATATATATATATATATATATATATATATATATATATATATATATATATATATATATATATATATATAATTTTTTAGTAATTTGCCACATGGCAAAAAACTATTGGCTGTTGAAAGTTTACCTTTAGAGAGATTCTCAGCCTCGGTCTTTGTGAAGGGACTCCCTCCACTCTTCACTCCAATGGATTTTCTATCCCTATGTGTTAGAATAGAGCCTCTATTTATTACCATTGGAGTTTCTCTTACCCTAGTTGAATTAGCATCATTCTTGGAGCAGTTGAATATGTCACTATTCGGTGTCACATCACCCTTTACATCTATATTTTTCCAAGTGAAATGACTAATGATGCAGCCATTAATCCTTCGAATACAATTTACACAATTCTGAGTTTTTTCCTGCGTAATTTTTATGGAACCTTTGCAGAACCGTATCTTTGTGGATACTCCGAACCACTACCAAAGTTACACCTTAATTACCTACAAATTCAAATTACACGTATACTTGGTGAAATTTTCGATTAAATTCTGTGTGCAAAACTTTATTGGCAACGACTATTTTGTAAACCCTGCATTGTCTTTCCATACAAAAACATGGTATCAACATCAATAGTATTTAAGTTACGGGTTACCGCAGCAAAAACAAAACCATCATGAATTCAAATTTCTGACTAACCCATGTAACTAATTTCTTCAAAGCGGGATTTCTTATCCGAATTTGCCTAAAATACCATGGAGGATGCTCGGCTGATCTAGGCACAAAAACATTTTATAAACAATAATTCGTCGGTTGCATCCGCATTATTCAAGAAAATCAACAATGAATCAATGAACCAAATAGGTTATAAAGAGTTTAATGAGATCCATTTCATTCTTGCTTAGCAATACCTATTTTCTTCAACACAATAATGCAGTGACACACACAACATGACATCCACAAGCTCTAAAACACAAAACCCAAAACCCAACACAACTACATTTTAGAGACCAAAAAAACAAAAAAAAAAAACTCACACAGACAAAGCCATGTGCATTGCTTTCACTACTCAAATACTTATGAATTGCCAAAATAGCTAACACTAGAGTCGGCCGATTTTCAGGGCAAATTTTTACTTGCTATGATTATTCAACAGGAATAAATTTGACATCTAATCCATGGTCTCTGCTAACTGCATTAAGAGCTCCTAGTTTTCCACCTCTAGCTGAGACACATGCCCCTCTAGCCTGGTGACTGCATGTTGAAGCCGTGCAATGACATTTGCTGCTCCAATGCAACACCACAATAAACAATCCGTTACTCAGAAAAAACCTAATTTCTTTAATCGCAGTCTAAAGTCGAAAAAGGGCAACGGTATCTTAAAAAAGACATAGCGTCTGAGCTCGAGGGGGTGGTACTCACTTTCATTGGGGGATGTATCCTGTCTCCAGTGATACCTGATGCGAGGATGAGTTAAAACTATGATACGGTCCACTACTCTCCGCGTCTGCTGTGAAGTATATGGCATGATGAAGACGGGGTCGCTTGCATCAGCCAAACCAAAGGCAGCACCAACTGGAACCCCCTCTGCAAGTGGTAAAAGTTGAAGACCTCAGCCATTGTTTGAAGCACCCACACACTACCCGTGCATGTAATCAACCCATGCTCTCTAACCCGCTTCAAAGCTCTGATACCAGCGATGCAGATTCCTCGGATACTCGCTCACCTGTGACTCTGCCGCCTCCCAGGTGTTGTATATTCCGGGTGTCCTTCTCCTAAATACAATGTAACACTCACCCTCTGCACGAAGAGACATGCGAATATTGCTCACCCTGCTCCTTTTGTGTATGCAATACTTTCATATTTCAAAAATGAATCAAAGTGAGGATGAGTGGAATTCTAGTAGACGAAATGCCTTAACTCACTCACTCATTACACCGTCACTGTCCATTTCACAATTGAACACCCATGCGTTAGTATCCCAAGACCTCATAACTAAAACTTTATGTAATGGTTGGTACATGCATAATTAATAATAAATAGTTCGGAGAACAAAGGGTCAATAGAAAAATAAAAAAGATGAACTCATGTTACACGCTTACATTTAAAATGTTGATTATATGAATATAAGTTACAAATGAGATTTCATATTTAAAAAATGAATGGTTTCGATCTCAAACATTATTAACTATACTAAACAAGTTAGATGTTTAATTACAAATGTGAAGTTATTTTACATACTTCTATATAAAATTTTGATAATAAATATAAACTTACATTCGTTATATTTTTACATAATTATATAATAAACTTAATGTTGATTACGAGCCACAAATATGCATTACACATGTATTACTTTCATTATATTTATATACAATATGGTATTTTTAAATATTTTCTTTGAAAATATGTTATTTTAAAATTTTAAAATTTAATTTATTCAAATAATTTATTCTTATAAAAAATTATTGTGGTGAAATTTAAAAATTTTATTTTTATTTTAGAATCAATAATAAATATGTATAAAAAAATATTACAAATTTTACTTCATCATTTTTTGAGAGTTGTTTAAGGAAAGAATTTAAATTTTATATTCTGTAAATATGAAAGAAGTTTACAACTACAATTAATTGTACATAGTCATGTAAAAAAATGGATAAGTTTAATTGCATGATAGTAAAATTTTTAAGTTTTATTCGTTACAATCTATTATTCATTTCATTATTCAATCTCATTCTCATCCTATTATTCATTTTATTCTATTATTCATTTCATTCCATGCATAATTGTTATAGAAATAGAGATAATCTTTATGTATAAATAACCTGCTACAAAGTTTCTGATGGTGTAAAAGTATCTTTCACAAAATATTTTTCTTCATATATAATTTACTAAAAATATATTTTGTTAACTAAGAGTTAACCGTAATATGCTAGCTAATTTTAATATAATTATATTATTTCTAAGATTAGTTAATATATAAAAAAATTAATAGATAGTATACAAATTAAAAAGGTTATCATCTATTTCATTGTATGAAGGTGAAAATTTTTTGTTTCAAAAAATATAAACATATAAATACAAAAAATATAAATTTTTATTTTCGTTTAATTAATGCCATAACTGTCATCAATTATCTTCATTTGTCAACTTTCTCACCATTTCGATTACCTCATCTTTTTTGATCAGTCTTGTTGATCAAACCTATCTCTTTTGTCAATAGATTCTTTTCAATGAGCCTTATTTCCTTCAAAGATACCAATCAACCTCTGGTCTTGATATCTTAAGGTTTGTTTTATTTTGGGATAAGTACTGTTTTGGTCCCTAAGATTTATGGTCAAAACCAAATTCATCTCCAACGTTATTTTGGATTTAAAATCATCCCCAATATTTTATTTAGTATTAAAATTGTCTTTTTTAATAAAATTTTAAATTTTATTACTAAATTACCCATAATAAAAAATTATAAATTTTTTAAAAAAGGAAAGAGCGTGAGGGGGGAAGGAAGAGGGAAAAGGTAGAGGGGGGAAGGGAAGATGAAGGGAAAGAAGAAGAGGGGGAAGGGGGGACGGCACCGGTGAAGCTTGGAGCCGCTGTCGCCGTGGAGAAGTAGAACCAGAGGGAGAGAAAGCTCGCGAGGGAGAGAGGAGACGTGAGCTCTGCCACTTCACGTCCTTGTCGTTGCGCTCTGCCACTGCTGTCGATATTACTGACCTCGCCGCCACTTCACGACCTCACTGCTGCTTTTCGTTGTTGCACCTCGCCGATTAAGCTTCTGCTTCTGCTTCTGCTTCTACTTCTGCTTCTAATTTTGATTTATTATTTTTCTAATTTTATTGTTGTTGTGTTTTGGATTCTGATCGTGCTTTTGTATTGATTTTGTTGTTGAATTTGATATTATTATTTCTAAATTTGAATAATATGTTATTGTTGGTGTGGAATATTGTGTTCTTGAATCTAATTATTGTTACTTGGTGGGAGTAAAGGAGGTGGTGGTGGTGGTAAAGGTGGTGGAGGGTATTTTTATTCGTAAAAAATCAAATGGAGGATTTTAATACCAAATGAAACATTGAGAATGATTTTAAATCCAAAATAACGTTGGGGGCAAATTTGATTTTGACCCTAAATCTTAGGGACCAAAACAGTACTTATCCCTTTTATTTTCGACTAAAACCGATATTATGCGATTGTTCTACATAGTTTTTTTGTCACATATTTGACTTCTTCTTTTTGTGTAAATCATGGCACCGGTAAATTGTGTTACCTACTACAATTAGACATGATGTGATCCTAAAATATGCAATTTCTTCATCCGTCATATGATAGCAAACATTGTTGTCGGTCTAGATTTTTCTTCTTAAAGAAAGGAATTACTTCGTTGTAAGCATAGCTCCAAACTAACAAACAACTCTCACATAAAACTAAAATATGGTTTTGTCACAAGTAACAAATTCCAAATAAGAATTAACCGAAGTATTAAGACTCTGGGTCATCTCACAAGGAAATGCAATGAAATGCTCTACTATTGGCTATGAAGGAACAAAGGGGTTTGATTTTATATTTTTGACAAGAAAGTAAATAACAAGAAAGTAAATGAACAATGAACTAACAAAAGAAATAGAAAAGTACTCTTGGCTAGACATAGGTAATTGAGATCACCATCCTTGTCTACAAACCAAATATTGATAATTATGAGGAACCAAGCTCATTAAGTCTACCTCCAAAAGCTTTAAGTACGTATAATCTACTCCTAGGCTTGAGGTACGTCAAATGGCTTGATCAACATCAACCCATGAGGTCTAACCTCACTACTAATTAACCTAGTAGTAGGCTAGTGTCAATGGCTATCAAGTTGATCACCAAGGGTTCTCAAATCACCAATTCATTGAGACCCAATGACTCAAGGTCACTCAATTCCCTTAGCCTAGGCCAAGAGTAAAGGAAACTACTCAAAAACTAGTGAAAGCATTTTAACAAACACCTAGAGTACAAGAAAAGTAAACATCATCAAATGCAAGAATTAGTAAAACCCATAACTATCACAAGAAAGAAATCAACAATAACAATGAAGATAAACATAAAAGAGTATAGAAACATAAAATTGCATTAAAGAAAAATAAGATCCAACAATTGTTCATAAATATAAAAGAGAGCAAAACAAGAAATTAACAAGACAAACCAAGAAGATTAAGACAATAGAACACTAAAATATCAAGAGAGTTGAAATCAAAACAAGAATTGAAAGATAAATTTGAGAGTGATTAACCTAACTTTACCTTAATTTATATCCTAAATCTAGAGAGAGGAGAGAGCCTCTCTCTCTAAAATTCTACCCTAAAACATGGTGAAAACTAAACTATGACTACTTGATTCATTCTCCCTTCAATCCTTGGGTTCAATAGCATCAAAAATGAGTTGGATTTGGCCCAAAATGAGCTAGAAATCACCCCCAACGAGTTGCCCAAAATGGACCCATGCTGCTTCATCTGGGCCATGGCATGCGCGCGCCTCTATACGTCAGGAAACTATGAAAAATTTTATATCATTTTGAAGCTCCAGATGTTATCTTTCCAACGCAACTAGAACCGCCTCATTTGGACATCTAAAGCTCAAGTTATGATCGATTGAGTGCGAAGAGATTAGGCTTGACAGCTTTGTGGTTCCTTCATTTCTTCATGAATTATCCCACTTTGCATGCTTTTCTCCTCACTTCTTCCATCCAATACTTGCCCTATGAACCTGAAATCACTCAACAAACATATCAAGGCATCGAATGGAATTAAAGTGGATTAAATTTAGCTATTTTAAGGCCTAAAAAGCATATTTTCACATTTAAGCACAAATCAAGGGAAATTGCAGAACCATGCTATATCATTGAATAAATGTGAGAAAATGTGATAAAATCTCCCAAATTAAGCACAAGATAAACCACAAAATTGGGGTTTATCAAATCTCTCCACACTTAAACTAAGCATGTCCTCATGCTAAGAATAAAGAATGACATGAAAAGGGGTATGAACATTTATTCAATGCAAGTAGGGCAAAGGTCATATGACGACTCACAAACTCTACCAATTCAAATATCAAAATGAAGTTCAAATAGACTTGCAAGAAGAACACTCATGAAAGCCGGGAACAAGAAATTGAGCATCGAACCCTCACCGGAAGTGTATCCGCTCAAATCGCTCAAGTATATAAGGTCGATCCACTCAATTCTCTTCTAATCATGCTTTCCAAGATTTGCTTTTCTTCTAACAATCAACAATTATTCAATGCATGCATACATTCATCATGAGGACTTATTCATAGGTTGCAATGGGACTAGGGTAAAGGTGAGGATGCATATGGTCAGGTGAGCTTGGAATTTGAATCTTTGATTAACCTAAGCTCTCACCTAACACATATAACAACCTATACAATTCTAATACACAACCTAAACTACCCATGATTCCCACTTTTTCACATACTCATGCATTCTTTTTAATTCACATTCCATATGCATTGATTTTTATTGAACCTTACCTTGGGGCATTTTTGTCCCCTTTTTATTTCTTTTTCTCTTTTTTTCTTATATATATATATATATGTTTTTTTCTTTATATTTTTTTTTTCTAAAGTATATACAAACGTATCAATGCATATGGTTTTACATATAATGCATGAATATGTACCCAATTCCCAATATTTTTAACAAAAATACAAAAACACACTTTTTTCTCAACCAATGTCCTAAGTTTTCCATACCCAAATGATACACACCCTCACTAGCCTAAGCTAATCAAAGATCCAAATTAAGGACATTTATTATTTTTCACTTAGGGTTAGTGATGTGCTAACATTAAGAACAAAAGGGATTAAATAGGCTCAAATTTGGCTAACAATGGTTGATGAAAGGTAGGCTATTTGGGTAAGTGAGCTAAATGAAATGATGGCCTCAATAATATAAATGCATGTATACATAGAATAATGGACATAAAGAATCAAGCAAATCAAAGATTACAATCATAGAAAGAAAATAATACACACAAGAATGAAAATAAGTGGTTATAAAATGTAACCACACAATTAGGCTCAAAACTCACATGCTTGTGTTCTTAGCTCAAAAACCATGTTCCAAAAGACATTCTTCGAGCAAGTTCAGCACAAAATTTTTTTTCAAATTGGTAAGGTGCCCCAAAAATAATTTTCTTGGAAAAGAAATCATCACCCTAACCAAGTAGTCCTAACATAAAAAGAAATGGTGAAATATGTACAAATTCTAACTAACATGCAACCTATCATGCAATGCAATAACTAACTAACAAAGACAAAAATTAAGAATTGGTGTTGAAAGAAAGAAATTGTTACCCATAGAGATTGGTCGGATGACCTCCCCACACTTAGAAATTTGCACTGTCCTCGGTGCATGCAAAGAAGAGCAATGTGGATGGGTTACTACAATTGATGAGGTCCTTCAAAAGGTTGTGCGGGTGAACTTGTTTGTTGCCCCATTTGAAGCTTTTCCATACCTTTCCTTCTTGGTGGCCAACCTAAAAGGAAAGAGAAAGAAAGAAAATTGAGCCTATAACAAATATATCAAAGCATATAGAACCTAGGCGGAGGCTAATGCCAAATAAGAGTAGGGTCCTTACTACATGATAGCTACAACATGTGAGTGAGAAAACAATATAAGCTAAGGCATATTAACTAGCACTTGATGCAAGAGTAAAGTCAAAGCATAGGTACATGACATGAAGAGCATGTTGCATCAAGCTTAATCAACAATTGACACAAACAAGATTAGTGATAAGCATGAGAGCAATTGGTCCCATCCTAACTCAATGATGATGAGGTACAAAAACAAGGGATCACGAGTCAGGAAGGACTAAAGCACTAATCTTGTGTGTAGAGTAAATTTAATGCCAAACAAGTCATGAAGCACCAAGTGTAACTAAGAAATTCTCAACAATTGAGTAAGATCATTCAACACCATTATTAAAATAAGAAACTTAGAAAGGAAAATAAGAACAAGCTATGAAAACAAAATTAAAATGCAATGAACGAAAATAAGCAAATGCAATAAAAGAAAATGGAAGAATAGAAAAAAATTTTTACATTAGTTTTTTATTTATTTATTTTTATTTTATTTTTATTTATTTTTTTAGAAATATATTTTATTTTTTTTCAAGAGAGAAAGAAGAAAAAAAAGAAAAATAAAAAAATAGAAAGAAAGAAGAAGAAAAGAAGAAAGAAGGAGAAAGGAGTAAGGAGAAAAACAAGGTGCAAATCTGCGCGCGCCATGCGTGCTTATTGGGCGGTATCTTATAACCCACAAACTAACCGACAAGTGCACCGGGTCGTACCAAGTAATACCTTACATGAGTAAGGGTCGATCCCACGAGAATTGATGGATCAAGCAACAATGATTGAGTAATTGGCTTAGTCAGGCAAACAGGAAATATTATTTGGATGTTCAGTCATACAGAAACTAAAATAGTAAAATAAATGGCTTGGGAATAAAATATTAAGAAAGCAGTTAAGACTTTAGAGTTATCTATTTTTATGGATTAACTTTTCTTACTAACTATTTTAATTATGTAGGATTTAATTTATGACAAACTATATGTGACTAGACCCTAATTCCTTAGACCTTTCTAGTCTCCTCTAAAATTCATTAACTACCAATTCCTTGGTCAATTAATTCCAATTAGAGGGTGATAATCAATTTCTAGTTTATATGCCACAAAACTCTAATTACCCAAGAAGTAAAAGAATTATATGTCACGTATCCTGTTAAATTCAGATAATTAAAATTTAGGAGAATTTGTTTTCAAGTTGTTGTTCAAGTATAGAGCTTTTCCAAGTTATACAAGAACTCAATTGAAAAGAGGGTTATACTTCCATTCCACCCAAATTCATAAGATGAAGAGCGAAAACAATTCTTAAATATAAATACATGCATAAATTAAAATATAAAAAGCAATAAAATCAATCCATACAAATAGACAGAGCTCCTAACCTTAACAGTTGAGGATTAGTTGCTCATGGAGAAGAGAGAAAATTAGGATTGTCAGTTATAATGTAATGTCTAAATGTACAAAGTTCTTTCTAATGGCATGTAAATTCCTATTTATAACTAATCCTAATAAATTTAAAATCTCATTATCTAAAAATAAAAATAATATCTTTTCTTAAAAATAAGATTTGAATTTAAATTCGAATTAATTAACAAGTCATTAGCTGATGAGTGGGGACCACTTGAATTGTCCATTCTGCAGCTTTCGCGTCATCTAGCATTTTTCCTTGCCACGCGTGCGCGTCATTTACGCGTTCGCGTCACTCGTGCAGATTCCAATCCACGCGTACGCGTCAGGCACGCGTTCGCGTCACTGTGATTTTCTCCATTTCGCGCGGACGCGTGAGTCATGCGTCCGCGTCGCTTCTCGCTGGTCATCTCCTTGGTTTCTTCTCTTTCTCTGCAGAAACTTCATCCAATCCATTTAAATGCTACCTAAAATAAATAAATTTGCACAAAACTCAAAATAGCATCCATAGTGGCTAAAATATAATTAATTCTTAATTAAATTCAACAAATTAGAGGCAAATTCACTAGGAAAAGATAGACAAGATGCTCACGCATCACTTATGCGCGGATTCAGCAGGGACAATCCGCGCTCGCGCGCCATGCGTGCTTATGCGCGGATCGCCTGGCACAAAGTAGGCATAAAGTGGGCACAACTCTTGGGTTTTAGTACTAGGAGTTGTGAAACCACAACGACACGCGCGCACACTGCGCGCTTGCGCGCCGATGCCTGTTTTTTTTCAAAAATAGGGCACTCTCCTAATCTAAAAGTATTCTAAAAAAATCACAAATCAAATTTAACAACAAATCTTTTTAGTTTTTGAAAAATTTTCAAATACACTAAAAGCAAAACTTACACTTCAAGTAACATACTTAATCAACAATCTAAACTAATCAAAACACACTACTACAACCTATCATCGAAATAAAATGTATAAGAGTATAGAAAAGAAGAAAACTACCTATAATGGCAACTCCAATCACTTATTTAACCAAATCTAAAAGAGAGTGGAAAGAGTTTACCATGGTGGGGTGTCTCCCACCTAGCACTTTTAGTTTAAGTCCTTAAGTTGGACATTTGGAAGGCTCCTTGTTATGGTGGCTTATGCTTGTACTCATCTTGGAACCTCCACCAATACTTGGACTTCAAGTAAGCTCCAAAATTCAAAACCAATAGCACCAAGCTTTGATGAAGTTCCACACAAGCTAAGGGCTTCTAAAATTGATCTTCATCTATTTCCGGGTCCCAAATCTTATTTCTACACCCATCTTCAAGTTGATCATCACAATTCCAATTGGGTGAGAAGTAATCCGAATTCTCAAGTAAACACCAAAGCATCTTTCTAGACCCTTTCAATTGAGAACTATACCAACCATTACACTTAGACTTTGAGTTTCTAACCATAAGGAACTTTGATTGGCATTTCCATCCACTAATCAATTTCCTTTTTCTCCTAACCCCACAAAGAGCTTTAAGTTGTCCATCCGTCTTAGTCAAACCACATTCAAGTGGGAAAGTGAATATTAGAGATAAGAACTTTACCCACTTGAATGTTATGTTGGATGGTGACTTAGGAAGGGACGTCTCCAATGGTCTTATAAGTTCCATTCCCTTGTGCTCTTCTTGGACTACCTCCACCTCTTGGCAAGCTTCTTCAATGTTCACCTCTTGACAAGGCTCTTCATATTCAATTACTTCATCAACAACCTCTTCTAGCTCTTCTCCATTTTTCATATTACAACTTAGAGGTAATGTGAAACTTATCTCAACACCCACCTCAATTTCAAGATGAGGAGATTCTTCAAATACTAAAGGATCATGTGTTGGTGTGGGATCATCTTCAAGAGGGATATTTATTGCTTGCTCATCTTCTTCCAATCCTTCATCATTCATTATATGCTTAAGAGGTTGCGCACCCTCCTTAACATCGCCTTCAAGCTTAATGGAAGAAGGTTCAACAACTTCCACAAAATCATCAACCACATTGCTTGGTGTGGAAGTGTCATCCAACTTGAAATCCACCTCTTGTTCAACTTTGCCTAGGTCTTCAACCACTTCTTCTTCATTAACAATCTTTCCATCCTCCACTTGTTGCAAGACATACCCCATCTCCTTGTCCTCATGTTGAGATTTTAAAATCTCCTTCATGCTCCTTTCTTCGGTTAATTTCTCACATTCATCCATGGAGGTGCTTTGCTTGTTGCATGAGTCCCATGAGTCCAAGGTAGCGGTAATGTTAGCAAACTGAGCCATAATTTTTTCAAATATGGGATGTGATTCATCTTGTGGTTGAGAGTTCTCATATATTGGAGGTGGTTCATCTTGGTAATAGTATGGAGGTGGTGGTTCTTGAGGGTATTGGGGGTTGAATTGGGGTGGTTCTTCTTGTGGTTCATATGGTTCAAAAGGTGGTTGGTATGGTGAATATGGGTTGGGGTCATATGGAGGTGTTTGGTGAAAAGGGGCTTGTGAGTAAGGTGGTTCAAAATTATGTTAAGGAGGTGGTTCATAGGCATATGGTGGTGGTGATTGTGATTGACAACTACAATAAGGATCATCACACACACTAGATTGATATGCATTAGGATGAGAGTTATACCCATAAGAATCCGGAGGTTGTTGTTGCCAAGAAGGTTGATCAATCCCTTGAGGCTCCTCCCATCTTTGATCTCCAAATCCTTGATGCATGTCCTCATTGAAGCTTCCATTCCCTACAACATAGTTTGAACCAAACTCATAGCCAAAGTGAGGATGAGAATTCATAATAGCAGAGAGAAACAAAAACTAACAAAATAAGCAACGAAGTCCTAAAGCTAACAAAAACTAACAAATAAGCAAAAAGCAAACATATTCACAATATCCACAATAGCCAATAAAATAACACCATTGCAACTTTCTAGCAACGGCGCCATTAATTTGATAGCGAAATTGTTGTCGGTCTAGATTTTTCTTCTTAAATAAAGGAATTACTTCGTTGTAAATATAGCTCCAAACTAATAAACAACTCTCACATCAAACTAAAATATGGTTTTGTCACAAGTAACAAACCCCAAATAAGAATTAACCGAAGTATTAAAACTCCGGTTCGTCTCACAAGGAATTGCAATGAAATGCTCTACTGTTAGCTATGAAGGAACAAAGGGGTTTGATTTTATATTTTTGACAAGAAAGTAAATAACAAGAAAGTAAATAAACAATGAACTAATAAAAGAAATAGGAAAGTACTCTTGGCTAGACATAGGTAATTGAGATCACCATCCTTTTTGGTAATTATTTTGGAGGTCAAAACCCCAGTGTACGAGTATTTCATAATTAATTATTTTTATATGTATCATGTAATTTTGTAGAAATAAAAGACACAAAATATTTAATATATGTTATATTCAAAGATGAAAATCATAATTTCAGTTAATACAATTTTTTTCTACAAGCCAACACATAATTTTTTTATTTTATTTAAATCAAAGTCACTTCAAATATCGAATCCTACTCCAAAAAATGGTTGATAATAAAACTTAATATAAAGAAATCGATAAAAACATACACTATATATATATATATATATATATATATATATATCCTCGTTTATGCAATTTTCTAAAAATATTAGCACATCTTCACATCAGAAAATGATATTATAGCGCAATGAAATCCTAAACCTTAACTCTATTGGTAACCCTAACCATGAGTATAATCCTAACCCTAACGAAATATGTATTTGTCAGTTTTTTCCATGACTCTCTCAGGACAACTCATGGAAGTGCTGTGCATACTCAGTCAAAATTAAAGACTTTTTTTTTTTTGCCATGGTAGGATCTGTTTGTCATGTCATACTTACCTACTAAAAAATAATTTTAGCAAAATTTACACATACTCAATCAAAGTCAATGTCAAGCTATTAAAAAAATTTGCACTTCCCAAAATTACCAACTCAAGTTTGTGAACACTAATATTGTCCACCACTTCTTTGAAAAATAATTCTATAATTGGATGAAAAACTTATGTATTTATCAATAAATGTGGTTATCATTAGATCGATATTTTCTTTTAATTAATCTTTTCGTAATCTAATTTATATTAATATAAAGAATAATTATATGCAAACAAAATTTTGGACATTTCATTAACTTAAATTAATAACATTAAATTTATAAATAAATATATATATATATAATATTATATAAATCAATATAAACGCATAAATGACAAATTATAATTTTAATGTTTACAAAAAGACTAACAATTAAACCAAATGGTGTTCACAATATGGGAGTTACTTAATAATTAGGTTCTCGATTTAAAGAAAATGAAACTACAATTAACATTTAAATCAAGTAAAGTTTAGATTTTCAAATTCTGCATAATATAAGAAATTTCAATTAAAAAAAATAAAAATTTAACATGAGTAGTCTTCAAAAACATAAACATTTTCAGTATCCATACCATAGGCACATATTGATTCTTAATTTTTTTTGGACGTGCATTGATTCTCAATTGAATTCAGTTACCTCACTTCCCAACGTTTCTGATCCTTCAAGGACGTGGCATACATGCACACTCATCGCATCACCCTAAACTAATTAAACTCTTGTTTTTTTTAACGGAAAACCAATCAAACCCCACCCAATTGGGCCCAGTCCAACCAACCTAAATAAATGTCCGACCTGCTTCAACTTTTCAACCAAAGTCTAATATCTTCACTCTCCACACTAACACCATCCAACTCAGCATACTTATACTTGATCTCTTGCGCATGTTTCTAATTATTAAAAAAAGGTACAATGAAAAACTGGGCCTTCTACCGTACGACTCTCATACTCACTACAGAATAGACATCTTTTAGCAAAGATCTTGAAACACCATGTTCAATTTTTTCCACCATAGCCAATTCCATCAAACAAACGGAGTTACATCTTTTACTTAGTATATACATGGAGGGAGATAAAGATATTATCCCTGCTCCATCAAACATTTTCTTAGATCAGCATTGAACTTATCATCAATTGCAAATGAAGTGAGAAATTGTTACACATCTACCATGGATTAGAGAAGATTTTTTTATCCATTATAAATGTAAAATGTTCATCACAAAATTTATATATGAACTTCGTATAATTAATAATGGGTCCTATTTACAATCTTTAATGGTTAAATGCATTGTGGAAAAAGAAATAATTTTTCCTTATATGTATATATAGAACTGTTCGCACCTGGAGCAAGTTTACGAACTGAGGGGTTATAGATCAGAGATCCTAACTTTGATGCGTGAAGAACAATGCCAAGAAGACAACCTGTAAGACACTCCGATGCTAAGGTCAGCCTAGTGTTTGAGTAGTATGGTCTATTATAACTCCCTCCTTTTACAAACTGTCAGTCCCTTCATAAATTCTCTCTCCATTTAATGCAACATTAATTTTAAGTAAAATAATCTTTCATTTCCACTTTACTTTCCAAACGAGACATTTCCATATCCAACATATCAAACGAAGGCAACTTTTTCTTCTTCGAGAAACTTCCTCCATTTGTTCTTAATCCCACGCCGCTCCAGAAGGAAGCAAACTACGCTCTTTAGCAATTTTTATAGTAACCCTTGACAAGGTTAGTAATGCCTTTTCAGCCTTTTCTTCTTCTTTCCACTGTTATCTTTGTCACAGAGTTTGTCTTATTTTTTGTCTTCTTGTTTTCCTATGGTTTCTAGTGCGGTTGTGTTAAAATTTTCTCATTTCTTTTCTTAATGTAGTTTTTGGTGCTTGCGTTTACGTTTGATTAGGCTTAATGTAGTAAGGGCACCACTGCTTTAAGTTTTCCCCAAACAACGAAGCTTTTTTTTGCCCCCATTTCCATAATATCCTGCGTTCTTCAGAATTGTAACAAGTTTTGTGTTCAATAAGTTTTAGATCTTTTTTTAGTCCTTGGTGACATAGTACTGGTAACGCAGTGGTGGTGTCCATATAGATTTTTCTATGATGGCGAAAGAAAATATCATCCTGAACCGTGGACGCAATGGTGCAGCTAGCCACTCGAGACCTCGATCTGCTTCTCTTCCGTAAATGAACAGTGGACTTGAGGTAGATATTTACTCTTGGATTTTTGAGGAGATTAAGGCTACCCTTTCCACCATAACATAGGAGAAGCTTGACAACTTGAGAGAGGCCAGTATTATAGTTGACGCCAACTTGAGCAAATTATACATTTTTCCGTCCCTAGGTCCGGGGACCAGTTATGCCATATCAACGAGCATGCTGGCACTGTCCCGGGTGGTTATCGATGTACGAGACCTTGTTCTCATGAGTTGGGATCTGGTTGCCTTTTTTGACTTCCAAGTAAGCGTTCTGATTCACTCTCGGTGTGCTCCTTCCCAGTTCCATCCAAAGAGTTGGGACATTATTCATGGTTTCAAGCTTTTATGTTCGTTCTTAGATATCGAGCCTTGTCTTAGAGTCTTTGTTGTTGTTGATTTTTTACTTTGACCATTCCCTTCATATCACAAGGTCGTGGGTTCATCTCCTTCTAAGGTGTCTGAAACAGAAAATTTTTACTTTGTTTGAAGAGTCATATCATAGGTTTAAGTAAAAATTCTTTAAAATTGAAGGGGTAGAAGGTACAACCCCTTTTTTTATGACCCTGGAAGGTGGAAAAATTTAATTTGAGCATCAATTTAAATTCATAACAATGTCTCCTCCCCGAAAATCCGAGTCGGCGGCGTTAATACTTCCGAACTTCTAAGCATCAATTTACTTATGATGTTGTGGAGTGAACGTCCCCTTGTTTTAAGGGATAGATTAACAAGTGAGCAAGCTGCTCGGAATGCTATCACTAAGCTTTGTTCCTTTCTACTCATGATTGCGTACATTTCTTATTTCTTTATCTCATGAGTTTCTATTGCTCATTTTCAGTTGATATGGCTGGGGGACTTGTTGCCATCACCAAGATGAAGAGAAGATTGTTTGCCTAACCTCCCATCAACAAGGTGGTGAAAGAGTCTCCTCCTCCGCCACTATCAGTTGCCAGCCGCAATCTTGGAGGATTGAGGAAAGCCGGAAAGGGCAGAAGCCTGAGATCCATATCTTGGAGGAGGATTCCCTTAACAACTCTCCAACCAGGAAAAAATTGAAAAGTGTTAGTCAAGATGAGGCTACTGTCTCAGCCCCCAACTCCATCAGACATGTGTTGGATAAAGGTTTTCGAACTCCCGACTTCGTGGATCATCATTTCATAGATGAGGATACGAGGGCCGTACTTGCTAAAATGCCTTTGGAAAACACTCTCCCTCGGTTTCAGAGGATGCTCCTCTGCTCAGCCACCTATGTTCGAGACGCTAAAGTAGAGATTTTGAGTCTCCGCTTAAACTTCCAATCAAAGGACAAGATGCCAATGCAAATGCTTAAATCCAGAAGCTGAACACCTCGGTTTCTACTCTTCAAGAGAAGTAGACTTCTCTTGAGAATGAGGTAAAAAGTTTGAAAGAAGCAAAAGCGGCTTCTGATTTGAGGGAAGATAATTTGAAGAAACAGGTCTCCAAGTTGATAGGGAGGTCAATTAAAAAGGCGGAACAAGTGGCTATGGATGGGATTTTTTATGTTAAACGGAACATCTTTGACAAAATCAAACTGAAAGGTCCCGACTTGGACGTCTCCGAAGTCGATGCCTTCAAGAAGATGGTGAATGAAAAAGTTGTTTCTATTGTGTAATTTTTATAATATTTTTTCAAGTATTATGATCTTGTTAGTATGGAATTTTGGTACTTTTGTATCATTTTTCCCGTCATTTTGTCGGGATTAACTTTATGCATTCCCTTTGATTTTGGGACTAACTTTATGACTTTTAACGTTTACCGTTTTGATGTTCTTTAAAGATCAGCCTTTTCTCCAGTATTTCTTAAACCATTTTATTTCGAGCCTTAATTTCATCCGAAATCCAATTTTATATTGGTGAAGAGGTATTTTGGATTTTTAGTATAATGTATTTCAACATAATATAAAGTTTTCAAGATAAATCCATAGTTATTTAAACATAACACAAAGTCACAAGAAAAACTCGTTTGCTGATTACAAGAAAGGCCTCATTAAAAGCCTAGATGCCTAGAAAAAAAGTGCATGTATTCTACTAATAAAATTTTTCTAGCGTAATACCATTTTCTAAGACTAATACCTCTTTAAGTGAGTTGCATTCCAGCTTCTCGAGACCTCAGATCCGTCCAGTGTTTCTAGCTTATATGTCCCCTTTCCTAATACTTCTTTTATTTTGAAAGGTCATTTCCAAATCGGAGCTAGCTTACCTCGGGTTCCTGGAGTTTCGGCATCAGCCTACCTTAGCACTAGATCTTCAGGTTGGAAACTTCTGGGTCGGACCTTGGTATTGTACCTCTTTGCCACCTTTGGCTTTAGAGCTTACTCAGTGAAGTTAGCCATATTTCTAACCTAATCAATCAGGTCCAAGCTTTCATGAGTTTCGGAGGTCCCCAAAAGCATTCTTGGACTCGGCTCCCCGTGTTCTACAAGGATTACTGCTTCTTCACCATAAGTAAGTCTGAAAGGTGTTTTCTTGGTGGTAGATTGAACTGTAGTTCAATATGACTATAAAACTGACTATACCTCGTCAGCCCAGAAGCCCGAACGCTCATCCAATCTCTTTTTTAACCTTTTTAAAATTACTTTATTAGCAGTTTTGGCTTGTCCATTTGCCAAATCCTTAAACCAGATAGTAGTTCCTAAAATCGAGGAATCCATAAGCTGAGTCCCATTATATATGACCATAATTTCAAGAATCCCAAACTTTGCAATGATTTCTCTCCAAACGAACTTCCGGCATTGAGCAGAACTAATACTAGACAAGGGCATAACTTTAATCCATTTGGTAAAATAACTATAACGACTATAAGATATTTACCTGACCCAGTTCTTGTGGGAAGGGTCCCAATAAATCTAAGCCCCACTTAGCAAATGGCCTTGTCAGGATGACATATACAAGCTCGTGAGGAGGTGTTTGGTGGAGGTTGTTGTGTAGTTGGCATTTGTCACATTTCTTCACATATTCTATGGCATCTTTGATGAGAGTGGGCCAAAGAACCCTGCTCGAATGACTTTCTAAGCTAATGACTTGCCTCCCAAATGATGTCCACAGTATCCCTCATGAGCTTCCTGCAACACATACATGGTTTGTTGCCTATTTAAACATTTTAACAATGGTTGAGCACACCCCTTTTATATAGTTGCCCATTTATCATGGTATATTTAGCTGCTTTAAGTCGTAACTTCCTAGCTTCCTTATGATCACTAGGCAAGGTCCCGTGTTCTAGATATATACATATGGGATCTATCCAGGTACTAAGATTGAACAAATGGGAAATCGTGATGTCGAGCTTTGTTATAGTAGGTTCTGTAAGTACTTCCTGTATCAGACTACGATTTTCTGTTCTGGACTTAGTACTTGCCAGTTTAGACAATACATCAAATCATGTGTTTTGTTCCCTAGGTACATGCTTAATTGAAAAGGAATAAAAGAATTGTATCTCTTGTACTTTTTTCACGCACTGTTGCAATAACGGATCTCGTGCTTGATACTCCCCATTAACTTGGAAGGTCACCAATTGTGAATCACTGAATACAGTCACTCCTATAGCCCTGACATCCCGAGCTAATGCTAGTCCTACAAGCAAAGCCTCGTACTCAGCCTAATTATTCGAGATAGGAAAATCAAATTTAATAGAAGCCTCGATCACCATGTCTTCACCCTTGGTTAGGATGAGACTAGCCTCTCCATACCTGACATTGGAAGCTCCATCTGTATGAAGCTCTTATATCGGTATATCGGTGATTGGGTGTGTCATTTCGGCCAAAAAATCTACCATTGCTTGAGCCTTAATGGTGGAACGTGGTTCATAACGTATATCAAATTGAGATAGTTCTATGGATCAACCCATAATCCGACTGCCAAGTCATATTTTTGTAAAACTTTCTTAATCGGTTGGTCGGTTCGTACTATTACCAAATACCTTTGAAAGTATTGGCGCAACTGACGAGCCGATGTAAGAAGAAAAAATGCAAGTTTTTCCATAACGTTGATGCTTATCCTTTCCTCTAAAACCAAAGCCGAAGCTAAAGTTTTTTCGGTCACAGATAGGTACAGGAACAAGGGTTGCCCATGTTCTGGCTTTGCTAAAACGAGAGGAGATGAGAGCAAGTTCTTAAAATGCTGAAACGCTGCTTCACATTCTTCCATCCATGAAAATTTTACATCCGTCCTCATTAATTTAAAAAATAGTTTGTCTTTTTCTGCGAAATCCCCTAGAAACCTTGACCATACGGCCAACCAACCTGAGCCTTTGAATCTCTTTAAGATTCCGAGGACTTGACATGTCTAAAACTGCCTGACATTTCTTGGGATTAGCTTCTATGCCTCTTTGAGTTACCATAAAACCTAAAATTTTACCTCCCTAAGCTCCAAATGCACACTTTGCCGAGTTCATGCTCATCCGGTGAAGTTGGAGGCAGTCAAAAACTTCCTTCCAGTCGTTAATCAAATCAGAATCATCCCTTGCCTTTATTAATATATCATTGATGTAAACTTCCATATTTTTACGATCTGCCGCTTGAAGACTTTTGCCTGGAACCTTTGGTAAGTTGTCCTTGCATTTTTCAAACCAAAAGGCACCACAATGTAGCAGTAAATCCCTTCAAGGGTGATACATGTTGTTTTATCTTCGTCATCTTTATGCATCAGAATCTGGTTATAACCACTATAGGTATCTAGAAAACTTAATATTCGATATTCCTAAGATGAATCAATCATGTTGTCAATGTTAGGTCAAGGAAAATAATCTTTTGGGCATGCTTTGTTTAAGTCCGTATAATCTATACACATTTGCCATTTTTCATTTGACTTTTTACCATGACTACATTGGACAACCATGTTGAGTAAGTTAACTCACGAATAAACCAAGCATCCAATAATCTCTGAACTTGATTTTTAACCTCGATAACTCAGCTGGGCAACATCTTTTTACGTCACTGCGCAACCGGCTTGAACCTGGGTTAATAGCCAGCTGATGGGACATGAATGTTGGATCGATCCTAAGCATGTCGGCAGGTTCCCAAGAAAATAAATCTATCTTACCTCTTAAGAAATTCTGAAGTTCAGAATTCAAGGGGTAATGTAGTTTTTTATTGACCATAGTGTACTTCTCTGGCACACCAACGATTTGGAATTTCTCTAAGTGTCCATTGGGCTCTGGTCTCGGTTTCTCCTGAATTCTAGAATCTAGATCAACAAGGAACACCCCCGTGGATTCCTTAGTTTTATCCCGGAGCATGAGGCTGGCCTGGTTGCATTTAACTACTGAGACCCGATCTCCTCGGATAGTTGCAACCTGACCTTCCGCGGTCAGGAAATTCATAGCTAAGAATTTTGTTGAAATGAAAGTGCACAGATCATTAAGCGTTTTCCTTCCTATCACATTGTAGGCTGTGAAATCTTGAAGGACCATAAACTCGGCTTGCACCACTCTCACATTGACACCTTTTCCTACTGTGAAGAGGAGATCCACAGCTCTATCAGGTTTGATATAATGATCCCCGAGTCTGACAACTCCGGGGAGATGAGACTTTAAATACTGATCCTTTAAATCCAAGGCTTCAATGTATTTCTGAAGAGTAAGTT
Organism: Arachis hypogaea; assembly: GCF_003086295.3. Classification (NCBI taxonomy): domain Eukaryota; kingdom Viridiplantae; phylum Streptophyta; class Magnoliopsida; order Fabales; family Fabaceae; genus Arachis; species Arachis hypogaea. The sequence goes on from NC_092038.1 coordinate 26,310,776, forward strand.
TGAGTTTTCACCTGTATCAATCAAAATTCTTTTCACGATGCCATTACTCAACTTAGTCGTGATCACCAGGGGCTCATCATCTTCAGAGGTGGCGATGTGGAAGTCTTCTGCTGTGAATTGTACTGTTGGAATACAAGTTACCTTGAGTAATTCCGAACTTACAGCTTTCACATCCTTTTTAATCGCATTGTTGGATCTGGAAAATCTATTCCTACCCATGACCTCGTTAACCATGACCTGGACAGTGTCTTATAGATTCTCTGAAGGTTTTATGTTCCTGAGATTCCTGGTTTTTCGATCTTCATCATCATTATGTCGCCGAGATGGGCTTACTTGCTGTACAAATTTGAGAAGCTTTCCTTCCTGGATTACTTATTCCAGTGTGTCTTTTAAATCAACACAATCTTCGGTCTTGTGACCATAAGACTTGTTGATATACTTCGACAATTGAGGTGACCAATAGTGTGTATATGGAGAACTTACCGACCCGTAGAGTTGGTGGCTTTGGAGATGAGGCTTGGCTCATGCTGCTGACGTTGTTAGGTGATGGCGCCAGATTTTTTCTTTTTGTTGAGACTACTTTGAACACTTCCTTATCTCACATATATTCTAAGGCAATCTGATGAATTTTTTTCATGAATTTTACATTCTTGGAAGTCAAATGCTTTCGGAAGTCTCCTTCAAATAAACCAGCAATTAAACATAAGGAAACAACCTCAGGGGTTCGTGTGTTTACCTCTAGTAGTGCTTTGTTGAAGCAATCTAGATAATTTTAGATGTTTTTTCCTATCTTTTGTTCCACCCCAAGCAAGGAGATTAGAAGCTTAGCTTGGGTTCTTCTTGTAGTAAAGTGAGCCAAGAACTTAACTTTGATATTGGCAAAGGAAGAAATCAACTCGGAGAGGAGGGTATTGAACTATGTCATAGTTGGCTCTGACAAGGTTACGAAAAAACTCTACATCAGATTGCATCCTTCACCCCTTCCAGGTTCATTCTTACCTCAAAAGCATCGATGTACTCTTAAAGATCCATCTTCCCGTCATGCTTTAGTTAAGTAGACTTATCAAAATATTTCAGAAATTGCACTTGAAGGATGTGAGAGACAAAAAGAGTTTGTCCCATTATCACGTGTTTTCAAGTTTTTCTATGCCTTTTAGGATTTGGGTTCCTTTGCGGAATCTGTCTCCTTTTTTAGAATAATCGATTGCCATTAAAAATATAGTGATATTTTATGACAAATCGATTTTAGCAATTAAGTCTAACCAAATTGGTCTAATAATTCATTAATCTTAAATTATTTTAACAAAAATCACTCGAATAATATATGTCTAAATCACACACATCTTAATTTTTGTAACTCCTTCCTTCTTAATATCTTCTACGACATTTGTTATTTTCTGATTTTTTCAATACATTTGTTATTTTCTGACTCTCTACTTGGCTGCTTTTTATGTCAAGAACATAAGTTTTGGGAGAAAATCATGGGAAACAATACTAGTTTTGGAAGAGATTTATGTATCAAATCAAATGAATTGAATAAATAATAATGTTATTAATGTGTGTTGCAGAGTGAATATATTTAGGGATTAACTCATTACTTTAGTGATCAATTTAGCAATAACAATCTTTATGACCTAATATAGTCGCTAAATTCGGTGTCACTGACTTCATAAGCGACCAAAAATTTACACAAAGTCTAACTCTTGTCTCTTAGCTACTAAATTAGTTATTTTTTTTATTTAATGGCTGATTTAGAGAAAAATTTTCTTAGATTCTAATTTTTGTGTTGCTAAATTGGTTATTATTTTCTTACTTAGTGACAAATTAAGTGACCAACTCTTTTTTTTTGGGTAATATAAAATTTTGATTGTCACAAAATAGGTCATGTTACTCAAATTAGTTGCTATTCCGAAAGTTTCTTATAGTGGGAAGCTACATTGATGAACGCAACTAAAAGATTTATCGATCTAGTGTGGACAAATTAATAGTAAAAAAAAAAACACTGTGTATTTACATTCAAAAAATTTCTGTGTATATTACTATATATTGTCATAAAATTACTATATTTATTGTAAAAGAAAAGATTTCTGGGTGTTGCTTCCATATTTCTCTTAAGGAATTTCTGTGTTTACCTTAAAAAAAGTATATGTTTATATGTTTATATATTATCATAAAATTTATGTTTTTATTATAAAAAAATTGTGTGTTTGCTTCCCATATTTCTCTTAAAAAAAATTTGTTTACCTTTAAAATATAGAAAAAATAATTATTTTTTTCACGAATGTTTAAAATATTAACAAAATTATTCAAAAAAAAATTAAAACTTAAATTATAGTCATGAAAAATGACTTTCAATTGACAAAATATCTAAACCCTAAAATTAAGTTGGCTTCGTTAAAAAATAATTCAAAATTTTTATACTACTCTTGTCATGCACACTCTTCATCACACGCTCTTCTCTCCCCCAACAATCCACTTTACCATCTCCATCGTTAATAATATCATTATCTTCATTAAATTCAGCAAATTTCTCAGGTTGAATGAGCATCCTAAAGTCGAAAATGATTCAGGTCTTTAGTTGAATGAGATGCTACTGAGAGCCTTTAAAAGGCAAAGACATAGTTCACATCATCCGACTAGCAAGGTCTTTGTTGGCTGAAATAGAGCTTGGCATCGAAAGAGTTTGGGTATTTTTATTAAATGAAACACATTTTTTATGGGTACGATTTTTGTTTTATTTTTTTATGGGGTTTTAAAAATTTGTGGACAAAAATAATTGTTTAACCAAATGTTTATGTATTTAAAGTCATAAATTTTTTGTGTTTATCATAAAAGATTTGTGTTTACTTCTTAAGTTTTTATTAACTAATTGTGCGTTTACCTTCAACAAATTTATATATTTGTTGTCATAAAATTTTTGTATTTATCTTCAAAATTTATGCGTTTACTTCTTTTGTTTCACTTTAAAAATTTGTGTGTTCATCTTAAAACAATTATGTGTTTATCGTTATAAAATTTTCGTATTTAAGATAAAAAAAACTTCTCTGTTTATAATAAAAATTTCTCTATTTATTGTCATAATTGTTTTTTGTATTTTTTTTTTTTGTTCCTATGCATTTTTTCTTATTTATTCTTCTTTTTCTCTTTATAAAATTTTTAAAAATATAAAAATAACAAACAAATAACGAAGATACAAAAAAAAGGAAAAGACACAGAAGAACAAGAAGAATTAGAAGACGTAAGACAAGAAGACGCAGAAAAAAAAAAAGAGAAAAAAGAAGACAACACAAAAGAGGAAGAAGGAGAAAAAAAATGGTGTGTAATCTATGTTAAAGAAAAAACATACAGATATAATAAAATTTAATTGAACTTAATTACAAAAAGATTTATTCGTACAAAATTTCTGTTAAAAATAATACTAGTTACATCATAGTGTTTGACAAAACTTTTTAAGGGGAAATCACAATTTTTGCAAACAAAAAATCTAATTCCAATGAAATAATATCTAAATAAAAGACATGCAATAATTGTCACCTTCCAATAATAACAAAATATTAACACCGAACCTTCAGTGAAGTTTAATTACCCCACAAAAAAATCACAAAAGTTTGAAATTTGTCAAAACTTTGATTTTGGAATTTCATGAATGTTTTTTCTTTCATTTAGGAGAATAAATTATTATTTTTTATTATAAAAATTTTTTAAACGTTCATAATTTTAATTATAAAAATTATATACTGAGTCATCAATACTCATCTAAGATTGGAATAGTTTTATAATTTTGGTTATAAGTGTTGAATTTGTTTGCATATTTTAAAATAAAATCATCAGTACTCCAAAAATTTTTAGTAAAATGTTTTATTTTATTCTATTAAAAAATTATTTTGACAAAAAGAACAATTTTGACATATATTATATCAATAATTTAATCAAACATATTAATTAGACCAGTTTATTCAAAACCTAAAGTTTGTCCGTTGATGTCAAACTAGTAATTTACCTAGTTTTTTCCTTTAAAATAACTTTCCTTCTTTTCACTATATAATATATATAGCGGTGCCAATAACTAACTTAGTATATAGTATATACTACTCAATGAAGATCAATCCTTCTTTCTGGACTATCATTGTTTACACATTAGTTATTGCCACTCCCTTCTTTCATCATGAATCCAATGCAATGAACACTTCTATCATTACCCCAAACCTATGCCTCGGTGACGGCAAGACCATAGTTTCCAAAGATAAAGGAACCTTTGAACTTGGCTTCTTCACAAAATCCAACAAACGCTACCTTGGAATTTGGTACGCCAACATCACAATCCAGACCATTGTGTGGGTGGCGAACGGTGCCAACCCCATCAACGATTATTCCCCTGTTACCCCTCCCATTTTAGAACTTAAAAGCAATGGAAGCTTGGTTCTTACTCACAAGAACGTTCTTGTATGGCAAACAATCAGCAGTTCCCCGGCAACCGCAGTGCGGAATCCGGTGGCGGAGCTTCTTGATTCCGGCAATCTTGTGATAAGAGAGGACAATGATACAAACCCACAACGCTATTTGTGGCAGAGCTTTGACTACCCTTCGAATACAATGTTGGCAGGGATGAAACTGGGATGGGACATTAGAAGAAATTTCAACAGGAAGATCACAGCTTGGAAGACTGATGATAATCCAGCACCAGGTAATGTTACATGTACGATAATTGATTTTTGTGACTCTTAATAAATATGTATTCGTTTTTATCTGATATTGTCCAAAGTAATTTTCGGGTACTTCTAAAAATATACTAACTTACGTGGAGTTGTTTTCATCTAAAATTGATAGTAAAAATTTATGAATTTTTTTTTTAAAAAAAAGTTCTTTGAATAAAAATGTTTAATCTTTTAAAATTTTTTCAAAATCAATTTAGATATTTATTCTGTTTAATATTAAATGTTGAAGTTTTTCTATTATTATGTTAATATTACATAGAATGAACTAATAATAAAGATAAAGCATAAAATATTATAAATTTTTAGGATACTAAACTAAATGAAAAATTTCGGTTAAAACTAGTCATAACAACTACATACTAAACACGTATTCAACAGAAAACTGATTTTTGAATTTCTAAAACAGTAAAATTAGAGGTTAAAAAATGTAGTGCTTCAACTAAAATTTAGACAGAATTAAGGAAGATATAATAAAATATTATATTATATATAAATATATATTTTTTAAAAATTAATTTTCTTTTTATTTTAATAATTTTTTAAAATTGATATTTTTTTAAAGAAAACAGTATCAATTTACCCATTTTGACTAGTTCTGATTCTCATGACTATAATTCAACTAGGGCTAGCAATCGGCCAAATAGAATAGAATAGCATTTAAATTTTATTTTAATTTTATTTACAAATTTAAATTCTCTCTAAATCCTATCTAAGTTAATTACCCCTAGTTGGTTGGGGATGGTTTTTGTATTGACATTGATTGCACATTACAGGTGACTTTTCTTGGAGTGTTATGCGGTACAACTACCCTGAAGTGTATATGACGAAGAGAAGAAGAAAGATGTACAGAATTGGACCCTGGAACGGCTTGCGTTTCAGTGGCATGCCAGAACTGAGATCCAATCCAATATTTAATTTCAACTTCGTCTCCACTGCTGAAGAAGTTTACTACACATGGACCCTCAAGGACCCTTCTCTAACAACCATCGCAGTCCTTAACCAGAGCGCGGGCGGCCGCCCTCGCTACGTTTGGTCGGAGGCCGATGAATCGTGGAGGACTTATTCAACTTTGCCAGGGGACTATTGTGATACCTATGGACTGTGTGGTCCTAATGGATATTGTAGCATAACTGCATCACCAGTGTGTGAGTGTTTGAAAGGGTTTAAGCCCAAGTTTCCCAAAAAGTGGAACTCAATGGATTGGTCCCAAGGATGTGAAAGAAACCATCCAATAAGGTGCAATAGTAATGGTACCAATGAGGATGGTGATGGGTTTGTGCTTTTGCAGGGATTGAAAGTGCCAGATACTGAATATACTTTGGTGTATAAGGATATTGATTTGAATAAATGTAGAGCCATGTGCTTGGAAAATTGTTCATGCATGGCTTATACAAACTCAGATATAAGAGGAGGTGGTCAAGGCTGTGTCATGTGGTTTCATGATTTAATTGATATCAAACTGTTTCCTGATGGTGGACAGGAACTATACGTCCGACTGCGTGCTTCTGACTTGGGTAAATAATATTTCACTCACTTTTCAATTCATGCATGCTTCTATTTTTTTTTTAAGTTAATAATTAAATTAATCTCTAAAAAATAGGATATTTTTTAATTTATTCTTAAAAAAAATTTTTAATTTTTTTAAAATTATAAATTAATTATATTTGTCTTTCAATCACTCTATTAACAATTAATATCAACGATATTAATTATGTGAAATATTAATTCACAACATACATTATATTTAACATGTTTAATTAAATACTTACTAAATATATTTATAAAAATTTATTAATTTAGTCAAATTTTTTAATTACATAAACTCTATTTCGAATATGACATAATGATTAAATTAATAATTTTTATAAATATATATAATTAATGTCCAATTAAATATGTCAAGTATGATGTATATTATCAATTAAAAATTTAAAATTTTACATCATTAATTATTGACAAAATTATTAATAAAGTTATTGAAAAATAAATATAATTAATTCGTAATTCTTAAAAGATTTATTTGATTAATAAAATCTTTCAGCAACAAATTTAAAAAATATCCTGTATTTTAAGAATTAATTTAACTATTAACTTTTTTTTTATTTTCTGTTTATTTTGTCTAAGATACTTGCTTGCCTCATGATCCTTAAACTATTAGTTTTAAACACTCAATCAACACTAAATTTTAAATCTTAATAAATATAAAAATAAAATATTAATAAAATGTGTTGGTTCATAATATTTTTCTTAATTTATTAATATAAAATATTTGAGAAATACTAAAAAAAATCAGTTTAAAGCGGTCTAAAATTACTTTATTTTATATTTATTAATTATTACTTACTTTATTTTATATTCTTTAATTACTACTATAATAATTGAGTAATATGCAAGATATAATAAATATGTAATTGTTATAGATATTACATTAGATAATTTTAAATTATTATTTCCTAATATTATTGTTATTAATAATTTAAGTTTGAATAAAATCAAGAGGAGTGTCAGAGGTCCGGCAAATTTTGTAATTTGTAACTATCAATTAATTATCATTAGTATTTTTAATAGTGTGAGATTATATAGAAATTACTCATTTTTTTGTAATTAAGTACGGACAGATTTTAATAAAGGGAAAGTTTAGGGCTAGCAATTTTATTGAATTTTGCCCAGCATGTAACCAGCAGAAAAATATGAGTCATTGGATGAAATCTTATACCAATCTCACACCATCAAATTATCATTGATGGCTAGTTGATGGCTAACAATCACAAAAATTACTGTCCCCCTAACATTGCTCATAAAAAGAAAGTTTAGGGTTTTCTTGTAAATAAAAGTGCTAACCCTATAAACTTTCTCTAAAATCAATAAATTTATACACATTTTCATGTATTCTTGTAAACTTTTGAATTTATTATTTTTATTCACATACGGTTTTCTAATTTGTTGAATGATATAATTTCACAAGAAATATTTTTAATTAGACTTTTAAAATGAAGAAATCTTATTAAAATTTTAATATATTTTATTTTTTAGCATCATAAATTCATTATTTATTAGAGAAAAAATGAATATAAGTAATTTTTCTTATAATATATTTGTCTAATTGTGAATATATTTTATTATAATGGAATTTTATGATTACTTTTATTATGAAATTTTCTTGAAATCCACGAGTTTAAGTAAACGGTCTTTGATCCACCACGGTTTTGAAAATTCAAAGCCTTTCTTTAGAATGAATTTTCAAATCAAATTTTGACCCCAATATTGTCTTTTTAAGTCTGAAAATTCAAAGCTAGTCTTTAGAACGGAATTTCAAGTTTTGACCCATAGCTTATTTGTTTTGATCAAATCCAACCATGAAGGTGCTGAGCATACACAAAAGAGAATGAAAATAATAGTTGGAACCACTATTGCCGCAGCACTTATTTCGGTAACTACTTATTCTGCCTACAGATTCAGGAAAAAGATTGCAGGTAAAATTATTCACTTTACTCAGGTCTTTAAAAATGCTTGCTTCAATTCTATATACAATCTTACAAATGATATTTCTGCTTTCAGCGAATTCCCGTATCCCACTAAAGAAATAATCATTCAGTATTAGCCATTAATTGGAAATTAGTATCTACTCTTATATTAATTATATTAGTATATTTACACAACATGAAACTTTTTCATACTAATTGTTAGGCCGTCGTTGCGCTAATATATTTTTAAAGGATAAAGTATAATTTTTGTCTTTGAAATTTATCAAAATTTTAGTTTTATTTTTAAATGAGTAAAGTATTATTTTTGTTCTGAATATTTGGATAAGTCTTAAAGTTCCTAACATTTTAATAGTCCTAATTAAGTCTCTAATATTTTAAAACTGACTCAATGTTGAAAATGAATTATTTCCATTTTTTTTAACACTTAAGAGAATAAAGTGTGATCTTTCACTTTTAATTTTATAAGTGGGACCAAAATTAAATAAGAGAGAGAGAATAATAAAAGGTGAGATCTTCCACTAGACACCATCCAATTTTTTCTCCACCAGAGAATCCACTCCCCTCAATGTTATCCTGTCATTAGGGATCCGTTAACAAGATTGACGGTGGGACAAAATTGAGACGAAACGTTAGATACTTTAATAAAACGAAAACGTTGGGAACAACTATGATACATAGAAATAAATTTTAATTTTATCTTTTAATAATATCATTTTTTTACTATGTATAGTATTCAATTATTTTTTAATCACATCTAAATAAATTACACATAATTATATTACTTTCATTTTAAATAAATTAATCTTTTTTTATAATTTTACTCTTAAAAATTTTTAGTTATCATGAAATGTTTGTAGAATGACTAGTATATAAACTTGCAGAAAAGAAAAAAATAATATATATACAATAAAATATAAATTATATCTTTTGTTTCTAATGTATCAAAATTCTTTAAAATTATAAAAAAAATAAATTTATTTAAAATAAAAGTAATGTGATTAAGATAATTTATTTAGATGTAATTAAAAAATAATTGAATACTATGTACAGTAAAAAATTAATATTCTTAAAAAATAAAATAAAATTAAAATTTATTTTTATGTATTGTTTTTATCCCTAACGTTTTTGTCCTATTTAACTCCCTAATATTTCAAAATCGTTTTAATTTTGTCCCACTATCAATACTGTTAACGGATGTTAACGGCAGGGCAACAATGAGTCAATTTTAAAACATTAGAAACTTAAATAGGACGATTAAAACGTTAAGAACAACTTTAAAACTTGCCCCAAACGTTAAGGATAAAAACCATACTTTACTCTTCTTAAATTTTAATTTTTTTCAATTTTTATCCAAAATTTTTTTACTTAGCATCAAATCTATTCTAATGTTAATAACGTCTAAATCATTAACAGACATTAATAACATAGTAAGTAGTGTCTATAGTTTGATAAGATAGTGTTTGAGTGGAATAACATTTCTTTAATATTTTTTATCTTTTTATTATAAAAGATAAAGACTAAAAACTCCAATCTAAACCCCAAATTCTTATTTGGTGTCTTCTTCTCTATTCTCTTTAAAAACAAGAAAGAAGAGAGCATTAGAAACGCTCGATAACAAAGTCATTAATCATGTAAAAAAAAAAAACAGAGCATGCAAAACCCATCAAAACCCCCAAAACCTCATTTATACATTTCAAATTCAACAATCAAATATAAGAAAAAAAATAAAATAAATCTTTTAATCTCTGAAATTTGTTAAGAATTTAAAAAATATTTTTAAATTTTATTTTATTTTAATTTTATTTCAAAAAATTTTAATTTGTGTAAAATATATTTCGACAACTAAATTTTCAAAAAATTTAAAATCAATCTAATAATAATATATAAAAATTATATATAATTTATTTGTATTGAGAATTATTTTTAAGAAATTATTATTGAATTGTTCTTAAATTTTTAAAAAATCAACTATTAAAAATATATTTAATGCAAATAAAAAATTTTAAGACAAACTTAAAACAAAATAAAATTTAAAAATATTTTTTTAAATTTATACCGTACTTTTTTTTAGATTGAAATAAATTAAATAAAGAAAAACAAAACAAACAAAATAAGAAACTACTTAAATAGAGGGACAGTCCCGTTTAAGACTACTCTTAAACTCCTCTCAAGGTGAAAGAAGTTCCACATGCGAAAGTTGTAACTTCATCGCCATCTTTGTCATAGTATATACTACCGTGTTTGCATCTTTCATAATCAAACGAAAGTCAACACGCTAATTCCAACGCATGATATCTTTTATTTTGAGCACTAATGGATCAATAAACCCAAAACCATCTTGAGTAATAAGATTAAATGCTTCCACACAATCCGTCTCACAAATAACATCTTGTTGACCCACATTTCAAGTTAAGAGATATCTCCAAATAACAAACAATTCTCCTTGAAGAATATTATTACTCTCAATCATTCTCAAACATCCCATTTGTCAGCTCCCATTACAATCTCTAATAACACAAGCAAAACCAACACTATCACCCGAACCAAAATAACTAGCATCACAATTAATCTTTAATGGAGAATTCCAAAAACCATTTAGAGTAGAGATAAAGGACATACGTTGTAATTTAAAAATATTCCTAATTTACCGTACTTTAAAGACAATATATATATATATATATATATATTTTACCGTACAAAATAAAGAAACACTAACACACACAATGCAAGTTTAGAGATGGAATCAAGTGATGACACAAACTGAATAAACAAAAACGACCTTGTAATCGCTGGCGCCTCCGTTCTCTTGTCGATGCCAATGGCATCTCGCTCGTTCTCGCCCTTGCTCTCTGTTCTTTCCTCGACGGTGAAGCCCTATCGTCGACGTCAAAGGCTTTGTCTCCCTTGTTCTCACCCTTGCTCTCTGTTCTCTCGCCGACGGTATTTGACATTTCATTCTATTGCCATAATAAAAAATACCATCAAATTCACCATTGAATTAACGGTATTTGACATTTCATTCTATTGCCACATTAGTGATACTGCTTGTCATGTTACTAACGTCCATCGATGATTTAGAAGTTATTAACACTAGGAGTAGATTTTATGCAAATAAAAATTTTTTGAATAAAATTGAAACAAATTAAAATTTGAGAATAAAATTAAAACTTTTAGCAAATTTCAAGAATAATAAGTATATTTCTTCTATTTTTAAATCATGCATTGAAATATAGGCCAAATGACATTTTAATCCTTGTATTTCATAATGTTGTTGATGACCTTTTTCATAATTTTCAGAAAAGTCATCGAAGATAGAAGATAATTATGAAAGTTATGTAGATGATTTGGATCTTCCATTGCTTAATTATTCAACAATTATGGTTGCTAGTAATAACTTCTCAGTGAAGAATAAGATTGGAGAAGGTGGTTTTGGACCAGTATATTTGGTAATTCGAACGTAGTTCCTATACTCACTTTAAACAAAAAAAAAAGGAAAATATTATTATTGTTACTCATATGAATGTGATTTTGCAGGGAAAATTAGCAAATGAACAAGAAGTTGCTATAAAGAGACTATCAAAGAGTTCAATACAAGGATTTTCTGAGTTCATAAATGAAGTTAAACTAATTGCAAAACTTCAACATCGAAATCTTGTAAAACTTATTGGTTGTTGCATTCAAGGACAAGAGAAGATGCTAGTTTATGAATACATGACCAACGGTAGCTTAGATTACTTCATTTTCGGTATGGAACATCATAAATACTAAGATTTACTATTCACAATAATTAAGAGTATATCGAGTATAACTTCATAAGCTTATTGATTTCCTTGGATAATATAGATCATAGCAAAGGAAAATTGCTAAACTGGCAAAAGCGCAATCACATAATAGGTGGAATCGCTAGAGGCCTTATGTATCTTCATCAAGATTCTCGACTGAGAATTGTACATAGAGATCTTAAAGCGAGTAATATTTTACTTGATCATAATTTAAATTCAAAAATATCAGATTTTGGAATGGCTAGACTTTTTAGAGGAGAGCAAAACGAAGAAAGTACAAATAAAATTGTTGGGACTTTGTGAGTGTCTAATTAACTGTGTACATCATTTTGTTTATCATGATAATCATTGTATTTTAACATCTTGAATGATTTTTTACAGTGGATACATGGCACCAGAGTATGTCCTTGATGGATTATTTTCGGTAAAATCTGATGTTTACAGTTTTGGCGTTTTATTGCTAGAGATTATAAGTGGGAAAAAGAATAGAAGATCTCATGCAAAGCAATCATCCCTTAACCTCATTGATCATGTAGGTACTCTTCATGTGACAAAATTTAATACAATATGATTTTTAATCTTACTAATTTCTTTATGATTAATTCAGACATGGGCACTGTGGAAAATGGGCAATGCTTTCCAAATAATTGACCCAAATATTGAAGACTCATGCATTGAATCTGAAGTATTGCGTTTCATCCATATTGCTCTATTGTGCGTACAACATTGTCCAGAAGATAGACCTAATATGACCTCAGTAGTTCTAATGTTAAGTAGTGAGATGGAATTGGATCAACCTAAAGAGCCTGGTTTTTTCACTAGGAGGGAAAATGTTGAAGCAAATTCATGCACAAGTTACCCAAGTTCAAATAATGAAATTAGCATAACCTTATTAACTGGCAGGTGAAAACCAAAGTTATAAAATAATGTATGTATATATGACTAGGATCAAAGTGTATCTAACTTTAAGAAATTTGTCAAATCTTTTTATTTGTATAATTCTTACAAAATTCACTATATTGAATTAAAAAATATTTTTTTATTGATTATATATCTATATAAGATTTTGTCCAAAACAAATGTTAGACATGATAGTCCCTACCCATATAATGTGGCCTATTAACTTAGTGATATATCTATTAGGGTGTACACATATAAATTGTTATGCGGATTAGGACCAATTGGTCCCTGTCATTTAATCCCATTTCAAACAACCATTTACATGTGTGCATACGAGGAGGAATGAATGCGTCTAATATTTATTCTAAAGAGGGGGCCTAATCTATCATTTTTGAAATGTTAAGATGTGCTTAGTTCTTTGGAATAATGATTGGATATATTAGAATGGACATTTTTCATTTAATTTTTCTTTGTTTCCTCTTCTTTCCCTTCAAAATTTTTAATATTTTTCATTTCTCGTCCAATTTGCAAGCATTTTAACAATGGCATTTGGAAATTTTAGCTGAACTCCATTTGGAATTTTTTCTTTTGCATTGCTAATTTTATTTCTTGTTTAATTTGATAGGAATAAAATACACAACTTTTTACTTGAAAAAAACAAGAACAATACCCACTCACTAAAATAATAACAACAGTGAACACACACCAATGTAACAAAAAAAAAATTGCACAGAAAATAAAAAAATAGAAATAAGAACCCCAAAAATTTTAACATTGAAACTCCCTCCATATAAGAGATAAAAACCACACATCAACTAGACTAGGAAATTAGCTTTACTATGACAGACTACTATATGCTTGATTTTTATTAATATTTAAAAAAATATTACTAAATCATATTAAAATGTTACCTATGTATATTAGTAACATTTTAACAAATGTTAAATATACTCTATATTATTAAAGAGTTTTATTAACATTCTTTTAAAGATTTAATAACATTTAGTAAAAATATTACAAAAGATATTCTATAGTAATATTATAAAAAATGTTATAATAGATCATTCATAGTAACACTTAGAGAAATATTACAATAGATATTTTTTGTAACACTTAAAAAAATGTTACCATAGATAATTTTTGTAACATCTAAAAAAATATTGTCATAGATATTTTCTGTAACACTTAAAAAAATATTACAATAGATATTTTTTGTAATACTTAAAAAAATATTATAATATATATTTTATGTGACACTTAAAAAATATTACAATAAGTCTTTCTAATAACACTTTAAAAAATGTTACAATAGATATTCTATAGCAATAATCTAATAAATGTTACAAAAAAATTTTTTGGGTAACAATAAAAAAATATTACAATAGATCTTTAGTAACATTTAAATATACAAAATATTAAATTAAAATCTTTTTCTTCAATTACATATTCTAACCACTTTACAAATTAAACCCAAGATATTTAAATATTAAAATTGGTCTAATAAATTAATTTTCTTCTTTCTTCAATATGCTTACATGATTAAATATAAAATTGCGTATAATATGTCTATATGGATAATCTAATTATGTATGGAACTATCATTTAGGACCTGAAGATGAACTGTTGAAGCAGATGAACCAGTAAACTGTTGTTGGAGAAACAGGTATATATCTTGCACACACCCATCTACCACCATAGATATAATTTACTCTTGGTCGATAAGACTGTCCTTCTGAATAAGAAGCAAGTCCACGAAAATCACAGTAACCAACGTAATTTGCCTCAGGAAATCCCATCCACTTTGCTATTGGTGATCGAATCACATCACAACTTATCAAAATCTAATTATTCATGAGATTAACTTATCCGAGAGAATCATAATTTGCCATCATATTTCAATCACATAACTATACTCATTTTGTTGTTACTACTACTTTTTGTTACATTCTTGGATCAATATATATGGATAACTAAGACGAATTGAACTGAACTAATTAAACCAGAATATGTACTACTAACCTTTGCAAGAAGTTTAGACTCATTTTCAAGTTCCAATAAAGTTTTCCATCTGGATTTGATTCAATCATTGCTAGCTTTGAAGAAAACTAAATCACATCCTGGGGGAGCTGGCCAGCTAAAGTTTCCAAAAATACTTACCTTACCACAGCTCGCACCTTTTGGCTGCAGCATACCCCCTTCTTTAATCATTTGATAAATAGAGAAATTTATAGTATAAACTAAGCCACCAAAAGGTAAATTAAGAAAGCCTGGGAATTTTGAATCCAACCTGGTACCTTTGATCCTCTTGTTTGAAAGTGAAGGAGCGTAATTTTCTACCATCCTCAAACTTCACTACCATCCTGTACAGCTGATAATATGAACCAGATCATGCTCAGCTGATAATAATTTTAAGTGTTAAAACCAACAAGTACCAAGAAAAAACTCGATACAAGTTCGAGAAACCATCTAGGGGATTAGGACTATGATCATGTGAGAGAGAAAAACTTACTTAAGCCCTCATAAGGTGTTAGTGGCTTGTACTTAAAGCTAAAAACCTGTGTCACATTGTCAAAATTCGGATGCTGAACAACAAGGTTCCATTGTGAATAGTTCATTTTGTAATTGAAATTTGTGATTATGATCTTGATCCTCTAGTACTCTTTGTATTGGAGCTTGACATGCTAGTGCACTCGAATTGGACACATATGGCTTGTACACTGAACTAGAGGTGGATTCAAAGCTCTGTTTGGTGGTGAAATGATTGAAGCTAAATGCAGAGACTTTGGACTTCGAAAACAAATTGTAAAGGATACATCAGAAGAAGAAGAAGAGATTAAATAATTCTTGACAATATAATCTAACACATGCATTCACTTATTAAGATATAGATAAGAAAATCCTACTTGTTTTGAAGCTCAAATGGTTGCTGAAATGGGGATTGACGGTGGCGGCAACAAGCAGAATTTGGAGAGCAGTCCAGCAGTGTTTTATAACCTACATGTAAGAGTAAAAATACAAATACTTTATCACAAATGAGCCTAAAAAATGGAATCACAAATGAGCAGTCCAAAAGTGACCTTGTTTGTGCTTAAAAAAAAGGATAAAAAGAAAAATGAATACATTACTGAAATCATCATGCTTGTGATACTATTCATTCTTTATTTCTTATAATTATTATTAGCTGAGCATGATCTGGTTCACATTACCCTTTAGTTCAACTTTCAAGCAAGAGGATCAAGGATATCGAGGCTTAGTTTAGTAGTAGGTTCAACTTAAATTTATACTATAAGTCTCTCTATTTACATAACACACACACAATAAAAGAAAAATCTTGCGATGAGAATAAGGAAATGGTTTACTATATTTACCAACAAACAATGTAGAGATCCTCCATTTGATAGCTCACTAACTAGTGTAGATTTTTCCTGACAAGTATGTAATAAAGGCATTTAGTGATGGTTCTAACTTCTAAATGCAACAAATATCAAAAACAAATAAACTTAGACCATCCACTTACAGCATTTGTATAGCCAACAACACAACAGTAGAATCATTATACTATATTTGCATGAGGATAAGGAAAGGGTTACTAACACCAATTCTCAACCTCTTTTATACTAACAAGTAACAATACAATTTACAGATTAAGATTTTCTCTATCATTATTTGATTAACAATGCAGAGCTTTTTAACAGCCAAATCAAAGTAATGCTGAACAATGTGCTATACAATAAATAATGGCTTCTTAGCGCTTTTTTTATCATAAAATTGGAAGCTCTTTTCTACTAGCAATAACTGAAAATTCAATCAGGCGTGAATCATGACTGCGGATCGTTCTTTTTCTAATCAATTAATTTGGTAAAAATGTACATTTGATTGAATTTTTGTATAAATACAGAAGCAACAAGACTAAAAATTCCTTTAAGGATCTTTGCATTAAGGTATTAAAAATAATGAATAATTGATTAATCAAATAATTCTATTGAAACAGTAATAATATTGTTACCAAATTTTATTGCTAATCAACCTTCCATATATTTGCAAAACAAGATAAATCTGCTAGTATAGAGAGAAAAATAGAGTTTGTTAAAAGAAGAGAGAGATTCAAGGAGCGGAGTGTGAGCGAGATTGAAAGCACGATCGAGATCAAGATCAAGAGCGCGAGTGAAATTGAGAGCGAGAGTGCGAAGGAGAGCAAGATTTGGAGTGAAATTGATTCTTTGTGCTAGCAGGTTTTCCAATCTTTCTTCTGTCCCAGCCGTTAAGTTAGGTCTCCAATTTTGATTTTCAGAGAAGGGGATGTTCATTTATTTTCATGTCAATAAAAATAGGTAATACTTTTTTAAGTTTTTTTAAAAAAATTACATGTATTTACTAACATTTCATTATAAATGTTACTTTATATATAATTTTATAATAATTACTAATACTTTGACAAATGTTAAGAGATAAATGTTACTAAATATTTAAAATGTAGTAGTGATAAAAAAATAGAATACAAAAAAATTATAAATTACTGCATAAAACATAACAAGTCAATCAATCAATCATCAAAGTTTATAAATAAAAAATACGAAGACAAAAAACCCACAAAATAGAGCTGCTATTAGGTGACTTATAATTTCAATCACATACCTCATCTCGAAAATTTGAATGATCAAAATGAAGAATCAAGTGTCCTAAACACTCTTTTCAAATTTGAGCTCAATCAACTAATAACAAATCTGTAGTAGCCAATTTACGGTGATGACTTTGTGTATGTATGTAAATAGCTTTCTCTCTTTTCTCCTTTGAAGTGATTAGTTGGTCTTACTAATTAGACCTTTCTCACTCAACCCTAATGTAACCTTATCCATCCACTCTCAACTTAGAGTAATTATGGACTTAGATACCAACACTTGTGTCCTTTCTTCACATATAAAGGGAGCCCAAAAGCCAACAAATCTTCCCATCACGACTCTGTGGAGGTAACTTTCAATCTGTTGATTAAGCAACAAGTTCAATTAGGTTTAAGACAACTCATACATTCCATTTAGCTATATCAGAGTCTCTTTTGTTACATAAGATACTCTTTTAGTCACGTCATGCTTTTCTATTAACGGAGCAGGTCTCTAATTATGCTGGACATTTTTGACACGCTTTTAAATTCTTTGATAGGATTTTTGCTGATAACAAAAATCAAAAATATTTTTGGTAACGCCAAGACAATAAGTACATTTTTGGTAGTTCATCTTTTTTTTTTCTTATACAACATACACACAGTCACACACACTGTTACGGATTCTATATTCCACTTTTTGAGTTTAACGCAAGATTTAAACCTAGTGTAGCTTTTTTGGTGGCCAATAAATTATCCACGATGCCATTGCCTCAGCTACCATCATGATTTAAACGAGTCAACACTTAGTTTGACCTTTAAAATTTGAAATCGAATTTAAATTGACCTCTTAAAATTTTAATTGACCTAAATTGGATTCCTTAAATTTACAATGATAACTCGCATTAGTCCCTGAATTCATATCCGTTAACATCATACTAATTTTGACATATTAACTTGCCATTCTGAATAAAACAAAAGGATATTTTTTTGTATTGGTGCCCACTCTTTAATGAAATAATGTCATTTTATACGAAACTTTTATTTCTCACTAGTAATGATCATAAAACAATATGCTTTTAAAACCATTCATATGATACTAAGTCATTTTGTTAAAGATTAGGCGCTAATATAAAACGACATCATTTTGTTTTTATCCAACATGGCAAGTTAATATGTCAAATCAGCACGCTATTAATAAAGATTAGTTCGGAGGCTAATACAAGTTACAATTGTAAATTTGAGAGTTTAATTTAGGTTAATTCAAATTTTAAGGATCAATTTGAGTATTAACTCCGATCTAAACATATGAGTCACACATGCAAGAATGCATAGACTAAACTGCCTAACCTGATGACCGGATACAAAAACATACTTTCGTTTTGTTTCTTGATCATGAAAGGCACTTTCTCGTCTTTTTTTTTTTTTGGTGTAATAAACGGGGCCTAAGTCCAGAAAAAAGATTACACACTAATTATACGAGGCAGAGATGCCCCTTGTTCATCATCTACTAGTAGCTGGACTACTTCTCTAGGAGGAGTGTCCCAAAAGTGGAGCCCTAATTTTAAATTTACATTTTTTCGTACTAGGCAATCAGCACATCGATTGCCTTCTCTAAAAATATTCGCAAACTAGATATTTAAACTTTTGTCTTTCCATCTGTTGATGTCTCTGATTAAGCTATTTGGATGGTTATTGAGGTTTCTTTTGCTATTGAGCACTTCTATCACTACTTTGGAGTCACATTCCACAATAATATTCTTCATTCCCATTGTCGTAGCTATTTCAAATCCCTTTTTGATTCCCCAAATCTTAGTGTTGAAGGTTGAGCATCTTCCAATATGATAAGAAAAACCAGCAACCCACTTTCCAGTCTCATTTCTTATGAGCCCTCCATACCTAGCTTGTTTGGTACTTCCCTTCATAGCACCATCTGTATTAAGAGTCACCCAACCTTGTAGTGGATAATTCCATTTGATATTTATCGCTTCCTTTCTCTTGAAACACTGTTTCTTTTGACTGCGCTCAAAAGCCTCCCTCATATCATTGACACTTTTTAAAACTTTCATATGTGGGTTCAGTGGTCTTCTATAGTCCGCTTCAAGAATTTCTTTGTTTCTCCATACCTATAATTTCATGCAACTTGTGAAGAATACGTCCTTCTAGCTTTGATTGGGGTGCTTGCTTAGATTTTTTATCATGTTCATCTTCAACCAATCCCTCAAATTAGATCCGAAAAAATCTTGTATCCTCTCTAGTTTGATGAGTTGTGCCCAGATTGTGGAAGCGCTCGGGTAGTCTCTTAGGGCGTGAATGGTGTCTTCTTAATGTTCCTCACAAAGTTGGCATGTTCATCCCCCTCCGAAGATTCTGGCTTTTCTTTGATTTGTGAAGAGTCTGTTGTGCAAAACTCTCCACATGAAGACTTTCGATTTCTGCGACCCTTGCCATTTCCAGATCCTGGTCCAGTTTGTTGTTGACGATGGGCTCCAATTTGCTAAGGCTTTGTAAGTAGAGGCAACCGAGAAGTCTTCATGCTCTGTGCGCCTCCAACCCAATCTATCCTCCTTGTTCTCTACTTTCGGTGGTGGGAGAGCAAAAATTTTCATAGCAATTTTTTCGGGTAGGCTGCTTCTAATTTTGTCTATATTCCAATCTCCATTTTCATTTTCTCATTCCCAGACCGGACTGTTTAAATCGGGTCTGCTCTGTGTTGTGTGTTCTAGCAGATTGTTTACTCCTTCAACCTATTGGTCTGTCCAGAATAACGTTGGGAGGCCATCCCCAATGTACTTGATGGTGTGCTTCAAGAATTCTGGCCACAGTTTTACCAGCTCCTTCCAGAGGTGAGAGTTTCCTTTTTTTGCTATTGGTGTGTTGATAAGTTGATTGTTATTACAATATTTCTGGTAGAATATCTTTGTCCAAAGAGTGTTTGGGTGTTCCTTTAGTTGCCATAGTATCTTTAGAAGGAATGCGTCATTCATAAGGTGTAATTTTCTAAAACCCAATCCTCCTTCTGTTTTGGGGAGCAAATAGTTTTCCAAATCAATACATGTAATCTTCTTCTATTTTCCTCATCCCCCCATATGAAGCCTCGTTGAATTTTTTCTATGTCTTCATAAATAGTTTTGGGGATTCTTTCATGTTGCATGTCAAAGTTGATGCAAGGGCTAATAACAGATTGTGCTAGGGTTATTCTTCCAGCTAGTGACAGACACTTGCTCTTCTAACCTTCAGCTTGCCTTGAACCCTTTCCATAACAGCTCTAAAGTTTTCTTTTCCTACTCTGTTGTTGTTTATCATGGCTCCAAGATATCTTCTTAGCACATTGTTTTCCTTAAAATCACATCTGTTGGTAATTCTCTATCTGATATCACCGGAGAACGTTCTTTTGCTGATATTATTACCAGTATTCGATACTGGATTATTCATAGCATTACTATACCCTCCCTATTCATTGCGGGTTGGTTATTTGTCAGCACGGGTTTAGCTTACGATGTTTTTGGAAGCCCTCGGCCAAACGAGTATTTTACGGAGAACCGACAAGGAATTCCATTAATAACTGGCCGTTTTGATCCTTTGGACCAACTTGATGAATTTAGTAGATCTTTTTAGGAGGCTCCAATGACCATAGTGGAGTATTTTTTAAAAATACTATAAAGGGATTGTTAGAGTTTACTTTGAGTTTTGCTGCTCTACAAAAATTATTTAGCACTTCATTGACTAATTTCAATTGTTGAGTTGTCACTTCTGTAAAAATAAGTAAATCATCAGTGAACATTAGGTGAAAAATATCCAAAATATCTCTTCCTATCTTTATAAGTAGCCACGCTCCTCTTTCCACTTCTTGTTAAATGTATTGTGAAAGTTTATCTATACAAATAACAAAAAGGTAAGAGAATATAGGATCCCCTTGTCTAATTTTTCTAGTGAGTGTGAAGCTGTCGGTTTTACTCCCATTCCAAAGAATGTTATTGCTTGCCGATTCTACTCCTTCCATAATTAGCTTAACTATTTTTGTGGAGAGTTTGAAATCCTGTAGCCTTTCTTTCATAATTAGCACTCTCTCGTTTTGTTACCCTTTCATCCTCTTTCCTTTTCATTTTTTTTCTCTAAAGGCCCATTTTAAGGTTCTTTAGATCCATGACCAAAAACTTAAGGTTCACGGATCACTTTCTCGGCCTTTCTACACACATTTTGGTCAATACTTGGATTAAGGGCCCATTCTTTCTACTTACCATTTTCTCGTAGTATGGGGAAGAAGTACACTTTAAAGTACACCTAATTTCCTGACAAAAAAAAAGTACACCTAATCAGACCTGACAAAAAAAAGTACACCTAATTAGGGTGTGGGACCAACTGAATAGTTGGCCCATTGTAAGAGCCCAAATTGATCAGAGTCAAACACTACGGTCTACAATTCAGACCAAAATAATATTACACAATTCTATAATCCGTAGCTGGTTTGATCCCCAATTCCCAAATCCCAATAATTGTAAAACAAAACAAAACTGAGCATTCTGGTGGTTTACGATCTTAGACATGTATGATGTATGTACATTATGGTATGAGAAAAAAAAAATAGTTACCAATTTAACAAATCCCATGTTAGTTGATTTTGTTATCACCACATTAAGAACGACATGCAAGTAGACATTTCAAAACATTCATTACAAAATTTTAAGATGTACATATATAGCCGAAATATACAATGAATTATTACGTTTTCGGTGGGGGCGTTAGAACAGTTAGGCAAATAAGCTAGCCCTGGGTACTTTTCATATAGAAGGCGAGCTTGTTGCGATGATAAAAAAAAATTAATTATTTAATCAATGATTGCTCAATGACCTTGACATTTAATTAATGCATATTAGAAAGTGAGGGAAGAAAAATGTGAATCATTATGATTGGTAGTTATTAAATTAAAATAATACAAGGAATTCTTAGGGTCATTCTGGTAGGTGCTTTCCAGATAAAATTTATCCATATGGATGTTGAATTTTTTTTGTACTTTTGCTTTATTTTATTATCCGCTATCCTAAATGTTATGTATATATGGTAATTTGTTATTGGTTTTCTTCTCCTTTTAAAGACGCTACTAATAGCGTGATGGAGAGGAACATGTTTTGTTTGATAATAATTTCTTTTTCCCCGCTAGCTCTTACCGCAAGTTTACGTAGAATAAGGATATAGTTTTTATGGTATTTATTTATAAATGTAAGACAATTTCAATCATTTTAATTCATTTTTAGTTTTGAATAATATCATAGATTTTGACTTATGTAAGTTAAAAAAATTAGGTGTATATTATAATACCTATTATTACGGTAGTTATAATGATTGGCAACACTTAAAGTTAAATGTGCTGCTACAATTAAAATACGATAATGCTAAGACAAAAAACAATTAGAACTTGTCTTATTTAGTATTCATTAATTATCGCAACAATTAATGAATACTAAATAATGCAAGTTCCGACTGTTTTGACTAATTTTCTTTTGTTACTAAATATTTTTTATTAAAATAATATTTTTTTATTATACAATAATATTTTTTAATTTAAAAAATTTAGTCAAACTACCATAATTATAAATATCATAAAATCCAGCTAAAAAATATAATTAAATGTCTAGATAAAACGTTTTCGTTTGATGATAAGTTGTTTGGAGAACTTTGACAAAAAGCTTTTCTCTTTTAACTAGACTAAGTTAAATGGGGACTGATGTGAACATTTCAACAGCCAAGAGAAACAATAATTATGTGCCTAATTATATATATGAAGAACAATTCAACACTACATTATTAATTACTAGACGATTGAAGATTCAATTTTTTTTTCTCAATACGATTTAGTATAAATTATAATCCAATGTAGGTATTAGGGTGGTTGCTGTCTTAAAGTAGAATATGCCTCAACAACAAACAGAAATTGAGCATATTTTTTCTGCTATCACCGGTGGGTATGACACATTGAAAGCACCATAATCAATATAAAACGCCGACCAAGTTGAATAAAATCCAATGGAAGGAAACAAACATAAATCACATAAATCTCTGTCATCAGCCACTGCACATTTTCAAATTTAAATTAAAATTTTCTTAATCTTGTATTTTGTCCCCTCTTCATCATTGACTCAAAAATAAAACATAAAAATAATATATATATATATATATATAATGATAATTATTTTTATATTAGAACAAGAAAAGAACAAGGAGTGGGAATACTAAAACATTGCAGATATACGGTTCGAGATGCTCTTAATTAGTTGAATATATATAATCTTTTAAAAACACATTCTCCTTTGTTTATTATCCATTCAAAGGGTAGCACAAAATTCAACGCAAAATTAATAATATCATAAGCAAGACATAACCAGATGGCGTTTGTGGGACTAATAATTTGGGTACAAGATACTCGTATCTTTAAGCCCATTATTATTGCATATATATTATTTATGGAGGTAAATGCTTCTATGAAAAAGACTTCGTTTGAAAATGTTATGGTTATATATTTAATTAAATTATTTAATAATTTATAATATTATTTTTATAATTTAATAATTCATAATATCATCTTCACATAAAATTTTCATTACTTTTATTTATTTACGGTCCAAAAAATGGAACTGCTTGGCTTATTAATATTGGGCTTGGTATTTGTTATCAATACCTTTCTTTTATTATTATTATTAGATTTAATTATTCTATTAGCTTCTATAATTTTACTATATTTATAATTAAATTTTTATATTTTTTTAATTAAATTCCTACACTATTTTTAATTTTGTAATTAGATCTTTTTTATATAAAAAATATTAAAATTAACGAAAAATTTTTTCAAAATATATGTGGTCAAATATCTAATTAGATTTATAATTATAGATACCTTTAATTAATCTGCCAAAAAATATTCAAATTATTATAATATTATTTTACACTAAAAAAGATCTAATTACAAAATTAAAAGCAATATAAAACTTAATTAAAAAAAATAAAAAAATTTAATTAAAAATTCGATAAAATTATAAAAAACTAACAAAATCATTAAACATTATTATTATTATTATTATTATTATTATTATTATTATTATTATTATTATTATTATTATTATTATTATTATTATTATTATTATTCAACTAGATAAATTTTTGTGATCGATAAACCGAAGTCAATTTTATGATTGTAGAAGATCGAAGGAGGATTGTCGAAAGAAGAATTTGAAAAGAATTTAAATTCAACGAAGTAATTACTTATAAATTAACAATTTGTAGAAGAATTGAGGTGGTCTTCACAGCATGATGTTTGAAAGAGATTCGATTATTAGTCTTTTTAACTAACGAAAAGATCAATTTTTAAAATTGGTAAACCAAGGGTATGAGACTGTTATCAGACATGTATTTAGTGAGAACAATTATTTTTGAGTCCGTTTTTAGATCAACATGTGACAACATATAATTAGTAGAAGATGTTTATATATAAATAAAGTGACAAGTGACGAATAAAAGATTAAATTTTTTTTTAGAAACACACTCTCACAAACTCTCATATCCAATGACTTTTTGAGATTTTATCTTGAGAATTTATTTTATGAAAATTTCTTTCCATCTTCTGTACATTATTCTCTTTACAAATTTTTTATTTTACATTTATACAATTTACTTTCTGTTATATCAAAATTAATATTTTTGATAAGTTACTATTGAACTTTGATCAAATTCCAAGTGCCAAAAATATTGCTGATCAAGTTACAAGTACATGTTAGAATGACTTTAGAAACAGTTATGCATTCAGAGTTTTAAGTGTAAATTAAAATTTCTTTGAAAGCGGTTACATATTCAGTAACATACTCTATTGAAGTCATAATTATATAAGTGTATCTATAGAAACAAGTCCTCTAGAAGCCGATCTTAGCAATTGTTAGATATAATTTTAATTTTTAATTATTATTATTCTCTATAAATAAGAGTTCATTTTAGGATCAGAATAAAGGGTTAGAATCATTTGACAGAATACTCTAAACATCCTAATGTCACTCTAATACAAATAGATTCATAGAAAAAAACCAAATATTTCTTCTACCTTTTCTTTCAGTTTTCATTTACATCTTGTATCTTTTTTTTAGTTTTTGTACCTTTTTTTTCAGTTATCATTTACATCTTTTATTTATATCTTATATTTTTTTGTTTCTTTTCCTTCTTTTACTTTTTCTTTCATCTTATTCAATTTTTTTTGTCTTTGTCTTTTTCTTTCTCCTTCCCTTCTTTTTATCTTAAATATTTTCTATTGATAATATTGTCTTTGACTTGAAAATCCACGATATTTGATAGTTGATCATTTACACCGACGACTTGTCAAAAATCTACATAACAAATTGACATGCTTGGTGGGACAATTTTTAAGAAATTGTTTCAAAGATTTTTGTTATTTTGATATGATATTGATTTAGTGCATACAATTTCGTAGTGAAAAAATTATCAATATATGTTTGAAAAAATTTCAAACAGTAATTTAGAGTCCACATCAAACAAGAATATTCCTATAGTTGTAACACAAATTTGTGCGAGTTTAACATCTCATGTTGAAGGAAATATTCAGAACACTGGAAATGGTTCTAGGGATATTGCAATTAATAATGCAACCACTGGGGGTAGTGAACGTAACGCACGTCCTCGAGTTTTTCCAACGTAAGTTTAACTGTCGGTAACTGTAAATTGGCTTCTTTTTGGTATTTTTTCAGGTTATACCGCACTCATGGATAGTTTTGCACCTACAGTTAGATTTGAAAATTCGTCAGCTGCAGTTAATAATTAACCAAGTTTTTCTCATTCTGAGATGAGTTGAGATTATTATGTTGGTTCGATGTCAAACAATTCAGGGTCTTTGGCAGCTTTTCAACAACATATCGATGAGAGCCATCATGATTTAGTCAATTTGTTAACTCAACAAATGACTACCGTTTTAAATTCTATAATCCCTGATAATAAAACAAAATATAAGTATTTGGCTAGGCAAGTCGAACGGATTGCTCAAATTATTGATTATGATGAAGCAAGCATAACTTCATCATCAAAATTTTAGAATAGATCTTGAATATTTAGGTGTTGATTAAGGAAATTTACATATTAACATTGACGAAGAAGAATATGGGCTTCATGTAGTTCGACGTAATTAAAATGCTAATGATGTGTTGAACAGAATCTGTGATAATTAGCATGGAGATTATTATCAAATGATTAGGATCGTCGAAAATGTTCTTAATCAAGTAGGTATTAATGTGGGATTTATAAATCGACCTTATTTTATGTTAGCTTTTTCTGCTGAAGTTCAAATGGCTAAAGTGTCAAGAGATGTGAAAAATCTTAAAATAGTTTTTAAGTTTGCTGAAAAAATAGGAGAATCAACTGTAGAACATATTGGTCGATATTTGGTCAAATTTAGAAATTTAACAAACAATGAAGATTTGAAAATATTTTTTTTTCTTGACAAAAAATGCCTTGATTTTTAAATTTAAGATCCAATTCAATTTTAACATAGGCTCAATTGAAAAATGCTTTTTATAGTCAATTTTATAGAGGAGAATTAACAGTAACTTTAACAAGCTTGTTTGCTTTAAAAAGAAATGATGATGAATAGATAGATGAAAGTATTATTCAATTAAAAAATACTTGCAATCGATGTTATGTGTCAATTTCCAAAAGTGAAATTGTTAAATTTGCAATTAAAGGTCTCGGCTTTAATATACATCGAAAGTTAGTCGATGTACATATTTCTGACTTAGCCTATTTAGTTGAAAGAGTTTGATAGATTGAGAAAATAAGAGAAGAAAAAAAAGAAAGAAAGAGAAATAGTTGAATATAAATTTATCGAAGTATTTATGTTTTTGTCTTTGTTAAAAACATGAATACTTAGAGCATTTGTTATGTCGAAATAATTTTTTTCAACAAATTAAAAGAAAATATGATTAAGACCTAGAATCATCTTTATCCATTTTATTATCCTTGGCTCCTCAACGATGACGTGATATTTTATTAAATATTTTGTCATATACTGTATAAAAGTATTTGTGGAAGTCTATACAAAGTAACAAAAAAAGTTGATCAAATAATTATTTGAAATTGGTTGTCAAATTAATCAACGAAAAAAAATTTCGATAAAGAAGAGCGGGTGATATTTGACGATGAAAATAGTTATTAAAAAAATAGTTGATGTCTTTAAGTTCGTCGAAAATATTTAATAATAAATACTTAGAAGCCCTTTGTTATATCAAAATAATATTTTTGATAAATTATTATTAAACTCTTCGACAAACCAAAGTATGACAAATTTAAACTTATATCAGTTTCCAATTTTTTTGTTATTGGATGAAGCTAAAAACTTAATTTATTTAGATCACATGTTTCATGGAATAGTGATGAATAGTGAATCGATTCAATATATAGAATTGAGTGGAATAGATTATACAGCACAACTCTATTAATTATAAATAAATCTAGGGCTATTAGGTTAGGTGAAACCTTGGAGGCAGGTTTCAATAAAGTAGAACATTGCATTTATTAAACTTGTTAAACTTTCATGCTTATATCACTTTCAGCTAGTTACTTCATCTATTATAATTAATTACGATAATCTGTATTGACAGGAACACAAGCACTATATGCTAAAAATTTATTTAAAGAAAAAAACAAGAGCATTATGCCGTAGAAGAATATATCTCTAATTCTCCTATTTATTCATGAAGAAATATAATCATTCTAATTACTAAAAATCATGATGGTTAGTGGGATGAATCAGAATACCTGTCAACATTGGCATGCAACAAGTTTAAATTTATTTAATAAATTAATGATGTATTATTACTTATAAAATGTTATGCTTTAATTAGTTGTAAGTGGTCCAGAAACATTGGAGACAAAAGGGAGCAATATAAGGCATATGAGTGGTTGTGGCTTATCCCTATTCACTCATTTATTTATATGCTTATATATCGTTCCATTCTTAGACCATCAACTTCTCTCATTGGTTACAAACAAGGAAAGTTAGTTTAATTAATTATCATTATTTATTATTATATTATGATGTTAGATTTATGTAGCTATCAATGCTATAGAACAGCCATGTCCAGTTGATATCAGCATTTGCTAGATGTTAGGAAAACATTAGGCAAAAACTACTCTAATAATTCTTAATTAAAATCTTTGAAACAGGATAATGAAAACTATTATTGGTACTACTATTATATTTTAATTTGGATCAAATTAATGAGAGAAGGAAAAAACATGTTGATTATTACGCTATGGTGGTGTATCATGCTCTTGAAACATGGCACCACATGGCACATATTAATTCAAGTATATCCTAAGAATTTAATTTTAATATTCATTTAAACAATTGTTCAATCATATCCATTTATTTGGATGATTATTTTGTATTAATTATTAAAAATAATTATTTTTTCTGATATAATAATATATAATTAAATACATTATGTATTAATCTTTTACAGTTAGTATATTAAAATTAAATTTATATTTAAATTGTTTGAAAATATTATGGTTGGCCAGAGAGAAGAAAAAAGAACGACAATTAATCATAATAGTATTTGAGGTACTAATCTATGGATCACATCAAACATGGCACCACACTGATTATATATACATAGAAATGCATATTGCTTGCCTTCTAGAAAGTTTGATAATTTGATTAATAGAAACAAAACACCACAAAGCATATTAAAACCCTTGAGAGAAAAGAAATTGTTAACTTAAAAAATAAATAAAATATAAAAATAATATTCTTATTTCATGCTTGTGGTATGTCTGAATATTCTATCAACAAATTTAAACAACAACAGCAAATGGTGATTTGGGTCAAACTAATCATATAAAACTAATTCTAAAATATTAAAAAAATTAAGTGCATGTCCACATGATCACTAAATTAATGCATGGATAATTTATTTAGGGGACACATATTGTTTCATACGTTGAATTAATTAATCTCCTCAGTTTTCACATATAGGGTTGGTTCAGGATTTAGGGTAGCCCTCTTTGCACAAACATTAATAATGTCATTAAACTAACTATTTTTTCCTTAAAAAATTAAATTAATAAAAAAAATTATATAAATAATTATACTTTTAATACATTTTTTTTTGTTTTATACTATTTTTTTTGGAAAAGTACTAACTAACAAGAATCAAATTTTAACTTTTTAATTATAAAAGTTATAATACTATATCATAAAATAATTTAACTCAAAAATTAAAATTGAAAAATAAAAAATACGTAATAATTATATTTTTAACAAATAAAAAAACCCTTCTTTTCTCCAATAATTACTTCATGTCAGAAAAGCCTTATTATCATTGGATGAGAAAAAAAAAATTAGTGTCTAACACAAAACTAAATAGAGTCAGAAATAATAAGACATAAAACATCAACCGAAAAAGAAAAGGATAAAACATGAGGTGTTACCTGTCTTTAAAATGCAAATTTATTCTGTTTTATGATAGATTGGCAGGCGGCAAGCTAATCTGTTTAATATATTAAAAAATAGTAAAATTAATTAAAATTGATCTAATAAAAAATAAAAGTAAAGATTTGATCATAATTTAATATAAATAAAAAATAATTAAATTATTATATAATTTTTTTCACTTTTTTTAAAATTTTTAACGTTAATAGAATTATTCATCATAATATCTATTCTCAAATTACTGCAAATATTATTAAAAGAATAACAGTTTTAACTTAATTTTTAAATAAAAAGTAATTTTGAACGAACAACAATATTTACAACATAAAATAAAAATAAAAACATAGTTTTGTGATAGAAACAAAAACTAATCGATATATATATATATATATATATATATATATATATATATATATATATATATATATATATATATATATATATATGGGTTGCAAAAATAAAATAAATAAAGAAATAATAAAAAATAACAAAAAAATTGAAAGAAGTGTAAAAAGTGTGTTTGAAAATAGTAATTTTTAATTTTCGTATATATATATATATATATATATATATATATATATATATATATATATATATATATATATATATATATTACTCACTAATTGTAATACTCGCTACTCTTTAGTTTGGCAAGTCAGTTTGGTAGACTTGTCCCAGCTTAGCACACTTAATTTTTTTCCCTTTTATCTTTATTCTGTAATTTTCTCTTGTTTCACAAATGGATTTTTCGAAGTCCATATAAACAAAGTGGTTTAAAGTTAAAAGTTAGTTTAAAAAAAAAATCAAAAGAGTTGATAAAACCTAGTAAATAATAATTACAAAAATAATTATCAAACTTGATATTTTTTTCTTTATGAGCTAGTAAACTATTTTGTGAATGGAAAAACTGGTAAAACTATTCAACCACAATTTAAATATTTGTTTCTTAAACAAAATTATCTCTTAAAAAGGATTTATTTAAAATTTGAGTAAATAAATAAATAAATTCGTGAATTGGAATGCATAGGATAGAAATTAATTGGAACAATAATAGGAAACAAAGCAGCAGTTGGAAGTGCACTTGATGAGTTGAAAGGGCTTTGCGTGGGCCAGAGAGGCCCTGTTTATAGAGGGCCCCACAAAGGAAACCAAGCAAAGATGCTCACGTGCGTCCGTGGCCCCTTCTCTTCAGATTCAACCAACTCATGACACGTACTCTTTCTCTTTACCAATAATCTTGTCTACTTTTGTGTATGAAATATACTTAACACAAATTCTATTTTGCTTTCCTGAAATTTAAAACTGTTATTCCACGTTATTATTTGATAATTTTTTATTATATGAAAAAAAGTAGCAAATAAGAGTAATAATGTTACTTTAAGATGTTCAGTATTTAGACATAATAGCTTGTAATAAAAGAATACTGTATTATTTGTAGAAAAAAGTAAGGTAATGGATGAAAAGGATATTGCAAATATCAAAATATATAATGGTGAAAGGTGAATGGATGGCGCACGTGCGTGTGTCTCGAGAGTGTGGGTGGTGTGGTGTGGTGTCACGTGCGGGTGAGGGTGAGGGTGACAGCCCCATTGTGTGGCTCCGCAACCACCCTACCACCGTCGCCTTCGCTTCATCCTTTGTGAGCATTTCCACGTGAATTATTTCCTGTTTGCCACTCTTTGCATACTGTTTAATTGGAGAAACAGAGAAACACACACACTACTCTATGCACATATATAGCTACCTACTTTCTTCACTTATTATTATTATTATTATTATTATTATTATTATTATTATTATTATTATTATTATTATTATTATTATGATATGTAATAATATAATAGAAGAACAATGTATATCTTAAGTTGTTCTATATATTTAGGTTTTCTTTAAGTTGCTTTATTGAAAATGTTTTATGTTGTCCCCAATAAGCGCATCTTAGTTGGTTCTCATTTTATAGAAGTAGTATAAAATTGCTCTTTTCATCCTTGCGATTTTTTTTTCTTGTTTTTTTGCTTAATGTTGCAAGTTGAATATGTTCATTGTTTCTATAGATATATAAAAATCATAAGTAAATATCCAAATTTTTTTAAACATTTTTTAGATTTATCATTTGCTTAAATTGAATCATCATTCTTATAAAAGGTTTTAGTGTAAATAATGATAAAGCTAACGATAGTTAAAGTTGGTTACAGTGTGTATTATAGTTTGTTAGTGTGCTGTTGTGTTCTCTCTGGTATATATATATATATATATATGAAGCAATGCAGTAGAATTGTAAGTGCATTAAGTACACATACTCATTTCTTCAAATGCAAATAACTTAGTTTTTCATCTATGCCCTATGTTCTACTCTTGCTTATAACATGATATCAAGAACCTCAAGTTCTTGAAATTTTTTTTTTCGATCTCTTACTTCAAAATCTTCAACCATTGCATTCATCACGGCTAGATCTTCATCAACTAATAAGCGACCACTTGTTCCAATATCCAAAAAGCTTGATGAAAATAACTTCAATATGTAGAGATACCATGCATGGCTCATGATTCAAACTATTAGTTTGGAATGATGATTCCAAAATTCCACCTGGTTTTAATTTCTTCAAACTCTGCGATCCAAATCTGTTGCAATCTCCCATACAAAAAGTTGTTGGATACCATCGAATTAATAGCCGAATAAATCTGATAGTATAAATTTTATCGGTAACTATTTATTGGTAGATTTTTTCGTTCGCCGTTAATTATCGGCAGATATAAACTTTTAATTAGAGAAATTCTAAAACTTATTACCATCGAATTTTTCTTCTAATAAATTTAACAGTAATATATTATTTATTATTGATAATTAAATTGATAGTATTAAAATATATTTATCATAAATCTAATCATAAATCCAATCCCATCTCAATCTACTTTTGTTACTTTAGCATCATCTCTTTATCATGACCGTTTGAATCACCCGAAAACATCTGTTTTAAACTCTCTTAGAAAGAATAAATTTATTGAATGTTATCCAATTAAAAACACTCGTATTTGTCATTTTTGTTCTCTTAAAAAATATATTAAGTTGCCATTTTATATTTCAAGTTCTAACATTATTATGCCATTTGATATTATACATAGTGACCTTTAGACGTCACCTATTTTAAATTCATCGGGTCATAGATATTATCTCCTGTTTGTGGATGAGTATTCAAAACTTTTGTGGACATTTTCTTTATTGAAAAAATCACAAATTTTTTTCACATTTTTTAATTTCAAGACTTTTATTCGAACCCAATTTGAGTGGGACATAAAGAATATACAATGTGATAATGGCACAGAATTTGATAATGGTTCCTTTTTGAGACTTTTGTGAAGCAACTGGAATTTCATTTCGTCTTTCATGTCTTCGTACATTCCCTCAAAATGGAAAAATCGAAAGACAAATCCGTACGATTAACAATATTGTTCGTACCTTATTGGCCCATGCTTCCGTTCCTCCTTCCTTTTGGCATCATGTTTTGCAAATGATAACTTACCTTCTCAATATTCTTCCTCATAAACTATTTCACTATTAATCTCCTCTTCGCATTCTTTATCAAAAGGATCCGTCTTATTCTCATTTTTGGGTGTTTGGGTGTTTATGTTATCCTCTTATTCTTTCTACAATCATAAATAAACTTCAACCCCAGTCAACTCCTTGTATTTTTTGGGGTTTCTTTCACATCATCGTGGGTATAAATGCCTTGATTTTTCATCTACAAAAATTATCATTAGCCGCCACGTCTTATTTGATGAGATGCAATTTTTCTTTGCAAAGGTACATTCTCCTCAAAATCATACTTATCTATTTTTTGACGATAGCCTATCTCCCTACATAGTCCATCATCTCACTACTCCAGCAAACTCTCCGGTCGCACCCCTTCCTACCTCTCCTGAGCTCATCTTACCGAGCCTAACTTCTACTTTCACTCTCCCACATATGCCTCTTCCTTGTCTAACTCCAGTCTCTCAATCTAGTCTACCCACAGGACCTGTTACTAGGAGTCAACATGAGATTTTTAAGCCTAAGAAGTCTTTTAACCTTCTTGCATTAGTGTCTAAATTCCCTCTATTCTGTAACTCTGTGTCTGCTCTTCATGACCCGAATTAAAAATTGGCTATAGATGATGAATATAATGCTCTTATTGAGAATAAGACGTGGGAGTTCGTGTCCATCCTCCAAATGTTAATGTCATTCGGTCTATGTAAATTTTTGCTCATAAAGAAAAATCTGATGGTTCTTGTGAGAGGCATAAAGCTCATTTTGTAAGTGACGGTAAAACTCAATAGGTGGGTGTGGATTGTTGTGAGATATTTAGTCTGGTAGTCAAACTGGCGACTATTCGCACGATTCTCAGTTTGGCTCTTTTTAAGCCTTGGCCGATTCATCAACTTGATGTCAAAAACGCTTTCTTACATGGTGAACGCAAGAAAACTGTTTACATGTATCAATCTTTGGGGTACTGGGATCCTGATAAATCTGATCATGTGTGTTTACTGAAGAAATCTCTTTATGAGCTGAAACAGGCTCCGAGAGCTTGGTATAAGAGATTTACTGACTATATCCATACTCTTGGGTTTTCTCATAATACTTCAAATCATTCTTTGTTCATTTATCGCCACGGTACTTCTCTGGCTTATCTTTTATTGTACATCGTTGATATTATTTTGACTGCTTTTTCAGATGAGCTCCATCAATCTATCATATCTCTTCTTTGCTCGGAATTTGCTATGCAGGACTTAGGCCTATTGAGCTATTTCCTGGGCATTACTGTCACTCATCATAGAAGTGGTTTATTTTTATCTTAATACGTTGCTGAAATCATTGATCGAGCCGGCATGTCATCATGTAAGCCATCTCCTACTCCGATTGATATAAAATCGAAGGTTGGTCCTACTACTAGCAAACCTTTTGAGAATTCATCTCTTTATAGGAGTCTTGCAGGGGCACTTCAGTACCTTACATTCACGAGGTCCGATATTGCTTCTGTGATGCAACAAGTATGCTTATTCATGCATGACCCACGAGAGTAACACATGCATGCTCGTAAGCGCATTTTGCGCTATATTCAGGGTACTATGGACTTTGATCTTTATCTTTATTCATTTTTCACATCCATTCTTATTTCATATACCGATGCTGATTGGGGTGGGTGTCCCGGTGCACGGCATTCAACATCGGATTATTGTGTTTTTTTGGGTGATAACGTAATCTCTTCGTCTGCTAAACGTCAACCTACTTTATTCCGTTCTAGTGCAGAGGTCGAATACCGAGGAGCTGCCAATGTGGTTTCTGAGTCATGTTGGTTGCGAAACTTGCTGTTGGAACTTCATTGTCCTATTCAGAAGGCTACACTGGTGTATTGCGACGATGTTAGTGCCATATATTTTGCTGGTAATCCTTTTCAGCATCAACGCATTATGCATATTGAGATGAATATACATTTTGTATGGGAAAAGGTGGCTCATGGCCAGGTTCGTGTGTTACATGTATCAGATTGCAGATATATTCACCAAGGGTCTTCCATTAGTGTTATTTGAGAATTTTCGGGACAGACTCAACATTCAGCGACCTCCTGCTTCGACTGTGAGGGTGTGTTAGAATATATGATAAATATATTTTAACAAATTGTGTATATCATCTTTGTTAAGTGTATATTTAGTTTCCTGATTTATACCCTGATTAGGTTCCCTAATTATAGTCTAATTATACTCTTGTATTTGGTGTATATGAACAAATTATTCTAATGAAATGGGCAAGGGATTAATCTCTTTCAGATAGTTACCGACAGATTTAACCGACGATAAATTCGATGGAAAATTTTAATTTTAATTTTTTTAAAAAATATTTAAAAATTTAATATATACTTTAAAATATTAAAATTTAATAATTTTTAAACTAATAAAATTTAAAATTTTACAATTACTTATAATAATTTGTCTATAATTTTTAGTTAAAAGTTTACAAACAAATTTATATATCAAAATTTAACATTAAAATTAAAAAAAAGAATTCAATTAACTAAGAAAATTAAATTTAAAATGTACTAAACTCTTAATTTAATTTTTAAAAAATTTTCAATTTAATTTTATTCTATACATATACTCACTTATATTTGTATAAGTCTAACATACTTTAAATACAATCAGCAAAACCTATAAGTATCTACAATTTTATCTACAATTATAAGAGCTATACATATATGAAATATGTATACTTTTATTATATTGCAATTGTTTTACAAATTTTTTATATCTTTTATTTGTGGCTTCTATGAAGGTAAATTTCATCACTCTTTTTCTTTTTTTCTTATAATAACTAAAATAAAACTAAATATCACAAACTACTGGCACAATTATCGCAAATCAGATAATTGATTTGCGACGATTGTAGAACTACTACTATCTTAGTAAGTAGATAAGCTAATTAACTACTCAAATGGTTTAACATAAAAAAAACTTGAGATATTATAACATATTTTCTTTACATCATATTTATTAAACTTGAGATATTAACATAAAAAATATTAAATAAATAATAGATAGATTACACCAGTCCAATCCCGTGTGATTTATATAAAAAAATAAACGAAAAAATATTATCCTTTTAAAATTAGCGCAATCTAGTAATTTTTAATTTCATGTGATTTTTCTAAGTAAATTTGATGCAGGAGCATATATCTTTATATTTGTGTCGTTAATTAAAGTAGTCTAGTTTAACATATATTATTATATTGTGTTATGAGTTAGTCCCAAATCGTCCGAGTCATGAAGGTTCTCCCTCCCCTACTAGTATAAATATGCATATGTACCCCCTTTTACTTATGAGGTTGAGTTGATTGACTTATATATTAAATAACCTGTGTACTTATTTTTCTCTAGGCTCTTTGAGAGTAAAATGTGCATCCTTGGCTTAGCTAATCAAGGTGGATTCTTGCCTATTTTCACCATAGTGGGGTTGTTAACTTCACCAAGATTGGTAACCCAAGTGACGTCCAGTGTCAGTTTGGTATCAGAGCAAGGTCGGTCCTCGACTTGCTCCAGTAAAATTTTATTTTGTTCCTGGGTACGGTCCTTAGTGCGGATCTCTCGCTGTTGGTACGAGTCGTCCTCAGTACGGATTGTTTGCTGCAAAGTTCCGGGTAATATTGTCTTTGCTCTTCTTTTGGTGCCATTTCTACTGGTGATTACCTTAGTTCATTTTCATCATTATCATAATTGGTGCATTCCTATCATCATTGTGCATCATCATCATCATCACAACATCGACACCCAAGCATCAGTCTCATTGCATAGTAATAAAAGATGGCTCCAAACCGTAGAACTACTCAAGGGATTGAAATGGAGGAACTACGCCATCAAGTTAAGGAGTTACAAGAGCAACTTGCAAAATATGAAACTGCTCAAAATAATCATGGCAAGCAGAGTGATGACAGTCCTTCTAGTGAAGAAGATAATGCAAATCCTTTTCATTATTCTTCTTCGTCTAAAGATTTGTCTACACGAAGAGTACGACACAACACGACTCACAAAGTTAAAGACTTAGGAATCAAAATTGATATTCCTGAGTTTGAAGGGAGACTCCAACCAGATGATTTGATCGATTGGTTTTACATAATGGAAAGACTGTTCGAGTTAAAAGACATTTCGGACGACAAGCGTGTGAAGCTTGTAGCAATCAAGTTGAAGAAGCATGCATCAATATGGTGGGAGAATCTCAAGCATCAGCAAAAAACAGAAGGAAGAAGAAATATCAAGACATGGGATAAAATGCGTCCTGAGCTCAAGTGTAAGCCTAAACATTACAGGCAAGACACCTTCATCAAATTTCATAATTTGAGGCAAAAGTCATTATCTGTAGAAGAATATACAATGGAGTTCGAAGAGTTGCTTATGAAGTGTGAAATTCAAGAGCCTTAAGAATAAGCAATTGCTCGTTATCTTGGAGGACCGAACACAGAAATTTCTGATGTCGTTCAGTTGCAACCATATTGGACCTTGGATGATGTCATTAGGCTGCCATTAGAGATTGAAAAGCAAAGTACACAAAGGAATAACACTCCATCGCCGAAGAAAAAAAAGTCATCATTGATGTTCAACAAGAAATGAAGACAAAATCTTTTAAAAGCAACAAGAAACGTGGATCATTAGGTAAGAAATGCTTCAAATGTCAAGGTTTTGGGCATATGGCTGCTGATTGTCCAAATAGAAGGGTTATCACTCTTGTCGAAGAAAAGGTTAACGAAGAACCAATCCAGGAGCAAGAGGAAGAAGGTGAGGTTGACTATACTATTGAAGAAGTTCTAGCCGATTATGGAGAAGCTTTAGTAGTTTGTCGAAACTTGAATATTGCAAGGGTAATAGAAGATGAGAGTTGGCGACGGTACAACATCTTTCACACAAGATGCACTATTGAAGAGAAGGTTTGCAAGGTTATCATGGACAGTGAAAGTTGTGAAAATGTTGTCTCAAATTATATGATAGACAAACTAAAGCTTCTAACCGAGTTACATCCTCGTCCTTACAAGTTACATTAGTTAAAAAAGGAACATGAAGTTAAAGTCACAAAGCGATGTTTAGTCTAATTTTTTATGGGAAGTAAATACAAAGATAAAGTGTGGTGTGACGTCATCCCGATAGACGCGTGTCACTTACTATTAGGACGTCTTTGGCAATATGATCGTCGAACTATTCATGATGATTTCAAAAATACATACTCCTTTATCAAAGATAGCAAGAAGATCGTATTAACTCCGTTACAACATGTAGATGGTCAAAAGAATCAAGCTGAGTTATGCCTTTTCACATCATTCAAGACTAGACGCACTCACTAATGGAATCTTTCGTCAATACAAGATGAGCCTTTTTCAACCCAGGGAGGATAATGCAGGAGCTCTTTCCAACCCAAGGAGAATGATGCAGGAGCATATATATTTTTGTGTCGTTAATTAAAGTAGTCTAGTTTAGAATATATGATTATATTGTGTTGAGTTAGTCTCAAATCGTCCGAGTCATGAAGGTTCTCCCTCTCCCACTAGTATAAATATGCATATGTACCCTTTTTACTTATAAGGTTGAGTTGATTGACTTATATCTTAAATAACTTATGTGCTTATTTTCTTCTAAACTCTTTGAGAGTAAGAGGTGCATCCTTGGCTTAGCCAACCAAGATGAATTCGTGACTATTTTACCATAGTGAGATTGTTAACTTCACTAAAATTGGTGACTCAAATAACATCCCGGTGTCAAAATTACTCTCTTATATATGTAGTTTTAAATATAATTATGTATATAAAAGAAAAAAAACTTGAAATTTTTCAAATCTTAATTTTATAGATATAGTTTTTTTGTCAATAATAAAAATAATCCACCGAAAAATAAAGAAACCGAAACTATTATATAAAATTAGAACTAATTTTATTAGCCATGTTTTTCATGACAATATGTGTTTCGAAATATTATTATTATTATTATTATTATTATTATTATTATTATTATTATTATTATTATTATTATTATTATTATTATTATTATTATTATGTTGGTCCTATAATTTCGTAAAATTTTCAATTAGGTCTCTATACTTTTTTTCCTTTTAATTGAGTCTTTGTACTAAAATTTTTAATTGGGTCCCTACACTTTTTTTTTCCTTTTATTTAGGTTCATATACCAATTCTTTTTTGTTAGTTGGATCCCTATAAAATTAAGCCAATTACTATTAAGAAGGACTTAATTGAAAAAAAATTAGTACAGGGACTCAATTAAAATGAAAAAAAGTGTAAAGACCTAATTAAAAATTTCACAAAACTATATGAACCAACAGAGTAATTAAATTTTATTATTATTATTATTATTATTATTATTATTATTATTTGTAATTTATTATAATATTACAAATGTAATTGAAGTGTATAAGTCTACAATGTTTTTATAGCATTTTATAAATAACTTATTAAATAAATACATACATAGTTTTATAGCATTTTATAAATAACTTATTATATATATATATATATATATATATATATATATATATATATATATATATATATATTAGTTGAAAATAATTAATTTCGAAAAAGGAAATTATTGGGAAGTCAGCGGGCATGTGCTCTCGGAAGAAAGCTGGTATCGAAAAAGGTATTTTGATATTAACATGAAGCTTGAGTATTATAGTTAGTCGAAGAGCTAAATTGAGGACTTCAAATTTCGAAGGTTGCTTTTTAAGACATTACATTATAAAGCAAAAGAAGCGGAAACAATTAAATGTGGGAGTTACATTTTGATCTATATGGTTGAAGATAACTATAAGTAGGAGAAGGCTTAAAGACATAGGGGTTCGAGTTTCATTTCAGAAATTATTCACGCACATTCATATCTCAACGATTTATTGAGTCTGCTTCAAGTTAATTTTTGTAGGGTTTGTTTTACTTGTTTCTACTTTTTATTTACATTTTTTTGCAAACTTTACTTTTTTTATAAATTTATTTTTCAGGCAACATTTAATTTCCTTGTTTAAATTTACATTCTCGCATTGTTATTTTTGAATTCAAAGTCATTTGATCTAATCAAAGGTATTTTATTACTTTATTTAAATTCAATGCAAACCGTCAAGTTTATTTTTAAATTTTTTATATTTTTGGTCTTTTCCTTAAATGTCGCCTAATTCGAGAGTTTTTGATACATTTTTAAAAAATTAATATTCACAAAAGAAGAATAAATTTTACTCCCAAATCATTAAATATCGAACTACCATCAATTTGTTAAAAATAAAAAACAAAATGTATCATTACACTTTCAAAGCATTGCATAAAGAAATAAGTTATAAGTGTTATCCATTATAAAAACATAATATGAGTCTATAATATTTTTGCTAACAATATAAAATATACTTTGTTCATATATATATATATATATATATATATATAGAATATTTTAAAAATCGGATCAAACCCATCAGTCAAATTGACAACTGTTTGCTTAAGCAATTATGTTTATAAGACAAATTAATCCGTTTAAAAATTGCCTAAAAATCGTAAAATCAATCAGAAATTGATCTATCAGATTGAATCAAAAATCAGCTAATTTTTAAAATTTTTTAAAACTGCGTGGTTTTACTCATTAATCTTCAAGAAAAAAAAAAGAAAAAAAGAGAATGTCAGAAAAAAATAAACCACGGGAAGCTTTGTCTTCTTCGTGGCACTCTCATCGCCGGCGAAATCAACTTCTCAAGATGTGAATGTTGTCGTCTCATCTTTTTTCTTTTGATCTGATCTACTCTTTTTTTTTTCTACATCTACTTTTCACTTTCTTGCTCAGTTTTATAGTTTTTTCTCAGTTGTATCTCTGCTTCTATATTTTCACTATGATTCTTCAACCGATGAAAATAATAGATGTGTACATGGTGAAAGTTAAAGAAAAAAAAAACGGTTAACCACAAAAAACGTTTTAAATTATTCAAACGCCGACAAAAATATACTCAAATTTTACTATCGACAAAAATGCTTTTAAATAATTTAAAAACAGAACAACAATACCTAACAATAAATATATATTTTTAAAAAATACTTTAGAAATTGAATTTTATTGCAATTTTTTGCAGGCATGATTATAAAAATAATATATTATTATACATAAAAATTGGTAATTTTTTGTCAAGTATATAATTTTTTTATAATTGTTTTTGTTAACAATCAATAATATTTTTAAAAAATTACAAAATAATATATACTTAACAAAAAAAACCAAAATTTAAGAATAATAATCTCTTATTTTTTTAATTATGCTCGCAAAAACTTGCATCAAAATTCAATCTCTAATGTATTTTTTGAGAAATACATATTTAATGTTAGTTTTTTTTGCAAAATTATCTAACATTAGATATGTATTTCTCAAAAAATATATTTGAGATTGAATTTTGATACAATTTTTTGTAAGCATGATTAAAAAATGAGATATTAGTATTCTTAAAATTTGGTAATTTTTTGTTGAGTATATATTTTTTTGTAATTTTTTGTTAACAACTAATAATACTTTTAAAAAATCACAAAAAAATATATACTTAGAAAAAAATTATCAAATTTTAAGAATAATAATATCTCATTTTTTTAATTATTCTTGTAAAAAATCACATCAAAATTCAATCTCTAAGACATTTTTTAAAAATATATATTTACTGTCGGGTATTGTTGTTATATTTTTAAATTATTTAAAAGTATTTTTGTTAATAGTAAAATTTGAATATATTTCTGTCAGTCTTTAAATAATTCGGGGGCGTTTTTTGTGGTTAACCTAGAAAAAATAAAATTCTGTAAAAAAAAGTTCATAAAACAGTACAGTAAAAAATTAATCGTTTTTAAATTAAAATAATAAAAATATAGTTTATAAAAATTATAAAATTAATAAGAATTAATCTTTTATTTTATTATTTTGTAATTTTTTATTTTAGTGAATCAAAATTTGAAAAGAAACAATGAGAAAGAGAAGCGGCAACATCTGTTGAGGGATGAGAAAGAGAAAATTATATGTCGATGGCCCAGGGCCAAAGTAATTATATTTTATTAAAATATGGTGATTATTTAGTCAATTGAGGAATTCATTCCCTATATTTACTGTATATGAATTCGTTCGCTATAAATGTACTGTATATTTAGTTAATTTGATGGTAGTGATTTTTATTTTATTAATTATATAATGTCATATTATCAATTGTTTTGTATTTTTCCAAAAAAATCTATTATTATTCTTACTTGTAATAATATTAATATCAATTAATAACTGTTATTTTTGCTTACTCTTTGTTCATTCCACAATATATAATATTAAAATATTAAATATATTTTTATTTTATTGTTAAATTCTAGTTAAATAAATTAGATCTTTAAAAATCTGAATAAGTAGTTTCAACTATTTAATATTCGATTTAGGTTTCAACTGAATTCAACATATTTAAAATAAATTCTTAATTTTCTTTCTAATTAATTGAATTTTAGCTCTAATTGTCAAAATTATTGTCATTAGTTTACTATTATGTCCAAATAATTTATGTGATTAGAAATCTTAATTAAAGGCTTCGTAAATTTCTCTTATTTTATAAAATTGGAAACTAAATTTTAAAATATTCAAATTATATTTTTATCATATTCAAATTATATAATGTACTTTTTGTTAGAAATAAGTGTGTATCTCTAACAAAACATTATTATGAATTATTAATTATTATTATTTTTTATAAGAATAAATTTTTATAATTTATAATAATATTTTTAATTAAAATTAAAAACGAATAATTACAATAGAGATCGTAATAATGAGATATACATTTTTTAGTATTTTTAATTTAAATTGTTCTTAATCGTATAATCACTAAAATTAGGACATTAGTGATTCGATTATATATAAAATAGTCTTTATTGGACGAAGATTAATAAATCTCATTTATTAAATTATATATATATATATATATATAAGTGATACATATAGAGATATGACCATTAAACTGACTTACTTTGAAAATTTCTAATGGTTATAGTTACTATATATTTGTCAATAAGATATTCTCATGATGAACATAATATTAAAATTTTTCTTTGACCTGAGACTATCATAGTAATTAATAATGTATTTGTTATACTTTGATTATGGACACTTAATACCCTACGGTACTAGTTGAATAAATACTGTGTATGATTTAAATACTTGTATAATTAATGATTAGTTAATATGGAATCCATCAGCTATGGTAATGAGTTAGAGCTTTATGATTATAATGAATAAAATAGACAATGCATTAGTTAAAGAGTTTGAATAAATAAATAAATGAATTTTTTAGGTCATTTAATTCATAATTCATTATAATAATAATGATAACAACTTAGAGTTTGACAATCAAATCTTACTCTAAAAATTAGCCAAGAGCGAAAAAGATGGAAAGAATTATATTTTTGTTCTTCTTGGGTTCTTAATAAAAATATTATCACTTCATACTATCAGGTCGTCAAGAAGTATTGCTAGACGCCAACCTTGATTAGTAAATTTAGTATGACTAATTTACTACTCGTTTAATATTGAACTTATAAGGTCACACACCAACAAGTGTTCTAATCCT
Organism: Arachis hypogaea; assembly: GCF_003086295.3. Classification (NCBI taxonomy): domain Eukaryota; kingdom Viridiplantae; phylum Streptophyta; class Magnoliopsida; order Fabales; family Fabaceae; genus Arachis; species Arachis hypogaea. The sequence goes on from NC_092038.1 coordinate 26,354,867, forward strand.
TGGTAAATAATTATTTAATGATTATTTTGACTTGATCAAATAAATAATTATATTAGTTTAAATAGAATATCATTATATGGGTAAAACACACAACTAAACCAAACCCAACTCAATATTACACAATTCACTCAAATAAAAAAATGTTACATGGATCTCCCCAATCATCTCTTTTATGTAAATCGAATGAGTCATACTAGATTTAGCTGCTCTATGTAAATCGAAACACACTGATTTGATTTATGCATGCATGCTATCTTAGTAAATCTAATCACTCTATTTCGATTTAGTCTGTTCTAGTAAATCTAATCAATCTGTTTCGATTTAGTCTTAATATTGTCCTTATATAATTCGAATGGTACTGATTAGATTTATAGAGACAGAACTAAATCTAATCAACCTAGTAAATCATTATAAATTTTTTATATAATAATGTTAATGTTAAATAGTTAATATTTTAATATTATTAAAATATAGATATAAAAATAAGCATATAAAAATTAATTTGAAAAAAAGTATAAAAGTTTAAGTGTATAATATTAAATTAGTTAAGTAAAAATATTAATAAAAAAATAATTAAAACTTAAATCCATCATATATTTAAAAATATTTTATATAAAACTATTTAACTAAATAAAATTTTTTATTTGATCAAATACATATCTCGTATATCAATAATTCTTTAAAATTTTAAGAGACCAAAATTACTGTGTGCTCTCCTTGGATCTATCGCTAATTACAACTGATAAATTTTTTAAGAATATAATAGATATTGTACGTGATAAAAAAATTAATTGAAAAATATAGAAATAATATTATTTTCTGAGAAGAACAAATGAGAGGGTAAAATAAATAAGTAAAATCACCACAATAATAAATTGATGAGATGCTAATTAAAATATGTTTGGGCATCATTTGTTAAATAAAAGAAACCAAAATTTTTATTACTTGATAAGAAAGCTTCCACTCACCTTAACTTACTATGCAGCTTATGTAGATAAGTATAGCTCTTATGCCTGCACAATTGGTGTGACTAAATTATACAGATTAGTTAGTTAGAATAGTCTAGTTATTTTTCATTGGTATATAAGGGACTCTACCCCCCACTTGTATAGTTTGAGATCTTTCACTGTAATTGAGTATTTCTTCAATTTCATTTCTTCTCCTAATTCTCTTTCTCTGTTGCTTCACCAACCACACTTCAACATGGTGCAGTGAGCGTGGAGCTCGTTGAGTGCACCTGAGATTGGGATCGAAGGAGGAACTCAATGTTTCAGGCTTGAACATCACAAATGCAAGTTATGAAAATGCAAAGCCTGCAGTGAATGGATCCAGTTCGTGACACTGCAGGAGCGAATCCGCAAGCGCGATCGCCATTAGAGAACCTTGATTCACATAGAATGTAAAACCCGGTTAATTAACGGCTAATTAACCCATAAATGAGAATTTATTCTAGAAAGCCCAAAATATGATTTTTTTTATGGCTAAATGTGATAGAGGAGACTGAGACAAGAATTTCGGTACCAATTTTATAGAAATCGGACCAAGATTGGACCGAACAGGCCAAACCGGGCCAACCGGACCCAAAGTGGGCCATTGGCCCAACTAAACTAAACCAAAACTCTAGTTTTCAGCATTCTCTCTCCTCACTAAACACACTCACATGCTGAAAATGGAGGCCATGGAGGGAAGAACACTCTCTCAAGTTCTTTCTCTCTCTTGATCTTCAAACCACCATAATTTTTTATCTAGAGCTCCGATTGCCGCTCCGTTTGTGGTCACGCGTTCACCGCGGAGAGCTCTACAAAACCCATACAATTAATCTTAAGGTAAGCCATGTTTTGCTCTTCGAAATTCCAGCCTTGTTTTCAAGTTTTATGAGCAAAAATGTTGAGATTTTGGGCTCTTTGATGTTATAGGACCCAACTCTCTTGAAGGAGAAGGTTAATCTTGTCTCCTTGGACCTTGGGTGTGGTAAGATTCTCAACCCTAGTGTAATTTTGTTGTTCTATGATGTTTGGGTATTGAGATGTTGTGTATGGGTATGATGATTGTGGCTTAGGTTGTGTATATGTGAATTTTGGAGCTTGATTGGTGATATTGAAAAGCTTGAGAAAGGATTTGGTGGTGAAAAATCTGTTCTTGGAGGTGTTGAGGCCTTGAGAGCTTGAGGAAAAGTGGTTTGGAAGTGCTCCAGTGGAGCTTGGGAAAATCGGCTAAGGTATGGTTTCGGTTTCCCGTATCTAATATGTAATGTGGTAGGAAATACTTAGGCTAGAGGCCCTAAGATAGGCATTGAATTGTTGATGTTGTTAAATTGTTGATATATATGATGTGGTCATATATGTGATGATGATTAATGATGCCTTGATGGTATGATGTATGAGAAATATGCATGTTGTGATATATGCTCGATGATTGGTTATGGTTGAATTGTGGGTTGAACCATGTTGATGGTGAGTATGATATCAATTGTGTACAATGATGATTTATTGGAATTGTTGTTGTTGAGAATTGGCATGAGGAAGAGTATATGATAGGTCAATGTGTTTGAGTTTGAGCCACTTGGGTGAAGTGGGTTAAAATGATGAGTTAGTGATTTTGGTAAATTGTGGTAATGTGTCAATGTGTGAGTTGAGGAGACTTGATGTTGAATTTGATATATTTTGATTGATTTCAAAGAAAAGGGATGAAATTGGCATGTTTTGATTGATTTTGAAAAGAGTTGAAAATGGCTTGTTTTGAAAATGGCATATTGTGGTTTTGTATGAAAATATGATTTTTGGGCATACTTTGGTGGGACATAACTTGGACTACGGATCTTCGTTTTGTGCCAAATCTGTTTAGAAATGAAATTTGATCCGGGAAGTCCATGCCGTTCGAAGAACGGGTGAAAAACGATTTAAAATGAGGAAGTTATGTCCGTCGGAAGATTGGGGTTTAAATTTGTGAATTCTGCAGCTTTTAACTTAGAAAATTTTTAGCAGAATAACCCCTTGCGCGTAGGCGCACTTGGCGCGTATGCGCCGATTTTCCAGAAAGCGCCATCCACGCGTGCGCGTGATGTGCGCGGGCGCGCCAATTGTGCTGCACCCAATGCCCAGCCATTTTCCAGAGAGTTATGCCAGAACTGTGCAAGTATTGTGCCTGGGGCACGAGAACACCCACGCGTACGCGTGGTTGACGCGTGCGCGTCGTTTGGCTATTTTTCAATCTACGCGTTAGCGTGCATGACGCTTACGCGTCGATGAGTTTTTGAGGCCATCCACGCGTGCGCGTGGAGTGCGCGTACGCGTGGACCTGTTTTCATCCCAAAGTTGATTTTTGAATTTTAAAAGCCAAATCTCATACTTCTAAGCCTCCGATCTCACCACTTATATCTTAAATCATTATGATATGCCTAGCTATGAGAGAAGGAGCTAGTAGATGTGGTAACTTGCGAGTGAAGCAAGGGAAAATGAATAATCAATGAGGATCATTGATGATTATGTGAGATGTGGAGGATGGTGGTGGAAGTGCTTGTTATGCCATTGGCCGAAGGGCCGTAATTGTTTATGAATTGGCTGGTTCTGGATTGAACCGCGAGCCGGAATAGCTGTGTATGGTATGAATATTGGCTGGTTATGGATTTAACCATGAGCCGGATGGCTAGATTATTGCCGTGTTACGGCGGAGCCATGATTATGGCTATGTATAAATGCATATATGCTGTTGAATGAATTGTGAATGTTGCACTTCCACTGTTGGAGATGAGAGTTTCCCTGGGAGGAAGCAGTGGCTAGCCACTATGTGCTCCAGGTTGAGACTCGAAACTCTTTTGACCCTATGTCATAAGTGTGGCTGGGCACTGTGAAAGACCCGGATGAGCTCGCCCCCGTAAATATTCACCAGTGAAGGTGATGGATATAGATCATGATTATGATCAAGTTTATGATGAGTATAACTCGAGTTGGGGATGCGTGACAGAGGGACAGTCCAATGGTTAGCTACCAGGACTTGTCGGGTTGGCTCTATAACCGACAGATAATATCATCAGCCACTAGGGACAGGCATTCATCATATGCATACTATATGAATTGTTTGAGAATGCCTATTTGACTGCATATTACTTGCTAATTGTCTAAATGCCTACTTGTTCCTAATTGTATATTTCTTGTTTGATATAACTGTGTTTGCTATATTATACTCTTGCTGGTGGTTGGGAGGTCTGAAGGAATTGGAAAGGGAAGTATTAGTTAGACTGAAGAATCTTTAGTCAGATGCCCTTTATGGTTTAGCCTGTTTATAAGCTTTGATATTATCTGGAGGAAGTTCTAGGATTGCCTTTGGCTTTCCTCCATTATTAGTATTATATATGTGGAAGCTGTTACCATGCTGGGGACCTCTGCTTCTCACCCATGCGGATTTTGTGGTTTTCAGATGCAGGACGTGTGGTTTCCCGCTGAGGCATGCTGGGGACTTCTAGATTTGCGAAGATTCCTTGTTCTCGGGGACTCTGTTTTAGTTTATATGTTTTACTTAGATATTTTTATCTCCATTAAATAATACAAACTGTGCTAACTCCTCCTATGGGAGATTTTGGAGAATAGGTTTTATGTATTTGTGTCCCTTTGGGTTCCCTTTGGGGTTTTCCTTATTTTTATCATATGTATATATTGCTATGCTCGGACCGGTTATCTTCGCAGCCGGATTTTGAGTCTTAATATTCCTGTTTTTGTCACTCTTTTGTATATATATAATCTCGCGTTGGTTTATCCTTGTTCGTTATGCCATCGATCGGAGTGTTGCACTTTTGAGTTGCGGTTTTTGTTTGCCCCTCTTTCTACAAAGGCTCCTAGTTATAATCAATCATTCATACTACTATACGTACTAAATTTTTATTTTAGAGGTCGTAATACCTTGCCATCTCTGAATTATGACTTAAGTATAAGACTCTGTATGGTAGGGTGTTACATAGAACTTCTGCATTCTTGAGTCAACTTTTTGCTATTCATACTCACATCATTTGAAATAGTGGAGGATTCAATCAAGATCCTTCAAATCACTTTTTCTTGCATCCGTCTAAAAATTCAGGTATCGCTATTACAAATGTCATTTTCAATGAAAAGAATTATGGAGATTGGAGTAGATCTATGGTTAGAGCTCTGAGATCTAAGAATAAGATCAAATTCATTGATGGTAGTGTACCTAGACCTGAGACACACAATCCTTCCTATGAAGTTTGGGAACGTTGCAATACTTATGTAGTTGCATGGTTAAACCTTAGTCTAAATTCTGATATTGCTCAAAGTGTAAGGTGGAACAATATGGCATTAGACCTCTGAAATGAATTGAAGCAGGTACTACCAGGGGGATAAATTTCGAGTAGCCAAATTACAGAAAGAGTTGTATGCTCTCAAACAAGGAGATATGAATGTGACTAGATATTTCACTGAATTAAAGAAAATGTGGGAGGAATTAGACAGCTTCAGAACAATTCCTTCATGTAATTGTGGAAGAGATTGCAATTGTGGATTAGGTGTTGTAAAAAATTTTAGAACAGAAAATTAAGTAACACGATTTCTTAAAGGACTAAATGAATAATATGCTGGAGTAAGGTCTCAGGTCATGCTCATAGATCCGCTTCCAAGTCTGAATACTGTTTTCTCACTTCTCACATAATAAGAAAGGCAATTCCAGAACCTTGATTTTACCTCAGATAATAAACTCATTGCAGCAGCTCAATCCGCCACTCTCTTGAACACTGCAGAAGATTCACACAACAAAGGAAGAGGAAAGGACAGAAGAGGCAGGAATCAAGGTTTAGGAAGAGGTCAAAGAGGACGAGGCAAGATGTAGTGCTCTCATTGTGGTAAAGTCCGGACATACCATTGACACATGTTATAAAAAACATGGATATCCACCACATATGCAGCAGAGGCACAACACTGCGATCATGAACATTAGTGCATCAGATTCCGAGGGAAGAAATAAAAATCTCAGATTTTTTTACAATGGAGAGAGCAGTGGGTCACAGATTTTTTATTTCACACCAGAACAAAAATTAATTTTGCTAGCATTTTTCAACAAAGAAGATCAGAAACCAAATCATAATGCTGAACCACACACTCTAGAGCCTTTACCAATACCTCATCCAGATAGTTTGGTACATGTCATGTATTTTAGATCAAGCATACTTACATTAAATGTTTCAAATAAAAAATATGCATCTTGGGTGGTGGACACAGGAGCTACAGACTATGTGTCATACTTACTCAATGATTTTCAATCATATCATGAAATAGCTCCAATTCTTCTCAAATTGCTTAATGGTGCACTAGCCATTAGCAAAATTGCTAGAATTATTTTCTTTTCAAAGAACTTATACCTTGTTGATGCATTGTATATACCTCTTTCAATTTTAAGCTAATTTCTATTTTCAAGGCCACATCTCATTTGCATTGCCATATGAATTTTGATGACAAATTGTGTAAGATTCAGGATATCAGTTCGGAGAAGGTGATTGGCATAGTTAAGGCATGTGAAGGACTTTATGCACTGAATGCTGAAGCAGTGAGACCTGAATTTGCACAAGCAGCAAGTTTCACGAGTTTACCTAAACCTGAAATAAAGGGAATAAATCTCTGACACTTTCGATTAGAACACTTGTCTTTAAATATTATGAAATATGAATTCTTTCATTGACTGTAGTAATAAAATTGCACCTTGTGACACATGTCATTTTGCGAAACAAAGAAAACTGAGCTTTTCAAACAACACTACTATTTTGAAAAATGTATTTGATCTTCTTCACATTGATATATGAGCCCTCTTTCAATTCCATCCATTAACGGGTACAACTATTTTTTAACCATTGTTGATGATAAATCACAATTTACATGGACTCATTTAATGAAAACAAAAGCAGAAGCAAGTAAATTTGTTCGGAATTTTATTCAATTTTCAAAAGTGCAGTTTAGCAGCCAAGTAAAAACCATTAGAACAGATAATGGACCAGAATTCTGCCTCAGTTTTATGTAGAAAATAGAATTCTTCATCAAACATCATATATTGAAACCCCTCAACAAAATAACATTGTTGAGCAAAAATATCAACACTTGTTGGTTGTCGCTCGTAGCTTGCTTTTTCAGTCTGATATACCCAAATATTTTTAAAACTTTACTCTTTTACATGCAGTTTACATCATCAATCGAATTCCAAGCACCTTTCTGTAAAATAAGTCTCCATTTCAGCTTTTTTACCAAACATTTCCTAATCTTTCAAATTTAAAAATCTTTGAATGTCTAGCCTATGCTTGCACTATAATAGCTGGAAGACATAAGCTAGACCCAAGGGCTCAAAAATTCATATTTCTAGGATTTAGGGAGGGTGTTAAAGGATTCGTGTTGATGGATTTAAAGACAAGGCAGATTTTTATTTTAAAAAATGTGCATTTTTATGAAGACCATTTTCCCTTCCACACATAAACAACTTCAAACACATTTTCATAAAATTCTGCATCAGTGGGTTACAATTCACATTATGACCCTTTTTCTTATGACTTATTTCCACATACTTTACCTTATACACAGTTAACACCTTTACACACCACACAAACTAAACATTTAAATTTACAAATTAATTATTTGCATACTAATGAAAGTCTGAGGTAGCCTCTACTTTCCTTCATCATGATCCTGAACTTGTTGTGCAAAGAAGGTCCACAAGAATCAGGAGTCACCCTTTATATCTTCAGGACTATCAGTGTCTAAATGTCACTTTCAATTTTGGACATTCCACACAGTCTCAGTGTAAGTATCCCCTATCAAATTTTCTGTCATAGGACAAATTTTCACCATCACATAGAGCATTTTTGATTGTATTGTTCATAAACACTGAATCCAAGCACTATGAAGAGGCAATCTCTCAACCTTGTTGGAAAAAGGCTATCCAATCTGAACTTGATTCTCTAAATGAAACCAAAACCTGGAAGCACACTACTCTACCAATTGGTAAGAAGGCCATAGGGTGCAGGTGGGTTTTTAAGGTCAAATACAATCCTAATGGTAGTGTTAAGAGACATAAAGCACGCCTAGTGGCAAAGGGATATACTCAAGTCTCTGGCATTGACTATCGAGACACCTTCAATTCAGTTCTCACGCTAACAAATTTTCGCATTGTTTTTGCTTTGGCAGCAGCTAATAACTGGTTTTTGAAACAAATAGATGTGAACACCGCATTTTTTCATGTAGACTTAGATGAAGAAGTCTATATGACACCTCCACCAAGGCTCTGTGTTGATAAGGGTCAAGTTTGTAAATTGAAAAAGTCATTGTATGGCCTGAAGCAAGCTAGCAGGCAGTGGAACAATAAACTCAAGTCAGTCCTGATTAAGCTTGGATACAATGCCGATCCGATTACAGCTTATTCACCAAGCATTCTGATCATGGTTTCACAGCAATTTTGGTCTATGTGGATGACCTAGTGTTGGCTGAGAATGATATGATTGAAATTAACAACATCAAAAGGGTGTTGGATGATCGATTTCGCATAAAGGATATAGGGGACCTAAAATTTTTTCTTGGATTTGAGGTGGCCAATCAAACAAGGGAATTGCACTATATCAAAGGAAATATATAGTTGATATGCTCACAGATTTTGGATTTATTGATTGTAAGCCAATCTCCACCCCCATGGATTATAGTGCCAAGTTGGGACAGGATAGTGGCACAGTACTCCCAGATGCTACTGGATTTCGCAAATTAGTTGGGAAGCTGTTATACTTAACAAATACTCATCCAGACATTAGTTTTGCAATCAGTAAACTTAGTCAGTTTCTTAACAAGCCTATCAACGTTCATCTTTATGTAGCTCATAGGATTTTGAGGTACCTAAAGTCTGCTCCAGCACATGGCCTCTTCTTTCCTACCTCCTCTGACCTGTGCATCACTGGCTTCTCAGATTCGAATTGGGCTGCATGTCCAGATACCAGGCGTTCTACTTCAACCTACTATTTCTATCTTGGCTCATCTTTAATTTCTTAGAAGAGCAAAAAGTAATGTACTGTTTCATGTAGTTCATCAGAAGCTGAGTATCGTGCATTGGCTACAACAACCAAAGAAGCTAGTTGGCTGGGGTATCTCATGAAGGATCTGGAAATGCCACTGACGAAGCCGATTAGCATTTTCTATGATAGTCAATCGGCCATTCACATCGCTTCGAATCCTATGTTCCATGAAAGGACCAAGCATATTGAAGTTAATTGCCATGTGGTTAGAGATAAGTTCATGCAGGGATACATCCATTTGCTGTTGATTTCTACCACTGATCAAGTTGTTGACCTACTTACTAAGCCTCTGCCTCCAGCGACCTTCTCCGCCCTTCATTGCAAGTTGGGATTGTTGGACATCTACATTTTTAATTTGAGGGAGGGTGTTACTTGATAAGAAAGTTCCCACTCACCTTAACTTACTTTACAGTTTATGTAGATAAGTATAACTCTCATGCCTGCACAATTAGTGTGACTAAATTATATAGATTAGTTAGTTAGAATAGTCTAGTTACTTTTCACTGGTATATAAGAAACTCTACCCCACTTATATAGTTTGAGATCTTTTATTATAATTGAGTATTTCATCAATTTTATTTCTTTTCCGAATTCTCTTTTTCTGTTTTGTGCTCAATATTTCACCAACTAAACTTCAACAATTTTATTGTGTTCAATTGGTGCACGTTAAAAATCCTTATCAATTATAACAGAATACTTAGTATTGTGTGTTTTGGGTTGAATTTTGAATTTAATATTTTTTCTCTATCGACTCCAAACTTTTATGATTTTCATCTGAATCCGACTTGGATGATTTTCATGAATGCACAAAAATTATTATCTAAGTAGTAGTTGTGCAATATAGCATTATTCATATAGAAACTTTCTGCAAATTATGCTAATTATATATTGTTTATTTTTTTTTCAATATTCAATTGAATAACCAGCTAATATAAAGGAACGCATGCAATTGGGGGTTTTAAATTTAGTTATTAGAAAAATATTGCACATAATAATAGCATATTATATTATTAATGGTATATGCTACAGTTGCATATTCACCAGTGCCACAAAATGAGGAAGCTAATGCATTAACATACACAAACTGATGACGAATGGCACCCAAAAAGGAAAATATGCATATAATCACTGCCAAGATATTGCTATTGGCCCCATAAATCTATGCATGCTAAATTTAATCAGTACCATTTAAATTATATAAGAACAATATCAAGACTAAATCGAAATAAATTAATTAGATTTATTAGGATAGGTTAAAACGAAATAGGGTGATTAAATTTATTAAGACAATATGTATGTATGTATGTATAAATTAAATTAGTGTATTTTGATTTACATAAAATAGTTAAATCTAATCTGACTCATTCGATTTATATAAAGAGGTGATTAAGGAGATTTATATAACATTTTTTTATTTGAGTGAATTGTGTAATATTGAGTTAAATTTAGTTTAATTGTGTATTTTATTCTTATTATATTTTTTGCTAGTACCATGAATATAATAATATGATAATTGATAATATTAAATAATTAATTATTTATTCTATGATGAGTTTTAAATATGGATAAGATCATAACTGATTTTGTTTTAAAGTAAATTGTAATTTGATTCATAAAAGTTGATCCTAAAATCAGTTACTAATCTCATACTATATATATGTATATGATATTACACTTAGGTTACATATCCAAACATTTTTGTATCCAAGTCCAACGAAGTAGGCCCAATACCAAAAAAATCCACTCTCATTAATGAAACGCGTATTACACGCGCCGAAAACCTCCCAAACGTTACCAACTCACTTCGCGCTTGAATATGAAAAAACGGTCATTCTTCCAACTCGAAACTGCAACCAACAAATTTCAAATTTCTCTCAAAATCTTTCAAAACTCGTTCAGATTCTCTACGAAAACTACTACAGAATCGGGTGGAGCATTTGGATTCATTAACAAAAAACACACAAAAATAAGAACAAAAATTCCACAAGGTACTGGGAAAACTATTGTTATTATGTTCATTTAATTTCTGTAAATTTCGTGTTTCTACTAGTTCGATTTAACGTTTAGTGGATTGAGTTCGTTTATTTAGTAAATCGAGTTTCTCTAATTCCATTTTTTCTTGTCTTTTTCCATAACTAGGGTATTGGTTCTGATAAATAATATGATTCATCTCTTAATTTAATTCAGTTCATTTGCATGCAAAAATGAATTAAAATGTGCTTTTTTTGCTGATTGAATGTTTCTAGCTTTTTGTTCAAATCAGAATTGAATTCGGTTCATTTTTTAATTTAAGTTCACTTGATACTACTATTAAGTATTCACTAAATCTATTATTCCTTAATAAATTTGGTTCATCTCTTAGTTTAATTGAGTTCATTTGCCTGCAGAAATGAATTGAAATGTGCTTTTCTTTCTGATTGAATGTTTATTGCTCTGTATTCAAATCAGAATCAAATTTGGTTCATTCGTGAATTGAGTTAAGCTCACTTGATACTACTTTTATGTATTCACCAAACCTGTTATTCATTAAGAAATTTGGTTCATCTCTTAGTTTAATTGAGTTCATTTACATGCAGAAATGAATTAAAATATGATTTTCTTGCTGATTGAATGTTTATCACTTTTTGTTCAAATCTGAACTGAATTTGGTTCATTTGTGAATTGAATTAAGTTTACTTGATACTACTATTAAGTATTCACCAAATCAGAACTAAATTCGGTTCATTTCTGAATTGAGTGAGGTTCACCTATTAAGTATTGACCAAATTTTTTGTTTCTTATAGTAAAAATGAAAAAGATGACCGTCACAAAAAAAGAAAAAGCCGCATTATAATGTAAGCATATACACATTAAATCAACTCCATTTTTGTATTATAAATATAGCATAACATAATGTTTCAAATTCTTGCAGAAAAATCACGATCTGAGATGCTCAACAAAATCTATATCTAGGGTATTCAAAGAATTGAGTGTAGAAAAGAAAACTATTGTTGAACAAATGAGATTCGGTACACTGGGACATTTTCCGGAATTGAACTTCTCTAACAAGTTCTTGAGAAAATTGATTCGTTGTTTTGATGTCTATCATGGATGCTTGGACACTCTCTATGACAAAATCTACATAACCCCTGCCAAGATAAGAGATATGTTGGGCATAAATTTTGGCGGTATTATATTTTTCATCTTTTACATTTGTATTTTTCTTTTTTGATCTTTTTGTTATTCCTTAATATAAAATCTGGTCAAACCGTAATTAATTAAATAATAAATTAAATAGGAGTAAATATGGTTAGAAAATTTAGCAATCAAAATTTAATAATTTAAATATGATATTTGGACTCAGTGAATTTTTTTGAGTCGAAAAACATAGTTTTCTGAATAAAAAATACGCACTGGAAATTTGACCGGCAGTACCGACTGCGATCTGTCCGCTACTGTGGCTGAAAAAATTAATTAAAAGTGAATAATGTTAAGAAATAAGAATTTATAATTTGGAAAGATAGAAATATTTAAAATACGATTTAAAACTCTAATCTTAAAAGGTTTAGCCCAAAATTGGGTCAATGGACTAAACCAAGTGAACCGGGCCCAAGTGAGCCCAAGACCCAACATATATAATATTAGTTACGAGCATCTCAACTTATTTACCCTAAAGGAAGAGGGTAGGGGTGCTGAAATGGAGAAGAGAGGAAGAAGAGAGAAAATCCTAACATCATCAAACTTCAAATCATCATAACTTTGTCTCCGGAACTCCGATTGACCAGCTGTTTGCGGCCACGCGTCGCTCTTTGCATCCTCTACAATTTTATCTAAGTTTTGTGGTGAGTATTCTATTGTCCTCTGTCTAATTTTTGTTTTTCTCTTGAAATTCGAATTTGGTTTTGGTTTTAAGAAAATATTGTGATTTTGGTTGTTTAGCTATGCTCTAGTATGAGCCATTGGTGAGTTCCATCAAACAATTTTATGGGTTAAGATAAGGAACCCCCTAATCTTTGTGATTTATCAATTTCATGAACCCTAGGTTGATTATAAGTGTGAAAATTGATTATGTTAGAGTATTGGGTAATTTTGGTGCATAATTAGAAGATTGATATTGCTTGTGGGGCCTTGGTGAGGCTTGGAGTTATGGGTTGATGGAGGCTCTCAAGAAGAAGCTCAATTATTTTGGCTACAAGAGGTACAGTTTAAGTTTCATTTAAGTACCGTGTGGTGTGATGAGAATTCCTAGGCTGGATGCCGTTGGGATTAAGTTTGGATTGTGTAAATGGTTGGTACTAATATGCATAGTTGATATGTAATGTAAATTAATTATTGGGTTATGAATTGTATGAATTGTATGTTTGGTGTGTTGAGAATTTGATGAATTGGATAATGAATATTGGTTTGTGGAATATGCATTTAAATTGTAAATTTGGGCCGGAGGCCAGAAAGAGGTAAGGAAGATAAGTTGATGTGTGTATTGTGTGATGATATAAGAGATTGGATGGATTTTAGATATTGAATGTGTGAATAATTGGTTTGATTATTGAATAATAAGGTTTGAGGAATTGAGGTGTGGAATTTGATAGTTTTAGATAAAATTGTGTAGATGAGGTAGGTTTGGTTTTGGTTGAGTGTAATTATGTGAATGTGGTTAAGTTGTGGTCATTTGGATGAGTGAAAAAACAATTTGGCTTGTGAACAATGACAAAATTGGTTATTTTTATTTTTGGGTAAAAACTGATTTTTGACTAATTTTGGCAGTTCGTAACTCGGTCTACGGAGTTTGGAATTCTTCAAATTTGAATTTTTATGAAAGTTTTTCAACGATCTTTCCAACGGTTTAGAAATTGTTGAAAAAATAATTTCGTAGAAGAAGTTATGTGTGTCGGAAGTTTGGGGTTTAAAAATGTAATTTTGCAGCTTTTTGACTTAGTAAAATTTTTGGTAAAACGTACTCCGACGCGCACGCATGGCCGACGTGCACGCGTCACTCACGATTTTTACTCTCTCATGCGTGTACCTGGCCGATGTGTATGCGTCGCTACATTGATGCAAGTGCCCAGTAGAAAATCCAAAGAGTTGTGCTGGTACTGTGCTAGGTTTGTGCGAGGAGCACAAAATGCACCCACGCGTGCACGTCAAACGCACCCACGCGTATACGTCACTGACACGCACGCATCGCGCTACGTTTCTGCTTCCCATGCATGCGCATGGACGACGCTCATGCGTCACTTCCTTTTCCGCTTTCGATGCGTGAGCATAAACGACGCGCACGCGTGACCCTTTTTTCAACGAAAGTTGATTTTGAGTTTTTAAAGCCAAATTTCAGACTTTTAAGCCTCCATTCTCACCCTATAAATCTTAAAGCCTTATAGTAGGCCTAGAAATGAGAAGGGACTAGGAAGAGTGGTAGCTTGAGGGTGAAGTAAAGGGAGAGTAATGATGAATTATGATTAATGATGACTGTATGAGTTGCTGAGGGTGATGATGCAAGTGCGGTGTATGCCGTAACCCAAAGGGCTGTATTTAATAATGATTATTGGCTGGTTATGGGTTATGTTATGAGCCGGATACCTATGATAAATATTGATTTACGATTGGAAATGAAAATATAGCTTTGAATGATTGTTTTATCTTAAGCTCTCTTTCTCAAAAGTGCGACCCCAGAGAGATGAAGGAAGGCGAGGATCCCCTTCCTTATTCCTTCTGGTATTGTAAAATTGTCCCCAGCGAGATGGTGGGAGGTTAGGATCCCTCATTGGTTCCTCCTGGGCATATGAGAACGTACCTGTTGGGTAGATGCAAGGGTTGTGGTTGCGCCCCACTTGCTCCAGGTTGGTTAGTATAGAGGCTCCTCGGGTGGACGCAAGGGTTGTGGTTTCACCCCACTTGTCTCGGGTTATGATGAGTGATGTATAAAATGTGTAATTATGTGATGTATAAGTAACGATATGGTCACGATGAATGATTATGGCATGTTATGGATGAATGTGAAATGATTATCTGAGATACAAGTTTTCCTGGATGAAAGCAGTGACTAGCCACCACATGCTCCAGGTTGAGACCCAATACTCTGCTGACCCTATGTCATAAGTGTGGCCGGACACTGTGAAAGTTCCAGATGAGCTCGCCCCCGTGGATAAACACCAGTGTGGGTGTTGTATGATTATGATTATGATTGAGAATAACTCGAGTTGGGGATGCACGACAGAGGGACAGTCCAATGGTTAGCTACCAGGACTTGTTGGGTTGGCTCTATAACCGGCAGATGAGACTCATCAGCCATAGGGCAGGCATACATCATTTGCATATGTTTGAATTGTTTGGGTTTGCCTAATTATTTTGGATTGTTATATCATATATGCTATGTTACCTGATTATGTGCTACTTGTTTTACTTGTACCTTATTGTGTATTACTTGCCTGTATTGCTTGTGTTTGTACAATTAAGAGGTCCCTCATGCTGGTGTCGGTTGACGTTGAGGGCTGTCCTTGGTGAGATGAGTTGATGATGTAATTGAATAATGATGATGATTATTGAATGGGGTATTTGAGCTCCCTGAGTAGACGCAGTAAAGTGATTTCACTTGCTCCAAGTGAGGATATGAGGTAACGATATAGAATTGCTGAGACAGTATGGCTGGGAATGGTTTTCGTTTATAATTCTCACTGTGAATTGTCAGGGAGTTAGAAAGTTGGGAGGCATGAGGAATATAAATAAGATTTAGCATTCCCTTATGATAGTTGTCTATTTATGGATTAGCGAGAACATAGGAGGAATACTGGGTGAAAGGAAGTTTAGGATGCTTAGTGAGTTTTTATTACAGTGCATTGTATTTATTTGACACTTTTACCGTACTGGGAACCCATGGGTCGGGGGTTCTCATTCGGTATATATCTATTGTTTTTCATATATAGGTCCTGGTGCTCAGAAGTGAGCCGTGGTTCATCTGAGAGATGACGAAGATCTTTATACTCTCTACTTTATATTTTTTCTTAGAATTTCTCCACCTTTATTTTGAAAAGCTTATATTATGTATTGAACTCTTTTGAACTTGCCTATAGAGGCTCTTATGTTTCTTTTGGGAGAGATTAGGAGATACTATTGTCAACTACTGTTATGCTGTACCCTAGTCGGCCTAAACTTCGCGGGTCGCAATAGTGGCTAGCTATTTACTTATGTTATATATCTATATACTGTCCTTCTCTTAATCTCCTTTGTGCCTTTATCTGTATATCGCGTTCGACTTCACGCTTTATCTTTAAGTTTTCGAAACGTGAGGGATACGACTTCGCGATTTTATTTTACTAAATTTTAGGCTTCTCGATTAATACTCCTTTCAATTTTACTTATAACTATATATTAAAAATCCACCTAAGAGTCGTACCACCGTAATATCATTGACTTATGACTCGAGTATAAGGATT
Organism: Arachis hypogaea; assembly: GCF_003086295.3. Taxonomy (NCBI): domain Eukaryota; kingdom Viridiplantae; phylum Streptophyta; class Magnoliopsida; order Fabales; family Fabaceae; genus Arachis; species Arachis hypogaea. The sequence goes on from NC_092038.1 coordinate 26,371,319, forward strand.
TGAATATTAGGGTGTTACACTTAAGTTATTTCGGTTCATTGTTTGGTTTTTTGGGATTCGTTTGAATATAGAAAATAAACCGAGCCTTTTTGACTGATTTGTTTATATTAAAATATTATAGGGGGATCATTTTTCTGAAAAAGTTACATGTAGCAAATTGAGTGGGGAACAGAAGGAGATTGTTGACAGCTTCAAAGGTGCTACTTTGGCATCTTTGACAAAATCTGTGATTGATATGAGTGTTGAAGGGGAGGAGAACTTGCTAAAATTCAAGAAGACTTCCATCATCTTCGTCCAAAAATGCTTCTTGCTACCGACAATAGTAAGCAAAGTCTCACAGGTCCATAAGCCGCTTGCCCTTCATATGGAGATGGTCCGACAATGGAATTGGGCATGTCATATCCTGAGCTTCCTGATAAAGGGGATCAAAACCCAAAGAGTAGGAATGAAACTTTTGGTTGATGGTTGTGTCTTCATTTTAATGTTAATATATTTCCATGAAACAAAGTTTCCTCAACCAGAAGCAGATGATGCTCCCGGGCCACTATGGTGGCGTACTGGACACGGAGGAGGCTGTTCGAGTGGATTGCTTTGGAAACAACTAATGAAATGGTGAACAAAAAAAATTTCTTGAAATTTTGGTTCAGATACTTCTAAAATACTGTACTAACTAAATAAGTTTATGTTTTAGGGACTTGTGAAAATAGCATAATTGAGGGGATGAGAGATAGAAGAAAAGAAGGGAAAAATAAGGAAAATGAAACGAAAGAAAAAGAAGAAAATTGTCGTCTTGCATTCGTCTTTGGAAGAAGAATGTTTTTCTAAATCTGAGTATACTTCTCACCATCGCTTATAAAAAAACTATCTATTTATTTAAAGTTTAGGTTGTTATTTTAACAAAAATTTTTGTATGTGTTGTAGAGAAGAAGAAAAATCAAGAAAACACCGCCAAAGAAAAGAAAACAACCACAAAAGATGGCGAAAAAACAAACCAAAAAAAGGAAGATTGTTTTGGAAGATTTGAAAAGCAAAACTGAATCCGAAAACGACTAAGATTCAGAAATCATTATTTTCAGTTCATTTCTACGTAATTTGAGATTTATTTGATTTAGTTTCACTTGGATTTGCTGAAAATTGTTCATGTGTGCTTGTTAAGTTAGTTACAGCTCTGATATTTGTCACCAGTACACATTCGATTTATTTTTGTTGATGTTTGACTCTATTTGACTGCTTGTTCGAATCTAAAATAATTTCGGTTTATTTATTTTTTTAATTATGGTTCATCTTGAAAAAATGATGGCACTGAAAAAATAAAATGTTGCTCCGGATGACCGTGACTCGACGAACACGCGATATGATTTATCACAAACGTAAGATTGAGTTTTTTATATAAAGTTTATTTTCTTTCTCTGCTAACTTTTCTTAAAGCGTCACATAATTTATTTGAAATTACTAAATAATATTTATTTTTTGCTTAGACTGCCGACTGTAAATTTGGACAACGAAACTGAACCTGTGTTACAAACACAGACGAGCTTAGTACGGTCTGTAAATGACCAAGTAATACCGAGTAATTCTTCTTAACTTTTATTTACTTCTTTTGTTTTTAATTAGAATATCTTGGTTGATGATTTTAGTTTCGTATCTTTTTTATTAAAAAAAATATCCCTGAATTTTCAGTTATAATCTTTTAAAACAAAAATGGCATGAAAAATATAGTTTACTTGAGGTTTAAATTTGAATTAATTTCGGTTCATTTTAAGGTTTAATAGAAGTTCATTTAAATTTCAAAAATAAATTTAATGTGTTTTTAATTTTCTATTTTTAATTGAAGTTCATTTCTTAATTTAATTAAATATCTTTTTTTATTAAAAAATACTTTTGAAACACCGGTTACATATTTTAGAAAAAAAGAAACGACATAAAAAAAAGAAAAATAGAATTTATAACATTTAACTATGTAAGTTCAAATACTTACGTATATATAGAAATTTTGTAATATGATAATAATTTGCTTAATTCTCAATTAATCCGATTAAACTGACTAAAAGAAAAAAAGAATATGCATCTCCTTGAATTCAAAAATGAAATAGAAATAAAAAAGATTTGATAATAAATGAAAAACTACGAATTTTTTGTTTCATTTCCAACGAGATAATAATAATAATTATTGAAATGTTTATATCTTTTATTAAGTTCTTTTTATATATACGAATTCTTCTTATTCATTTGAATATATGAATATAAATATATATTCAAGTGAATAAATAATTTAATTTCTAATAATTTTTATAAAAAAAACAAAGAAAAAAAAAGAAATAATTAGAATACAATTCTTTTGTTTCTTTAATATTTTTTAATTATTAAAAAAATTGCATATTTTAAATTTATTCTTTCAATCTCGATGATTTACAATAAATAGGTTTGTTATTATGATTTCGGGTAATTCAATTCGATTTTTAGAATCATGGTTCAGTCTAAATCTTACGTATTTGATACGATAATTTACCCAGTTTAAAATTTTCATTGTGATATAATAGAAAGTTATTGAGTGATGACAATATAATAATAAGAATTTAGAGAAAAGAAAAAATTTGTATTAATGAACCTTCATTGTGAATATGTAAGTAGGAGAGTCTCATTAAAACCTCTTCAAATTTTTGGAACAAAATCTTATAACTAAAAAAAAGAATACTTTTTTAATTCTATCTTAAAAAGAATATATTTCGTGTTTACTTTTATATTATATTTATTTACCAATTTGTAAAAACATAAATAAAAAATTTATATTTATTTTTTTTCAAAATTAGTATATATTTATATTTTTAACTGAAATGTTAAGTGATCAAGTAATATTTATAATCAAGTCTAATTATATATATATATATATATATATATATATATATATATATCTGCTATCAGTAGTGATTTTCGTGTATTTTCTCATTTTTTTTGGAGTGAATTCTCTCAATTTTTTTAATAATTGAGAAAATAAAATATAAATTTTTACTATTAATTTTATAAATAGGACCAAAATTAAATATGAAAGAGAGAATAACAATTGAAAAAATCCATTTCATTTTATTTCTCATCATCCTTTTTATTTTACGTCATCTATCTCTTCATCCCTCTCCTTTTTCTTATACATCTTTTTCTCTTTTTTTTCATCTCTTACATTTTCTCTTTCTAAGTTTTTTTACTTTGTTTTTTTATTATTTTTTATTTTATGTAAAAAGAAGAAAAAAAATTGAGAAATACTAAAAAAGGAAAAAAGACCACGGCGAAGAAAAAGGAAAAAATACATAACAAAAAACACAAAAAATATCAATTTAAACACAAATTTTTGTACTTTTTAATTTATTTTGTTAACATCACTATGTTGTGTACAATTTCACAAATTGTATTTTCTCTTTCTAAAATTTATGTGTTTTTCACTGTTTTTTATTTTAAATACAATTTGTTATAAACAAAAATAAAAAAAAAAACAACAACAAAAGTCTATAGATTGAAACACAGAAATTATGTGTTATTTATGTTTCATTTTTTTCTCTTTAATGATAAACACATAATTTTTTTTATGTTAAACACAAAAATTTTACAATCGAAACATAGGAAGAAAAAAAACACAAATTAAAAGTTTTGATTTTCTGTGTTTGTGACAATAAATTCTATGTTTAGTTTAGGTATAACATATTATATCAGAATTCCATTCTAATACAAAATTTTATGTTTGTATAGTAAAATTTATGTGTTATAAGTAGTTATGAATTTTTGTATTTTTTATTTTGTCTATATAATTATTCTGTGTTTACCTTCACAAATTTTTCTATATTCTTTTACTTAAACTTCTGTATTTTTATTATTATTTTTTATTTTAGGAACAAATTTTCTTATAACAAATATTAAAAAAAACACAATTTTTAATTTAGTATAAAAGTTCTTACAACAAATATTAGAAAAACACTTAAATTTCTGAAGCAAAATGCACAAAGTTTTATATGAAAAAAACCCAAAATTAATTTGTTATTTATTTATTTTCATTTCTCCTCGCTCCTTGACTATGAACACAAAAATCATTTTACGATAAATATATAAATTTTGAAAGAAAACCACAGAGTAATATATGAAGAAAACACACAAATTTTGTGTTTTGTGTTTATGGAAACATATTCTATATTTAGTTTTTAGAAGATATATATATATATGTATATATATATATGTCAGATTGAGTTCTTTCTTTTACAAAATTTTTTATTTTGTATAACACATATTTCTGTATTTTACATAGTCAAAACTTTTTGTTTTTTTATTTATTTAACTGTTTTGTGTGAAACTTTACAATTTTGTATGTTCAACTTCACAAATTTATGTGTTTTTTATTATTGAAATTTCTGTATTTGTTTTATTTTTTAATTTTATTGGCAAATTTTTTTCTAACAAATGTGGTGGAAAAACACAAATTCCTTTTAAGAAAAGCATAAAAGTTTGTGGAAGAAAATACTCAAATATTATTTTTTTTTCTCCTTTACTTTTTTCTTGTTTTTTTTTGTTTCTCTTCGTTTTTCGGTTTTTTATTTTTGCCTTTTTTTTTCCTCTCGAGAAAAAAAGAAAAGTAAGAAGAGAAAATAAAAAAAGCAAAATAGATAAAAAAATATTAACAACAAAAAATAAAAAAAGATAATTAAAAGAAGAAAAAAATAAACATAATAACAACAGCAGACCCAAAAAAAAGCAACGTGAAAAATAAGAAGAGGAAATAAAAAAGCAAAATAGATAAGAAAAAATTAACAGCAAAAATAATAAAAGAGAAGATAATTAAAAGAAGAAAAAAAAGATAAGCCTAATAGCAGCAGTATGTCATGGCCTTGGACATATTTCAACGTTACTGTGCCAACATTCGAACTTATTCAACCTCTTGAACTAAAATCAAGTCAGCCTAACCCTCAATACTTAGTAAGAAAGTTAAGAACACAAGAGAACACAAGATAAATGAAGTTTTGGTGGAAAGAACATGATGGTTTCAGTGGCTAAGAGAAGGGCGGTTGAATCTTAGCCCCCTTTTTCTTGACTACACTTTCTAGTCTTTGAAGAGACTTTTCTGTTTTTGTCTCATCCCTAGCCACAAGACTTTTTGTTTTTGTCTCGTCACTTGGCACGAGATATTTTTTATTTTAGCTCATCTACAGCAAAAACAGAAATGGAGCAGTAGAAAAAGAAGATTACACCCAGATATATCCTAGTTCAGCTGCTAAGTGCCATGCAGCTTACATCCAGTCTCCATCACAACAATGATAGAATTTCACTATAATCATCCAGATTACAAATTGTAAAGTGCTAACCCAACTTACAAGGGGATTCCCACAGAATCATGAAACACAACATAGATGAACAAAGGAACTCTAAGACATCTATGGCTTTTTCTTTTAATTTTGCACTCTCTGCCATTTTCCGCTCTATGGATTTTTCATAACAAACCTCACTTTTTGCCTTTTTTCCATAAGACTCAAGACATGACAAAATTAAACAGAAAAATTACAAAACAAAATACATTGAAGGAGAAGAAAATATGTAAGCTTAGGTAGCTATGAGATTTCTGTGCTTTGCACTCTCACTTTCTTCCCTTGAATCAAACCGTGACTGTTCACTCCTTTTATAGAGAAGAGAAGCCTTCACAGTTGAAACAAAACCAAGCTTAACTTCCTTTCCTTCAAAACAGAACCGGTTCGGCCACAGAGAGAGAAGAGGTAACTCATGCAAAACCCAACATGCAAATACCTCTAGTTCTTCCTTGGTCATCACTCTTCATCAATCCGAGCACTCCATCCTTGGCTTGCTCTCCAAGATGGATTTCTGGCCCTTGATGCTTCATGATGATGATGGCTTCATCTGCTCCAATCTCTGCCTCTTCCATCACTTCGCCACTCTAGCTACTTCCTGTGGTGGTTGAGCAGAATCAGAGACAAGCCATGCCTCCAAAGATCTCCTACTTGCTGGCCAATCTCCTTCTTTCTTTTTGAGTATAAAGGACCTGAGATTACCTCACCAAATCTTACCACTTTTGGTGATAATCTCAGCCACAGTATACTTTTATTGTGTTATATTTTCTTGCCATCATCATGATGGTCTTGAGACGTGCTTCATCTTCTTTTTAGTGAGTAGGTGTAGCTTCCATGGCATCCATTGTTTTCTGGTTAATAACTGAAGAGAAGAAAGAGATGAGAGAGAAGAAACAATCTTGGAAGAAAAGCAATTTAATGAAATAAACAAAAATTAATTGAGAAGAGGTTGCTTTTACTTCCCTTAGGTGGAGTAGCATGAAGCATAATGATTTCCATCAAATCAAAGTCAAATTCTCTCTCATGTTTCCAATGCTAGCGAATTGAATTTGAAATCCATCCAAAGAGTGAGATGGAATCCATTAGAAGCATTTTTGCTTCATGGTTTCAGACCATGCATGAGGATAATTTTTTGGCTTGTATCAATAATTGATAAAACTGGCCCAATGAATAAAATGATTTCAGCCATGAGCAAATGATAACATTTGCTTTCCTGATGAATTATCAAGCATTGGATTACTAATCATGGAACATAGTTGGACTTTGGAGCAATGAAATTCATTCTGACCCAATAAGTATCACAACAATTCAGCTACACTCATCATAAGCATTAAACCAAAGCTGAATGTAATTGGGCTTTCACCAGAATTTTGTTTTCGGCCCAATGTTAAAACCTACAACAAAATTATTAATCAATATATGTTAAGTGAGAATCAAATTAATAATTTTGTATTTAATTATTTTAATAATGTTTAGTGATCACAAATATTAATTTAGAGTTTTTCAAACTCATCAATCTCTCCCTTGATGACAAACATTATTAAAAATTGAAATGGAAAGAAATTAAAAGTTAGAGTATGGAATACTCCCTTTGAATATTTTGAATTTCTCCCCCTTTCAAATTGTCACAAGGCTCCCCCTTAATATATGTCATTTTTACCAAGGGAAGCTTTATACATGTAACCATTTAATCAAGTTTCAAGTAGCAATGTTATTTAGCATATTCATTCCATGATGCTAAATGCTTGATTTATGAGCAGATTTAAATGATATACAAAACCTTTTTTGCTATCACAAGTTTAATTTTCTGCTCAAACACACCATAAACAATCAAAAACTGTTTTGGTAGTAAACTTGCTGTTCAAAAATATTTTTCACTAAATCAGAGTAATCTTGGTAGGAAAAATATTTTTCATTCATGATTTAAACTTTCCAAACACAGCAACTTTTATTATTAAGAACTGCCAAAAATAAATCCAACTAAAAATTATTTTATCAAGGTAAGTTAAATGTATTATAAACATAGTAATCACACATTTTACCAAGATAAACATCAAGTATTGGCAGCAATAAAGGTAAACCGAATGCATCAACATAAACCAAATTCATTGTTTATTCTTTAACAGAGGTGATCATGAATTTTCACAAGATGAAAATTTCATCCCCTGTTCCAGTTCCAGGTTCAATTTTTTTGCTTATTCTCCACCTTTTGTCATCAAAGGGGCACCTGCAACCAAGATTTTGTCACAGAAAACAGGATATGCAAGATATAACCAGACAAAACAGAGTATCACAGAGTTATAGCAGTATCTTAACAAAACAGAGAAATAGATTGAGCCTATTTAAGCCAATATCCTAAACTTAAAACAGAAATTTAATCATCAGATAAATGCAGATCAGATTCTCCTTCATCTTCTTCATCTCCCAAGTCTTTCTCCAAGTTTTCCAGCATTAGACCCACTCTGTCTTTGCATCTCATCAATGCTCTTTCAGATTCATATGCTAGTTTACGTGCAGCCTTATGAGATTGTATCATGACTTCTGACATATTTGAAAATTCTGTGAGAATTTCTTTGATAGACTTGGTGGTTTTGGAGGACTCAGGTCTGCCCTCAAACTCACTTTCTGAAGCCATGGATTTCTTGCTTTTGGTTCCTTTCACTGCTCCGTCCCCTTTGACCATTGACACTTTGTTCTCTACTTTCTCATTCAAAAGGTCAACTTTAAAAAATTCAAATATACTGGTTAAGAACATACCATAGGGCAGATTTGCCTTTTTGGTGCTCTTGACCGAGTCCTACATATGGCGGATCATAATATAACCAAAAGAGATGGGAGTAGATGTAATAAGTGCAAATAAGTTGAGGGAGTCAGAATATGTTACTCTATTGTGAGACCCACTTTGAGGAGTTAAGGTGTGAGTGATGATCCTGTGAAGCAATGAGTTGGTGGAGCGTAAAGCTTTGTGAGTAGGAATATTTCCATCCAAGTCTGAGAAACGCTCACATATGTGTTGAAGAACAACTGTATGGGTGACGCCAACCTGTGAGTCCCACCTTTCGGCCATGTATGCTCTCGGCCCTTCATCTTTGTATCCTAAGGCAGTTCCAATGGTGGCAGTGTCAAGAGTGATGTGAACTCTTTTCACATATGAATGGATGGTGCCATCAATTAGGCACATGTTGGCGTAGAACTCACGGACCAGTCCTGGATAAACTGGCTTCTGAATTTGAAGCAGAGGAGTCCATTGAAGCAGTTCGAAGAGAGGGGAGACATTTATTCCCTTGTTGGCGAGAGTCTCAAGATTGACAAGGTACGTCAAACAGAGATGACGCTTTTGTACGACTTCCTTGTGAAATTCATAAGAAGTGCAAGAGTTCAATCTGGCAGGATCGAAGTGGGAGTGATTCTTGGCAAATTTATTTTTGAACTCCAAGGATTCCAAATTTGCCGGTTCCATGGTGTTATGTAGAGCGAAGCCCTTTGATTTCTGATCACTCTTCCCAGGTGTGGCTTTCTTCGGTGATGGTGGTGGTGATGCGATGGGTGAAGTGTGAGATGATTCTTCCTCAATACTTGGCTCCTTGTTTTTGCCTCGGCCTGAACTTTTCTGGGCAATTACTTTCTTTCTCATGGTGGAAGTACGTTTGGATGGTGGTGAAGGAGAAGATGATGATGTAGAATGAATATGGATATGAGTGTGGGTTTGTGGAGAGGGGTCTTTTGAGAAAGGCGAATGCGTTCACTTTTCCTAGAGGCCGTTATCTTCTTCATGATGAAGAGAAGATATGGAGTTGGAAGAAGAGGAAAGGACCGAAGAGTGCGGAGAGTAGAGAGAGGTTAGAGGTGCATTAAATGTTGATTGGAAAGGGAAGTTAATGATCAACATGGCGCGGTTATTAACCAAGGGTTTTTGAAAAAGTGGTTTCCTAGAATCAAGGGATTAGATGGAGAGAGGGATTTGATTTGACAATAACCACTTCCAATAGGATTTGATATGACAACAAAAAGATTTTGATCATCATAAAATGAGGGATCAATCAAAAAGTCAAGGTGGGGTCAAAGAGATTTTGTGGGGCCCATGAAGAATAAAGTCTGCGCAGCCTCCCCCTTAATTACAGCTTCTCCAACATGCTTGAAATTTATCTCGTCCATTCCTACGAGATAAAACTGAGCAGAGTTACAATTTCACAGATTTTCAACAAAACTTAAATCAAACATTCCCAAGCTCTTTCGTAGAGAATTGAATCTATCTTCACAGAGGGGTTTTGTAAAACTCGGTTAATTAACGGCTAATTAACCCATAAATGAGAATTTATTCTAGAAAGCCTAAAATGTGATTTTTATGGCTAAATGTGGTAGAGGAGATTGAGACGAGAATTTCGGTACCAATTTTATAGAATTCGGACCAAGATTGGACCAAACGGGCCAAACCGGACCAACCAGACCCAAAGTGGGCCCTTGGCCCAACATAACTAAACCAAAACCCTAGTTTTCAGCACACTCTCTCCTCACAACACTCTCTCGAAATTTCAGCCCTTATTTTCGAGTTTCATGGGTGAAATGTTGAGATTTTGGGTTCTTTGATGTTATAGGACCCAACTCTCTTGAAGGAGAAGGTTAATCTTGTCTCCTTGGACCTTGGGTGTTGTAAGATTCTCAACCCTAGTGTATTTTGTTGTTTTATGATGTTTGGATTTTGAGATGTTGTGTATGGGTATAATGGTTGTGGCTTAGGTTGTGTATGTGTGGATATTGGAGCTTGATTGGTGATTTTGAAAAGCTTGGGAAGGGTTTGGTGGTGAAAAATCTGTTCTTGGAGGTGTTGAGGCCTTGAGAGCTTGTGGATAAGTGGTTTGGAAGTGCTCCGGTTGAGCTTGGAAAATTGGCTAAGGTATGGTTTCGGTTTCCCGTATCTAATATGTAATGTGGTAGGAAATACTTAGGCTAGAGGCCCTAAGATAGGCATTGAATGGTTGATGTTGTTGAATGATTGAGATATATGATGTGGTCATATATGTGATGATGATTATTGATGGCTTAATGGTATGATGTATGAGAAATATGCATGTTGTGATATATGCTTGATGATTGGTTATGGTTGAATTGTGGGTTGAACCCCGTTGATGGTGAGTATGATATTGATTGTGTACAATGATGATTTATTGGAATTGGTGTTGTTGAGAATTGGCATGAGGAAGAGTATATGATATGTCAATATGTTTGAGTTTGAGCCACTTGGGTGAAGTGGGTTAAAATGATAAGATAGTGATGTTGTAAATTGTGGTAATGTGTCAATGTGTGAGTTGAGGAGGCTTGATGTTGAATTTGATATATATTGATTGATTTCAAAGAAAAGGGATGAAATTGGCATGTTTTGATTGATTTTGAAAAGAGTTGAAAATGACTTGTTTTGAAAATGGCATATTGTGGTTTTGTATGAAAATATGGATTTTGGGCATAATTTGGTGGGACATAACTTGGACTACGGATCTCCGTTTTGTGTCAAATCTGTTTAGAAATGAAATTGGATTCGGGAAGTCCATGCCGTTCGAAGAACGGGTGAAAAACGATTTAAAATGAGGAAGTTATGTCCGTTGGAAGATTGGGGTTTAAATCTGTGAATTCTGCAGCTTTTAACTTAGAAAATTTTTAGCAGAATAACCCCTTGCGCGTAGGCGCACTTGGCGCGTATGCGCCGATCTTCCAGAAAGCGCCATCCACGCGTGGGCGCGCCGATTGTGCTGCACCCAATGCCCAGCCATTTCCCAGAGAGTTATGCCAAACTGTGCCAGTGTTGTGCCTGGGGCACGAGAACACCCACGCGTACGCGTGGTTGACGCGTACGCGTCGATTGGCAAATTTTTAATCCACGCGTTAGCGTGCATGATGCTTGCGCGTCGATGAGTTTTCGAGGTCACCCACATGTGCGCGTGGAGTGCGCGTACGCGTGGCCCTGTTTTCATCCCAAAGTTGATTTTTGAGTTTTAAAAGCCAAATTTCATACTTCTAAGCCTCCGATCTCATCACTTATATCTTAAATCATTATGAGATGCCTAGCTATGAGAGAAGGAGCTAGTGGATGTGGTAACTTGCGAGTGAAGCAAGGGAAAATGAATAATCAATGAGGATCATTGATGATTATGTGAGATGTGGAGGATGGTGGTGGAAGTGCTTGTTATGCCATTAGCCGAAGGGCCGTAATTGTTTATGAATTGGCTGGTTCTGGATTGAACCGTGAGCCGGAATAGCTGTGTATGCTATGAATATTGGCTGTTTATGGATTTAACCGTGAGCCGGAATGGCTGTGTATGATATGAATATTGGCTGGTTCTGAACTGAACCGTGAGCCGAATGGCTGATATGGATGTTGATCCATGGATGAGAATTCATGCATGTTTATGCTGAATTATTGGTAATTGTGATTTGCACTTCCACTATCTGAGATACGAGTTTCCCTGGGTAGTAGCAGTGGCTAGCCACCACGTGCTCCAGGTTGAGACTTGATACTCTGTTGACCCTATGTCGTAAGTGTGGCCGGGCACTGTGAAAGACCCGGATGAGCTCGCCCCTGTAAATATTCACCAGTGAGGGTGATGGATATAGATCATGATTATGATCAAGTTTATAACGAGTATAACTCGAGTTAGGGATGCGTGACAGAGGGACAGTCCAATGGTTAGCGACCAGGACTTGTCGGGTTGGCTCTATAACCGACAAGATGATATCATCAGCCACTAGGAATAGGCATTCATCATGTGCATACTATATGAATTGTTTGAGATTGCCTATTTGACTGCATATTACTTGCTAATTGTCTAAATGCCTTACTTGTTCCTAATTGTATATTTCTTGCTTGATATAACTGTGTTTGCTACATTATACTCCTGCTGGTGGTTAGGAGGTTTGAAGGAATCGGAAAGGGAAGTATTAGTTAGATTGAAGAATCTTTAGTCAGATACCCTTATATGGTTTAGCTTGTTTATAAGCTTTGATATTATCTGGAGGAAGTTCTAGGATTGCCTTTGGCTTTCCTCCATCATTATGTATTATATATGCGGAAGCTGTTACCATGCTGGGGACCTCTGGTTCTCACCCATGCGGATTTTGTGGTTTTCAGATGCAGGACGTGAGGCTTTCGGCTGAGGCATGCTGGAGACTTCTAGATTTGCGAAGATCCTTGTTCTCGGGGCTATGTTTTGGTTTATATGTTTTTCTTAGATACTTTTATCTCCATTAAATAATACAAACTGTGATGACTCCTCTTATGGGAGATTTTGGAGAATAGGTTTTATGTATTTGTGTCCCTTTGGGTTTTCCTTTGGGGTTTCCCTTATTTTATCATATGTATATATTGCTATGCTCGGATCGGTTATCTTCGCAGCCGGATTTTGAGTCTTGATATTCCTGTTTTTGACACTCTTTTGTATACATATAATCTCGCGTTGGTTTATCCTTGTTCGTTACGTTATCGATCGGAGTGTTGCACTTTTGAGTTGCGATTTTTGTTTACCCCTCTTTCTACAAAGGCTCCTAGTTATAATCAATCATTCATACTACTATACGTACTAAATTTTTATTTTAGAGGTCGTAATACCTTGACATCTCTGAATTATGACTTAAGCATAAGACTCTGTATGGTAGGGTGTTACATTATGGTATCAGAGCAGTTCGTTCCTGTAGAGCCTGAGGGATGGACTGACTATGCTTCTGTGCATTCTCTGTGTGTGTGTTATGTGCTATTAGTATATCTGCTTGATATAATTGGCATAAACGTTCATGAGCATGCATTTGGGACTTTGAAGTACTACACTGCCGATATTGAGACTGATCAACTTAATATCGATTGTTTGGTATGTATAGGAACCAGATGGCGCCTCGTGGACGCGGTAGAGGTAGTGTGAGAGGTCGTACGAATGCTCGTGCACCGGAGAATAACCCTAATGACCCGGTGAACTTTATGACTGCGTTGGAGCACATGGCTGCTGCTATGCAAGCCACTGCTGAGGCTCTTGGTCAACAGATGAACAACCATGGTAATGATGGAGGTGGAATTCAGAGCCCGATGACACTGGCAAACTTTTTGAAGGTTAATCCACCTAAGTTCAAGGGAACTACTAGTCTGACTGAGGCTGATACATGGTTTCAGGCTATAGAGCGAGCACTGCAAGCACAAGTGGTACCTGAAGGGCAGCGTGTCGAGTTTGCTACCTATATGCTTACAGGTGAAGCGTCGCATTGGTGGCAAGGTATCCGACGTCTTCTGCAGCAAGGTGATGACTATATCACTTGGAATGTCTTCCAAAAGGAGTTCTTTAAGAAGTACTTTCCGACTTCTGCTAGGACGGCTAAGGAACTTGAATTGTTATAGCTGAAGCAAGGTACTATGTCCATATCAGAGTATACTGACAAGTTTGAGGAGCTGTTCAGGTTCTCTCGTATGTGCCAAGGGACTCCGGTGGAATATGAGGAATGGAAGTGTGTTAAGTATGAAGGAGGACTCCGGAGTGATATTTTTAGTTCAGTGGGACCAATGGAGATTAGGACTTTCTCCGAGTTAGTAAACCAGTGTAGGGTTGTTGAAGAGTGTGTGAAGAGGGCAACCGCTGAGAAAGGGAGTCACAAAGGATCATTTCCACAGAATCAAGGGAAGAGCTTTGCACCTAGAGGTCCGTCTTTCAAGTGGGGAAGCTCTTTTAGGAGGCCCAACAACAACAACAACTCCCAAGGAAAAAGGTATGGGAAGTAGCCTCAGAATGATCAAGCTTGTACCAGATGTGTGAGTCACCATCCGGGAGCACCATGCAAGGCCGGATGGGGTTTGTGCTACACTTGTGGAAAGGCGGGGCATAAAGCCGCAAGTTGTCCGGAGAAACAGAAACAAGGTGCTGGAAAAGCACAACAGACTGGTCGGGTGTTCACCACCTCAGCTATAGGTGTCGAGGGATCCGAGACACTTATTCGAGGTAACTGTGAAATGGCTGGTCAAGCTTTAAATGCTTTATTTGATTCGAAAGCATCACATTCATTCATTGCATTTGAGAAAGCCCATGGGTTAGGATTGAAGATTGTAACCTTAGGTTATGACCTAAAAGTATATAATGCTACCCATGAAGCCATAGTAACTAGGCTAGGGTGCCCGGAAGTTTCCTTTAGGTTCAAGCAGCGTGATTTTATTCATAATTTAGTCTGCTTACCGATGATTGGTCTTGATCTTATCTTGGGATTCGACTGGTTATCTAAGAACCGTGTTCTGCTTAATTGTTCTACAAAGTCGGTGTACTTTATGCCAGAAGATACTGAAGGGCCGGTCGTGGTGAATAATTATTACTTGAATTCGATGATGGTGAACTGTTCTGGAACCGAATGTCAGGGTATCATGTTGTTAACCGCGGGCGTTTCGGGTGATGATCAAAGGTTGGAACAGATTTCGGTTGTGTGTGAGTTTCTGGAAGTGTTTCCCGATGATATTGATGAGTTTCCACCTAACCGAGAGGTTGAGTTTGCTATTGAATTGGTGTCCGGGGCAGGACCAATCTCAAGTGCTCCTTATAGGATGTCACCGTTAGAGATGAACGAGCTAAAGTCTCAGTTAGAGGATTTATTGGGAAAGAATTTTATACGACCAAGTGTCTCTCCGTGGGGTGCTCCAGTGTTACTGGTGAAGAAGACGGATGGGAGTATGCGGCTCTGTGTGGATTACAGGCAGCTGAACAAGGTTACAATAAAGAATAAGTACCCATTGCCGAGAATTGATGATCTCATGGATCAGTTACAAGGAGCTGGAGTTTTCTCCAAGATCGATTTGCGATCCGGTTATCACCAGATAAGGGTGAGGGGTGAGGATATCCCTAAGACCGCTTTCAGGACTCGTTATGGTCATTACGAGTACACTGTAATGTCTTTTGGGTTGACGAATGCTCCTGCAGTATTCATGGATTACATGAATAGAGTTTTCCATCCGTTTCTGGATAAATTCGTTGTTGTCTTCATTGATGACATACTGATTTACTCCAAGACTGAAGAAGAGCATGCGGAACACTTGAGGACCGTGTTGCAGATTCTAAAGGAGAAGAAACTCTATGCAAACTATCGAAGTGTGAGTTTTGGAAGAGTGAGGTGAAGTTTTTGGGCCATGTGGTGAGTAAGAAGGGAATAGCCGTAGATCTAACTAAGGTAGAGGTTGTGATGGATTGGAAGCAACCAACCACCGTAACAGAGATAAGGAGTTTTCTGGGTTTAGCTGGCTATTACCGAAGGTTTATCAAGGGCTTTTCACAGATAGCTTTGCCAATGACAAAGTTAACCCGCAAAGACACTCCGTTTGTTTGGACTCCTGAGTGCAAGGAGAGCTTTCAGACATTGAAGAAAACGTTGACCACTGCACCTGTGTTAGTGCTACCCGAGCCGAATGAGCCATTTGAGGTGTATTGTGATGCCTCATTATAGGGTCTAGAGTGCGTGCTGATGCAGCATCATAATGTGGTGGCGTATGCCTCACGACAGTTGAGACCGCATGAAGTGAATTATCCTACACACGATTTGGAACTCGCTGCGGTTGTGTTTGCCTTGAAGGTGTGGAGGCATTACCTCTATGGGGTTAAGTTCCAAGTTTTCTCTGATCATAAGAGCATGAAGTACCTCTTTGATCAGAAAGAGCTTAATATGAGGCAGAGAAGGTGGATGGAATTGTTGAAGGACTACGACTTTGAGTTGCATTACCATCCGGGAAAGGCGAACGTAGTGGCGGATGCGTTAAGTCAGAAGTCATTATATGCGGCTTGGATGATGCTTCAAGAGGAGAAGTTGCTCAAAGGATTTGAGAGTCTAAAAATTGGTACTCGAGAAGTATCCGGAACTTTGTGTTTGAGCCGATTAGAGATCTCAAGTGATTTTAAGTCCGAACTCCTAAAGGCTCATCAAAATGATGAAGCGTTATGGAAGGTGTTACCGGCTATTGAGCAAGGAAAACGGTGGAGAGTGTCAGAAGAAAAAGATGGGTTATGGAGATTCAAGGGTAGGATCATTGTGCCGGATGTTGGCACTTTGAGACAAGATATTTTAAAGGAGGCACACAAAAGCGGATTCTCCATTCACCCGGGAAGTACTAAGATGTACCATGATTTAAAAGCAATGTTTTGGTGGCCAGGTATGAAGAATGATGTGGCGGAATATGTTTCAAAGTGCTTAACTTGTCAAAAGGTAAAGATTGAACATCAAAGACCTTCCGGGATGTTGCAACCTTTAGAGATTCCGCAATGGAAGTGGGAAAGTATTGCAATGGACTTTGTGTCAGGATTGCCAAGGATTAGGACTGGTTTTGATGCTATTTGGGTGATTGTGGACCAACTGACGAAGTCAGCTCACTTTTTACCCATTCGGATGACTTACACCCTTGAGGAGCTAGCACGGTTATACATAAAGGAGATTGTGAGACTTCATGGTGTACCTGCTACTATAATCTCTGATAGAGATCCTCGTTTCACTTCAAGATTTTGGGGTGCATTTCAGAAAGCTTTTGGAACCCGATTAAGCTTGAGCACGGCTTACCATCCTCAAACAGATGGTCAATCCGAGAGGACGATCCAAACACTAGAGGATATATTGAGAGCTTGTGTTTTGGACCAACCGGTGAGTTGGGATCGGTATATGCCATTAGTGGAGTTTGCATACAATAATAGTTATCATGCGAGCATCGGAATGGCACCGTATGAGGCCTTGTATGGGAGGAAATGTCAATCTCCGCTATGTTGGTATGAAGCTGGAGAGAAAAGCTTGTTAGGGCCGGAAATGATAGCTGAGACTACTGAACAAGTCAAGAAAATCCGTGATAGGATTCTTACGGCGCAGAGTCATCAAAAGAGTTATGCCGATCAGAGGCGAAAGCCCTTAGAATTTGAGAAAGGAGACCATGTTTTCCTTAAGGTTACTCCGACTACAGGAGTGGGTAGGGCGATTAAGGCAAAGAAGTTGAATCCTCGATACATTGGTCCATTTCAGATCCTGGAGAGGGTTGGACCGGTGGCGTATCGAATGGCTCTACCACCTCATCTTTCGAATCTGCATGACGTGTTTCACGTGTCGCAGCTTCAGAAGTACACTCCTTATGCTAGCCATGTGTTAGAACCTGAATCGGTTCAGTTAAGGGAAGATTTGACGCTTCCAGTGGCTCCGGTCAGAATCGATGATACTAGTATCAAACGGTTGCGTGGAAAAGAGGTTTCATTAGTCAAAGTGGCATGGAGTCGAGGCGGTGTTGAGGAACACACTTGGGAACTCGAGTCGGATATGCAAACGGATTATCCGCATTTATTCTCAGGTATTTGTATTTGAATTTTGTGGGCAAAATTCCCAATTAGGTGGGTAGAATGTAAAACCCGGTTAATTAACGGCTAATTAACCCATAAATGAGAATTTATTCTAGAAAGCCTAAAATGTGATTTTTATGGCTAAATGTGGTAGAGGAGATTGAGACGAGAATTTCGGTACCAATTTTATAGAATTCGGACCAAGATTGAACCAAACGGGCCAAATCGGGCCCACCGGACCCAAAGTGGGCCCTTGGCCCAACATAACTAAACCAAAACCCTAGTTTTCAGCACACTCTCTCCTCACAACACTCATATTCACGCTGAAATTAGAGAGAAAGGGAGGAAGAACACTCTCTCAAGTTCTCTCCCTTGGTTAATCTTCAAACCACCATAACTTTTGATCTAGAGCTCCGATTGCCGCTCCGTTTGCGGCCACGCGTTCACCGCGGAGAGCTCTACAAAACCCATACAATCAATCTTGAGGTAAGCCACGTGTTGCTGTTCGAAATTTCAGCCCTTATTTTCGAGCTTCATAGGTGAAATGTTGAGATTTTGGGTTCTTTGATGTTATAGGACCCAACTCTCTTGAAAGAGAAGGTTAATCTTGTCTCCTTGGACCTTGGGTGTGGTAAGATTCTCAACCCTAGTGTATTTTGTTGTTTTATGATGTTTGGGTTTTGAGATGTTGTGTATGGGTATGATGGTTGTGGCTTAGGTTGTGTATGTGTGGATATTGCAGCTTGATTGGTGATTTTGAAAAGCTTGGGAAGGGTTTGGTGGTGAAAAATCTGTTCTTGGAGGTGTTGAGGCCTTGAGAGCTTGTGGATAAGTGGTTTGGAAGTGCTCCGGTTGAGCTTGGGAAATCGGCTAAGGTATGGTTTCGCTTTCCCGTATCTAATATGTAATGTGGTAGGAAATACTTAGGCTAGAGGCCCTAAGATAGGCATTGAATGGTTGATGTTGTTGAATGATTGAGATATATGATGTGGTCATATATGTGATGATGATTATTGATGGCTTAATGGTAGGATGTATGAGAAATATGCATGTTGTGATATATGCTTGATGATTGGTTATGGTTGAATTGTGGGTTGAACCCCGTTGATGGTGAGTATGATATTGATTGTGTACAATGATGATTTATTGGAATTGGTGTTGTTGAGAATTGGCATGAGGAAGAGTATATGATATGTCAATATGTTTGAGTTTGAGCCACTTGGGTGAAGTAGGTTAAAATGATGAGATAGTGATGTTGTAAATTGTGGTAATGTGTCAATGTGTGAGTTGAGGAGGCTTGACGTTGAATTTGATATATATTGATTGATTTCAAAGAAAAGGGATGAAATTGACATGTTTTGATTGATTTTGAAAAGAGTTGAAAATGACTTGTTTTGAAAATGGCATATTGTGGTTTTGTATGAAAATATGGATTTTGGGCATAATTTGGTGGGACATAACTTGGACTACGGATCTCCGTTTTGTGTCAAATCTGTTTAGAAATGAAATTGGATTCGGGAAGTCCATGCCGTTCGAAGAACGGGTGAAAAACGATTTAAAATGAGGAAGTTATGTCCGTTGGAAGATTGGGGTTTAAATCTGTGAATTCTGCAGCTTTTAACTTAGAAAATTTTTAGCAGAATAACCCCTTGCGCGTAGGCGCACTTGGCGCGTATGCGCCGATCTTCCAGAAAGCGCCATCCACGCGTGGGCGCGCCGATTGTGCTGCACCCAATGCCCAGCCATTTCCCAGAGAGTTATGCCAGAACTGTGCCGGTGTTGTGCCTGGGGTACGAGAACACCCACGCGTAAGCGTGGTTGACGCGTACGCGTCGATTGGCAAATTTTTAATCCACGCGTTAGCGTGCATGATGCTTGCATGTCGATGAGTTTTCGAGGCCATCCACGCGTGCGCGTGGAGTGCGCGTACGCGTGGCCCTGTTTTCATCCCAAAGTTGATTTTTGAGTTTTAAAAGCCAAATTTCATACTTCTAAGCCTCCGATCTCACCACTTATATCTTAAATCATTATGAGATGCCTAGCTATGAGAGAAGGAGCTAGTGGATGTGGTAACTTGCGAGTGAAGTAAGGGAAAATGAATAATCAATGAGGATCATTGATGATTATATGAGATGTGGAGGATGGTGGTGGAAGTGCTTGTTATGCCATTGGCCGAAGGGCAGTAATTGTTTATGAATTGGCTGGTTCTGGATTGAACCGTGAGCCGGAATAGCTGTGTATGCTATGAATATTGGCTGGTTATGGATTTAACTGTGAGCCGGAATGGCTGTGTATGATATGAATATTAGCTGGTTCTGGACTGAACCGTGAGCCGGATGGCTGATATGGATGTTGATCCATGGATGAGAATTCATGCATGTTTATGTTGAATTATTGGTAATTGTGATTTGCACTTCCACTATCTGAGATACGAGTTTCCCTGGGTAGTAGCAGTGGCTAGCCACCACGTGCTCCAGGTTGAGACTTGATACTCTATTGACCTTATATCGTAAGTGTGGCCGGGCACTGTGAAAGACCCGGATGAGCTCGCCCCCGTAAATATTCACCAGTGAGGGTGATGGATATAGATCATGATTATGATCAAGTTTATAACGAGTAAAACTCGAGTTGGGGATGCGTGACAGAGGGACAGTCCAATGGTTAGCGACCAGGACTTGTCGGGTTGGCTCTATAACCGACAAGATGATATCATCAGCCACTAGGGATAGGCATTCATCATGTGCATACTATATGAATTGTTTGAGATTGCCTATTTGACTGCATATTACTTGCTAATTGTCTAAATGCCTTACTTGTTCCTAATTGTATATTTCTTGCTTGATATAACTGTGTTTGCTACATTATACTCCTGCTGGTGGTTGGGAGGTTTGAAGAAATCGGAAAGGGAAGTATTAGTTAGATTGAAGAATCTTTAGTCAGATACCCTTATATGGTTTAGCTTGTTTATAAGCTTTGATATTATCTGGAGGAAGTTCTAGGATTGCCTTTGGCTTTCCTCCATCATTATGTATTATATATGCGGAAGCTTTTACCATGCTGGGGACCTCTGGTTCTCACCCGTGCGG
This sequence comes from Arachis hypogaea, assembly GCF_003086295.3. Classification (NCBI taxonomy): domain Eukaryota; kingdom Viridiplantae; phylum Streptophyta; class Magnoliopsida; order Fabales; family Fabaceae; genus Arachis; species Arachis hypogaea. Next base: position 26,392,049 of record NC_092038.1, read on the forward strand.
ATTTTGTGGTTTTCAGATGCAGGACGTGAGGTTTTCTGCTGAGGCATGCTGGAGACTTCTAGATTTGCGAAGATCCTTGTTCTCGGGGCTATGTTTTGGTTTATATGTTTTTCTTAGATACTTTTATCTCCATTAAATAATACAAACTGTGATGACTCCTCTTATGGGAGATTTTGGAGAATAGGTTTTATGTATTTGTGTCCCTTTGGGTTTTCCTTTGGGGTTTTCCTTATTTTATCATATGTATATATTGCTATGCTTGGACCGGTTATCTTCGCAGCCGGATTTTGAGTCTTGATATTCCTGTTTTTGACACTCTTTTGTATATATATAATCTCGCGTTGGTTTATCCTTGTTCATTACGTTATCGATCGGAGTGTTGCGCTTTTGAGTTGCGATTTTTGTTTACCCCTCTTTCTACAAAGGCTCCTAGTTATAATCAATCATTCATACTACTATACGTACTAAATTTTTATTTTAGAGGTCGTAATACCTTGCCATCTCTGAATTATGACTTAAGCATAAGACTCTGTATGGTAGGGTGTTACAGGTTTTGTAAAAATGTCAGCAAGTTGATCTTCAGATTTTACAAATTGAATATCAATAGTACCCTTTTGCACATGTTCTCTAATAAAATGATATTTGATTTCAATGTGCTTTGTTCTTGAGTGAAAAATAGGATTTTTTGAAATATTTATTGCACTCATGTTATCACAAAATAATGGTATACTATTGATCTTTAATTTGTAATCTTCCAACTGCGTTTTTAACCATATTAATTGTGAACAACAAGCAGATGCAGATATATATTCAGCTTCAGCTGTGGATAGAGCAACTGTGGCTTGTTTCTTGCTTGACCACATGTTGAGTGAGCTTCCAAGGAAGCAACACATGCCGGAGGTGCTTCTTCTATCCACTCTATCTCCCGCATAATCTGCATCACAAAACCCTACTGCACAAAAATCATCAGATTTTGGATACCACAAGCCATAATCACATGTTCCCTTAATATATCTAATGATGCGCTTAACAGCCAAAAGATGGGATTCTTTTGGGTGAGATTGAAATCTTGAACATACACCCACACTTTGAATAATATCCGGTCTAGAGGAGGTAAGATACATTAATGAACCAATCATTCCCCTATACCGTGTTTCATCCACATCTTTTCCATTATCATCTTTTTCAAGTTTATTGTTTGGATGCATTGATGTTCCCATTGATTTAGAATTTTCTAGGCCAAACTTTATGATAAGTTCTTTTGCATACTTTCCTTGGTGAATGAAAGTACCACTAGGAGTTTGTTTAATTTGGAGGCCAAGAAAGAAAGTAAGCTCTCCCATTAAACTCATCTCAAACTCACTAGTCATGAGTTTTCCAAACTCTTCACACAAGGATTCATTGGCCGAACCAAACACAATGTCATCCACATAAACTTGAACTAGAAGAATGTCATCATTAGATGCTTTAATAAATAAAGTTGTGTCCGTGGTACCCCTTTGAAATTCATTTTCCAATAGGAAGGCACTAAGCCTCTCATACCAAGCTCTTGGAGCTTGCCTAAGACCATAAAGAGCCTTAGTTAGTTTGAAAACATGATTTGGAAAGTCTTTATGTTCAAAACCGGGGGGTTGTGCCACATACACTTCTCTATCAATAAAGTCATTAAGGAAAGCACATTTAACATCCATTTGAAACATTTTGAAACCCTTATGGGCAGCATAGGCAAGAAGCAATCTAATTGCTTCCATTCTAGCTACCGGAGCAAAAGACTCATCAAAATCTATTCCCTCTTCTTGATCGTAACTGTTCCGAGGGTAACCTAAAACTGGAGGTCGATCTCGGACGAGATCTTCTGTGCTAGTTGGAGTGGTTGTGTCCGACTTGTTAGACTTGGTGGTAGTGCTGATCCTTCGTCCCCAGAGGGTGGGGGGTACCTGCAAGGGACTCCGATGCTTAAGTTAGCAAGGGTATTAAGCAGGTATTGAATAGAATCAGAGTATGAGTTATACCTGGGTGCTCCAGTGTATTTATAATGGTGAGATGTGACCTTCTTTGGATAAGATAAGTTAGTTATCTTATCTTATCTTATCTTTTGTCGAGGCCAACTTATCTTCAATGGAACCGCCCTTATCTCTATATGCTTGGGCTGCCTTTAGATCGGGGTCGTATTCCTTGAGTTGGGCCCTTCTTTGGGCTTTCCTGTCGATTAGGCCGAGTTCTTTACGAAGAAGTCGGTCCGCTTGACCTAAAGAAGTTGGTCGCTTTGCTACTGAACATCCCGGCTCGGACAGCTCGACCCAGGGTATGAACAGTGCCCCTGCTTGAGCTCGGTCTTCTTTTTTGAGGTCGAGTTCTTGACTTCGGTCCCTCTCTAGTGAAGCCGAACTCAAGCATTTTGTCGATTCCTTTGTAGAAGCTTTTTGAATGTGGAACGTTTTTCTCTAAAAGCGCGTGCTTTTATATCAGCACTTTGGGAACGTGCGAGGGTTTAATACCTTCATTAATTGGTATTAATTACCCTGTTTTTCCTTGTGGCCTTTTATTTTGAATTTGCGATCAGAAAACGGTTTCCCTTCTTTGCTCCTCTTCGTAACTTCTCCCTTCGTTCTCTCGCTCTCTGTCTTTCGCCCACATTTTGCTTTTCTTGCGTTGCGGCGTCGTTCAGTGATCGGTGATTCCGTCTCTCCATCTCCAACTTTTCTGAAGCTTCCTGCTTTTTTCTAGGTTGGTTCCATTTTCTTTTCATTTTGCTTTGTCTTTAATTCTCTGGTAAATTCTTGATATTTGCTTGAATGTCGAAAAAGTTTGAACCTTTCTTATGATCTTGTGTTTTCTTGTCGCTGTAATGTGTTTTTTCTTCTTTGTGTATTCCTGGTGTTTTTTCTTTGCGGTATCCCAGGGGTTTGCATGTTCTATTGTTGCTTCTGGCTGTTATTTTTGGAAAAACTGTCTCTTGCTCCTTAATTTCAAAAAATCCTTGTTGCTGTACCTTTGTGGGAGATAATGATACTTATAGTTTGCTTTTAGCTTAGAGTGCATTTTCTTGACTTCCTCTTGATACTTTTTAGGGTTTTTGCTTGAGTCTGCAAAAGGTTGTGTTTTTGACGATTTTCTGCTTGGTGTTGTTGACAATGCTCTTTGATGGTAGACTGTAGAAAGATAGTGGCTTTGATGATTTTTGTGTTTCTACTTTCCTTTTTCGAAATGCTTTGTTTGTTTGAAGTCTTCTTTTCTTGTTTGAGAGATGTTGGGATGCGAGCTGTAGATTTTTCATGAAAACCTTGCTTTGTTACTGCCTCCAAAGGATGCCCCAGGACTTTGGTTTGAGTCTTGGGGTTTTTCTTTTCTGTTTGTTCGCCTGTGTCGTATTAATCGAGTTGTTTTGTCCTTCATCCGAGATGTTTTTAGTAATCCCATCTTCTTTTCTTATTGTAGGATTAGTTGGCCTCATGTCTTCTCGCAATAACATTGTAGAGATGTCTTCCAGAGTTCCCGAGGGGATGTCCGATTGACTGGACTCCCTTGTCTTGATGTGTGACTCTGTTGTGGATGCTGAATTTTGCGTAGAGCTGAGGAAGCGTCATAGGATCTGTGGTAATAGTGCCCGGGAGAGGGATTATGAGCTTGTCGCTCCTGATTCTGATGAAAGGGTTTATTTTCCTATCTCCATCGAGGGAGAGCGTCCCTTCTTCTATGCCTATGAATATTTCTTCAGTCAGTTGGACATTACTTTTCCTTTTACTGCTTTCGAGACCGACCTATTGTGGTCGTGTAACATTGCCCCATCCCAGCTTCACCCGAATTCCTAGGGTTTTGTCAAGATCTTTCAGCTACTTTGCCAAGAGTTAGGCGTAACACCTTCTCAGACTCTTTTCCTTTATCTGTTTGTTTCTGCCAAGCCTGGTGGTTCTTCCAAAAAGAAAGCTTCCTGGGTTTTTTTCAGGTCTGCCCAGGGCCATAAAGTTTTTGCCATGTATGACGAGTCCTTTAAGGATTTTAAGAATTACTTCTTTAAAGTTCGTGCTGTCGAGGGGGCCCGCCCCTTTTTTCTTGATGAAAATGATGAGCCTTCTTTCCCTCTAGAGTGGCAGAAGGATGTGAGAGTATCTCGGTATACATGGGAGATGCTTGACGAGGTTGAGCGTGCTTTTGTTGTTGTTCTTGAGGATTTATGGGGGGAACCACCCCATCTTGATACAAAAAGGTTTTTGAATGACCCGTCCTTGGTTCGAACTATTTTGGGTACTTGTCTGACTTGTTTCTGTACTTGTTTTCTTAGTTTTGCTTTCTCTTCTTGTGATTGTAACTCTTTACTATGGCTGATTCTGTATTTGCAGAGATGTCAAAAAACAATGACTCCATGAAGGCCTTCAAAAAGGCAAAGAAGGCAACTGCTGCTCAAAACATCTCGGCCAAGGTGGCTGGAGAGGGATCTTCTCAGGTTCCAGTGAAACCTCCTGTGCCGAGTTCTCCCGGGCCGAGGAAAGCAATTCCTATTCCTCGGGTTTGTCTAGTCGATCCTCCACAGACTTCTGCCGCTGCTTCTGGTGCTCCTCCTAGTAAGAAGCAAAAAACAATTGAGCCTTTCAACCTTGATGCTCTTGACTTTGATGCGGTCGAGTTTGTAGATCAACAAATCGGTCCTTTTGGTGTCCTCCCTATGGATGACATGTCACTTCTTCATCATTTTGATTATATAACTCAAAGTAGTATCAAGATGGCACACATGGGAGTGGCCCTGTATCGAACTGCTCAAAGTCTTCCTCTCCATGCCACCAAAGCTTTTATGGAGGAGGCCAAACGGGAGTTTGATCGGATAAAAGGCTTGAAGGAGGATCTTAAAATGAAGGTGGCCAAGTTGGAAAAAGATCTGGAGAATGAGAAGGCGAGTTTCCTCTCTTTCACTGCCTCTGTGAGGCTGGCTGAAGACACGGCACTGAGGCATAAGGATAGCTATGTCACATCTTATCGGGAGGGAATGCGTCTGAAGGAGGAGTTGGAGAACGTCCGAGCTGATTACTCCGAGCTCCAGGGTCATCTTGTTGGCAATGTAACTACTGCCTATGAGAACCTGAAGGAGCAAGTTTGGGTTATTGCTCTTGAGGCCGATCTTACTCTCTTCAGCCTGGACAATGTTGTGAGGGATGATAAGATTGTCCCTGATGACCAGGATGATGATGATGTTGAACCTCCCCCAGTGCCTTCTATCAAGGTGTCGACCTTCTCGGTTCCTCTAGTTATGTCTGATCCGGATTGTCAGATTCTGAACCGGGATGATGGAACTGTAGATGCTGTGCCTATTCAGACTCGCCCTCCTTCTCCCCGTACTGATGCTGCTGGGAAGGCTCCCGATCTTTGCTGATCTTCTTTTTAAGTGTTTGTGTAAATAGCCCGGTTTGTGGGCTTTTGAACTGTTTTATTGTTTTGTTTAACTGCTGACGCTTTTTAGTTGCCTGCCTGGCAACTTTTACTTTGAAAAACAAAAGTAGCTTTCTGAGGTAGATTTTGGTGGCCTCTTGAAGCTTTATTATACTATGCTTTTATTGCACTTTAACATGGTATCTCTTCTGGTTTCTGAGAGTGTTGGAATCTTGCTGCTTGACCTCTTTGGATTGCTTTTGTACTTATTGTTTATAACTTGGATCCTTTGAGGCCGTGATTGTATGGGTCCGACTTGTTTCTCGGTTTTCTTGCTTTTGCTTGTATTTTTAGCGCCCCATAACCGATTTTTTTGTGTTGGTCCCCTTCTAAGTTATTTTTGTAATCCTCTTTCTTGGACTTTTGTCAGGTCTCTTTCAGGGATTACTTTTATAACTTGTATTATAGGAGACCGACTTCATTAGGTCGATCTCTTCTAAGTTATTTTTGTAATCCTCTTTCTTGGACCTTTGTTAGGTCTCTTTCAGGGATTACTTTTATAACTTTTCTTGTAGGAGACCGACTTCGTTAGGTCGATCTCTTCTAAGTTATTTTTGTAATCCTCTTTCTTGGACCTTTGTTAGGTCTCTTTCAGGGATTACTTTTATAACTTGTCTTGTAGGAGACCGACTTCGTTAGGTCGATCTCTTCTAAGTTATTTTTGTAATCCTCTTTCTTGGACCTTTGTTAGGTCTCTTTCATGGATTACTTTTATAACTTGTCTTCTGGGCTGTTTCTGACCCAGTTTTCGGCCCAGAGAACACAGATTAGAGGCTATAAAGTGGGGGAATGCATCCATTCATAATTATGCTTTCATAACTCACAATTTTAGGTTTTAGATGTAGTTTTTAGAGAGAGGGGTTCTCTCCTCTCTCTTAGGATTTAGGATTAAGATTTCCATTAGGATTAGGATTGTTTCTTCATATCAGGTTCAATAATTTATGTTTCTCTTTTACTTCCATTTACTCTGATGCTTTCATTTGTATCTGATTTGTGTTGCCTAATTGGCTTATGAACTTTTCATGTTAGGATTGATTTTCTTATTTAATATACATTACTGAGATATTTTCAGATATATGATTTTAATTTAGCTTTCCACATTCTTGGCTTTGGTTAAGAAATCAGTAACTCTTGAGTTATCAACTCAAGTTGATCGATAACCGCTATCTTTGCCAATTAGCTTGAACTTCTATAATCCCAATCTTTTTCTAGGAATTAACTAGGATTTGAAGATCAATCTAATAGCCACTTGACCTTCCATTGCACCAGCAGAGGTTAACTAAGTGGAATTAAGATTCAATTTTCATCATCATTGATAAGGATAACTAGGATAGGACTTCTAATTTCTCATACCTTGCCAAAAGTTTATTTTACAGTCATTTATTTATTTTATTCGTCATTTATCATAATTGCTCCTCATTCTTAAAACCCACAATTTACATACTCATAACCAATAATAAGAACATACCTCCCTGCAATTCCTTGAGAAGACGACCCGAGGTTTAAATACTTCGGTTATCAATTTATTTAGGGGTTTGTTACTTGTGACAACCAAAATGTTTGTAAGAAAGGTTGATTGCTTGGTTTAGTAACTATACTTACAACGAGAGTTTACTATAACTTCTAAACCATCAATCTTCAGTTCTTCAAAATGGCGCCGTTGCCGGGGAATTGCAAACGTGTGCCTTATTATTGGTTATTGTAAATATTTTTCAAAAAAAAATTTTCAAAAATTATATCTTTTTCAAAATACTTTCTTTTTGTTAGTTTCTATTTTTATCTTCTCTCACTACTATGAACTCTCACCCCTTTGGCTATGAGTCTGGTTATAACTATGTTGCAGGAAGAGGAAGCTATAACAGGAATATGCATCAAGGTCAAAGCAATCAAAGATGGATGGAGCCAAAAGGATCTGATCAACCCTTTATGCAACAACATCCTCCTAGATATCACAGACAAAGACCACTCTACAATGCATACCAAAATGATAGATATCCTCAACATGACTTTGAACCACCACACTCATAAGCCCCTTTCCGCCACTCACCTCCATATGACCCTAATCCTCAACCACCATACCAACCATCTTATGAGCCAAATGAACCATATATAGAACCACCACAATTCCACCCCAATTACTCCCAAGAACCACCACCTTAATATACACCATCTCCATATCCATCAATCCAAGAGCACTGTGGTCTTACTTATGATACCCAAGCGAAACAAAAATCAACGAATCGTCTCAAGGAAACAGTGGATCAATTTCACGTAACCCTTCATCAATTGAATCACGCAATAAATCAATTAGCTTCCCGACGTTCAGACACTCAAGGAACCCCCATGGCTTCATGTGGACAATCTAATGAAGAACGTAGCATGAAAGAGACAATAGAGACTCCAGTGGACAATAAGGAGCATGACTTTGTACTGGAACAAGTGGAGGAAGCTATAATAGTTGCAGAGGAATAAGTGGTTGAAGATTTAGGAGATGCAGAACCTCCACGGGAACCTCAAATCATAGAACCCTCTTCTAAGGAGTTTGAATTTGTTGTTGAGGAGGGTGTACAACCTCCAAGGCATATCACAGTTGAAGACTTGGAAGAGGTTGATCAAGAGATGAAGATTCAAGCAGAAGAAGCACAACCTCCCATGCCCTTGGAAAGCAATGAAGAGGATATTGAATTGGAAGAAAGCTACTAAGAGGAAGAGGTTGAAATTGAAGAAGCTTGCAAAGAGGTGGTAGTTATCAGAAAAGAGCACAAGGGAGTGGAGTTTGCAAATTCATTAGAAACACCTCCCCCTAAGTTGCCATCATCCTTCACAACATTCAAGTGGGTAAAATTCATATCCCTTAGCTTTCTAATCCAACTTGAATATGGGCTACTGGAAATGGATGGTCAACTTAGAGCTCTTTGTGGCATTAAGAATAAGAGGAAGATGGTTAGTGGTAAGAATTGTCCTGCAAGGTTCATCATGGTTGGAAGCTTTAAGTTTGAACGCAAAGGTTGGTGTAAAGCTCAACTGAATGGGTCTAGGAAGCTGTTTGGTAGCTACAGTGAGAATTCAAATTACTTATCACCCAGCTGAAAAGATACAGATCCCGACACAAATGGGTGTAAAAGCAAGATTTGGGATCCTGGAATCTGCTCTGATATTTGTCACCCCGGGAGCCTAAGAATCTGTTTGAAGCTTCTTAAGGGCTTTACATGCCTAGTTTGGGACCCCGGAGGTTACTGGAGATACAAACATTGGTGGAGATTCCTGGATGAGTTCAAGCACAAGCCACCATAACAGGGAACTCACCAAATGTCCAACTTAAGGACTTTAACTAAAAGTGCTAGGTGGGAGACAACCCACCATGGTATGATCGTTCCTTTTTCATTTTTATTTAGTTTTATTTGTTTTCAAGTTTTATTTTATTTTTCATTGAACCTGGAATTACTCATAACATTCATATCATTTTGCATTTTGCATACTGCATAATAAAAAAAATGCATGTGACGCGGCAGCGTCGCTGACGCGTCCGCGTCACCAGTGCGTTATGAAGAAAAGAAAGTTGAACAGAGAGTCACGCGAAAGCGTGGCTAGAGGCGTGCCCTTGGCACAGTTTGCCCACGCGACCGCGTCACTGACGTGTCCGCGTCCTACGGAAAATAAGCCTCCCACGCGTCCGCGTCACCCACGCGACCGCGTGGCCCTGTAAATCGACGTAAAAAGGGTGTATGGCCAAAAGTTGAGCTGGAATTGGGCTGGACTCGTGCTAGAAGCCCAAGCCTTCCCACGCAAACGCGTGCCCCACGCGTCCGCGTCATTTTTTAAAATTGGCCATTCACACGATCGCGTCAACCACGCGACCGCGTCACCCAGACTTGATTGCTTGGTTTAGTAACTATACTTACAACGAGAGTTTACTATAACTTCTAAACCATCAATCTTTAGTTCTTCAACTACTCGGGGGACCCTTCCTCGACTTCTATTGGAATCATTGCCTCCACTCCGTATGCTAATCGAAATGGTGATTCGTTCATAGTAGAATGGGGGTTGTTCGATACGCCCATAGGACTTGTGGAAGTTCCTCGGCCCAAGCTCCCTTTGCTTCTTGCAGTCTCCGTTTCAGCCCGGCCAATATGACTTTGTTGGCCGCTTCGGCTTGTCCATTGGCTTGGGGATGTTCGATGGAGGTGAAATGGTATTTTATATTCAAGTCGGCCACTAGTTTTCTGAAGCCTGCATCTGTGAATTCGGTTCCATTATCTGTGGTGATGGAGTATGGGACCCCAAACCTTGTAATGATGTTCCTATATAGGAATTTCCGGCTTCTTTGAGCAGTGGCATTGGCTAGGGGTTCTGCCTCGATCCATTTTGTGAAATAGTCTACCCCTACTATAAGGAATTTGACTTGTCCCGATCCTTGGGGAAAAGGTCCGAGAAGATCGAGTCCCCACTTTGCAAATGGCCAGGGTGAGGTCACACTGATGAGCTTTTCCGGCGGGGCGATGTGAAAGTTGGCATGCTTCTGACATGGTGGACATGTCTTTACAAATTCTGTAGCTTCCTTTCATAGAGTTGGCCAATAGAATCCCGCCCGGAGTACCTTTTTGGTGAGAGCTTGCGCTCCGAGATGATTGCCACAAATGCCGCTGTGTACTTCCTCCAAGATTACCTTTGTATTGGAGGTCGGTACGCATTTTAACAATGGTATTGAGATCCCTCTTTTGTATAGGGTGTTGTTTATGATAGTGTAGTACTGTGCCTCCCTTTTTAACCTCTTTGCCTCCTTTTCATCTGTGGGGAGCGCTTCTGTTTTGAGGTAGTTAATTATGGGAGTCATCCATCCTTGATCCCGACCTGTTATGGCTAGGACTTTTTCTTCTTCCGATATTGACGGGTTCTGTAGTATTTCCTAGATGAGGCTTCTATTGTTGCCCCCTGGTTTGGTGCTGGCTAGTTTTGAGAGTGCGTCAGCTCGGGCGTTTTGCTCGCGGGGTATGTGGTAGATCCTATATTTCCCGAGTTGTCCGAGCTGTTCCTTGGTTTTATCCAAATATTTTTTCATGGTAGGGTCTTTGGCTTAGTAGCTCCCTGTTATTTGTGAGGTAACGACTTGTGAATCGCTGTAGATGTTGAGTTTCTGAGCTCCAACCTCCCTAGCCAGCTTCAAACCAGCTAATAACGCTTCGTATTTCGCCTTGTTGTTTGAGGCCGGGAATCCGAATTTGAGGGAAAGCTCATGTTGGGTTCCGTGGTTACTTTCGATTATCACACCTGTACCGCTTTCGGTTTTATTCGAGGAACCGTCCACGTATATATTCCACTCTATGGGGATCTCCGGGGTGTCTGTGAATTCTGTAATGAAGTCGGCTAGGTATTGTGACTTAATGGCTGTCCGCGCCTCATATTGGAGGTCGAACTCAGACAATTCGATTGCCCATTGTAGGATTCTTCCTGCTAGATCTATTTTCTGCAATATCCCCTTTATGGGCTAGTTGGTCCGAACCTTAATGGTATGAGCTTGGAAGTACGGGCGAAGTCGTCGGGATGTTAGTATGAGAGCGTAGGCAAACTTCTCTATTTTCTGGTAGTTCAGCTCTGACCCCTGCAGTGCTTTACTAATGAAGTAGACGGGTTGTTGCCCACCCTCGTCTTCTTTAATTAGTGCTGAGGCTATTGTCCGACTTCCTACTGCGAGATATAATATGATTGGTTCTCCTTCTCGTGGTCGAGATAGGATAGGTGGCCGTCCCAAGAATTCTTTGAAGTCTCGGAAGGCTTGCTCGCATTCCGTTGTCCACTCGAAGTTTTTTTTTTCTTCCTTAAAGTAGCGTAGAAAGGGAGGGATCTTATCGCTGACCCTGCTAGGAATCTGGACAAGGCCGCCAATCTCCCATTGAGTTGTTGTACCTCTTTGACGTAGGTTGGGCTCTTCATGTTGAGTATGGCCTGGCATTTATCTGGATTTGCCTCGATTCGTCTTTGTGTGAGCATAAAGCCCAAGAACTTACCTGCTTCCACTACGAAGGAGCATTTAGCCGGGTTAAGTCGCATGCCATGCTTCCGTATGGTGTCAAACACTTGAACCAAGTCAGTCAGTAATGTCTCTTCACTTTGTGTCTTTATCAACATGTCATCCACGTAGACCTCCATAATTTTTCCGATGTGGTCTGAGAAAACCTTATTCATTAGCCTTTGATAAGTAGCTCCCGCGTTCTTAAGGCCGAAAGGCATTACGATTTAGCAATAGTTTGCTTTGGGTGTTAGAAACGAGGTTTTTTCTTGATCCGGTGGATACATTGGGATCTGGTTGTACCTCGAGTATGCGTCCATAAACGAGAGATACTTATATCCCGATGAGGCGTCTACTAGAGCGTCGATGCTTGGGAGTGGATAAGGATATTTTGGGCAGGCTTTGTTGAGGTCGGTGTAGTCGGTGCACATTCGCCACTTCCCATTTGACTTTTTCACCAAGACGATGTTTGCTAGCCATAGTGGGTACTTAACTTCTCTTATGAATCCTGCCTCTAGCAGTGCTTGCACCTGTTCTGCCATAGCCTAAGACCGTTCTGGTTCGAGTTTTCTTCGTCTTTGTTGTACCGGCCGGGATCCCGGATAGACTGCCAACTTGTGGCTCATCAGTTCGGGATCTATGCCTGGCATGTCGGCGGCTTTCCATGAGAAGAGATCAACATTATCTCGTAGGAACTGTATGAGTGATTCCTTTGCGTTTCCTTTCAGGATTGTGCCAATATTAGTTGTCTTATCCGAGGTGTCTCTGATCTGAACTTTCTCTACTTCACCTTCGGGCTGTGGACGGAGTTCTTCTCGCCTCTGAACTCCACCAAGTTCGATTGTGTGGAACTCTTCTGCTTCGCCTCTGAGGTTTAGACTTTCGTTATAACAGTGACGTGCCATCCTTTGATCTACTTTTATTGTCGCTATCCCTTCTGCAGTTGGGAGTTTCATACATAGATGTGGAGTTAAAACTATTGCGCCGAGTTGGATTAACGTTGTCCGACCTATTAAGGCATTGTAGGCTGAGCTTATGTTGACCACAATATAGTCTATCTTGAGTGTTCTGGATTGGTTCCCCTTTCCGAAGGTTGTGTGTAGCGATACGTATCCCAGTGGTTGTACTGGGGTATCCCCAAGTCCGAACAGGCTGTTCGGGTATGCTCTTAGCTTTTTTTCTTCTAAGCCGAGTTTGTCGAAGGCAGTTTTGAATAAGATGTCAACGGAGCTTCCTTGGTCAATTAATGTACAGTGGAGGTTGGTGTTTGCCAGTATGATAGTGATGACCATGGGATCGTCGTATCCTGAGATGATTCCGGATGCGTCTTCTTTGGTAAACATAATTGCAGGGATGTCTGACGCCTCCTTCTTTCCTTCCACATGGTATACTTCTTTGAGGTGTCGCTTGCGGGATGATTTGGAGATTCCTCCTCCCGCAAATCCACCGTGTATCATGTGGACGTGTCTTTCCGGTGTGCGAGGTTATCGTTCAGACCGTCCGACATCTTCATCCCTTCTTCTTTTTCTTGGCTCTTCATCCCAGTTGGCCAAAAACCGATCTAATTTTCCTTCTCTTACTAAATTTTCTATGACATTTTTCAAGTCGAAGCATTCATTGGTGGAATGTCCTCGGACTCGATGATACTCACAGTATTCGTTCCGATTTCCTCCTCCTCTTTTGCCTTTGAGTGGCCGAGATGTGGGTATTTTTTCTGTATGGCAGACTTCTTTGTAAACATCTACCAAGGATACCCTAAGAGGGGTGTAGTTATGATATTTTTTTATTTCCTCCCCGGAGCGATCTTCTTTTTTCTTGGATTCTTTATCTTTGTCTCGGTAGGCGGAACCAAACCTTGAGGCTTCCCCAAGTCGTGAATTCTCCTCCACGTTGATGTACTTCTGCGCCCGTTCTTGTACTTCGTCCAGGGATGCAGGATATTTCTTAGATATAGATTGGCTAAAAGGTCTTTCTCGTAGGCTATTTATGAGGCCCATAATGGCGGCTTCTGTTGGTAGACTTTGTATGTCCATGCATGTTTTGTTGAATCTTTCCATGTACTTACGAAGACTTTTCCGATCTCCTTGCTTGATCCCTAGTAGGCTGGGGGCGTGTTTAGCCTTATCTTTTTGTATGGAAAATATGGCCAGGAATTTTTTGGCCAGGTCGTCGAAGCTCGAGATGGACTTTGGAGGTAGGCTGTCGAACCATCTAATGGCTGTCTTGGTAAGAGTTGTTGGAAAGGCTTTGCAGCGAACTGCATCCGAGGCGTCAGTGAGGTACATTCTACTTCTGAAATTGCTGAGGTGATGGTTAGGGTCTGAAGTGTCGTCGTACAGAGTCATATCCGGAAGTTTGAAGTCCTTTGGGATTTTGGTCTTCATGATTTCCCTGGTGAATGGATCTTGATCCTCGCGAGAGCTATCCTCTGGAGTGGATCGAGTAGCTTTGGTTTTGAGATTGGCTTCGAGTTTTAGAAGCTTATCTTCTAATTCCCGGCGTCGCATTATCTCCCGATGTAGATCCTCTTCTTTTTCGCGTTGATGTTGGGCTTCTTTCTCGAGTTGCTTTAATTGATCTTGAAGCGCCTCTATGGCTCCTGCATTTGGAGAATCCTTTTCGTTGTTAAGTTGAGGAGTATCCTTTGGTGTAGTGTCCGCATTTTTGTACGGCGTTCTATCCTCTAGATCTGAGTCGTGGTCATTCTCATGGTCGTCCGCCATGGTGATGGGATGACTTCCAGGTTTTCCGGCAACGGCGCCAATGTTCCGAGGGTTGCCTGAAACTGAAGGTCGATCTCGGACGAGATCTTCTGTGCTGGTTGGAGCGGTTGTGTCTATAGGCTTGGGCTGCCTTTGGATCGGGGTCATATTCCTTGAGTTGGGCCCTTCTTTGGGCTTTCCTGTCGATTTGGCCAAGTTCTTTACGAAGAAGTCGGTCCGCTTGACCTAAAGAGGTCGGTCGCTTTGCTACTGAACATCCCGGCTCGGACAGCTCGACCCAGGGTATGAACAGTAACCTTGGGCCACTAATCTAGCCTTGTTACGAATAACTTGTCCATCCTCACCAAGTTTATTTTTAAACACCCACTTAGTACCCGTAACATTCTTACCATCCAGATGAGGTACTAATGTCCAAACCTCATTTTTGTCGAATTGAGCGAGCTCCTCTTGCATGGCCTTGACCCATGATGGATCTTCAAGAGCTTCTTTCACATTGTTGGGCTCCATTTGTGACAAAAATACAAAGTTGCTTGGTTCGGATTGTCTTTTGGTTGAGGATCTTGTTGTCACTCCTTGGGAGGGATCATCAATGATGAAGTCATGAGGATAACCCCTCATAGACTTCCATTCTCTAGGCTTCCTATGTGGTGTTGAACTCTGATGAGTTTCTGTTGGTCTTGCTGTTTCAGTTTCTCGTGCCGGCTCAGGAGACAAAATGGAAATGTCTCTTCCAATCTGACGAGACAATTCTGGACTAGCAGATTCTTCAATTTGGGCAGACTTGGGATTTTCTTTGCTTGTTCCAGCTCCTTCACCATCTGAATCACTATCTATCATAGTACTGGGAATTAAGTTAGAATCACAAAAAGTAACATGTATGGATTCCTCTATGGTTCTATGTTCTTTAAGGTAAATTCTATAAGCCTTGCTAGTGGTGGAGTATCCAATAAACATTCCTTCATAAGATTTTGGATCAAACTTACCAAGATTTTCTTTGTTGTTAAGTACAAAACATTTGCATCCAAAAATATGAAAGTACTTAAGATTTGGAGGGGTTCCTTTCCATAGCTCATAAGGAGTTCTTTTCAACCCTTTTCTAATTATTGTCCTATTCAAAATATAACATGCTGTATTTACAACTTCAGCCCATAGAAATTTAGGAACATCATTCTCACATAACATAGCCGTAGTCATTTCTTGAAGGCTTCTATTCCTTCTTTCAACAACTCCATTTTGTTGAGGTGTTCTAGGGTATGAAAAATTATGAGAAATTCCAAAGTCATCACAGAAATTTTCAAAGTCTTGGTTTTCAAATTCTTTTCCGTGATCACTTCTCAAATGAGCTACTTTTAAATCTTTTTCATTTTGAATTTTCTTGCAAAGGGTTGAGAAAGCATGGAAAGCATCATTTTTATGAGCAAGAAAAAGTACCCAACCAAATCTAGAGTAATCATCTACCACTACCAAACCATAGTGTTTACCTCCTTGACTTTATGTTCTAGTTGGACCAAAAAGATCAATGTGTAACATCTCTAATGACCTTTTGGTTGAAATTCCATCTTTTGGTTTAAAAGAGGATTTGACTTGTTTGCCTAATTGACAAGCATCACAAGTAAGATCCTTATCAAATTTAATTTTAGGAATTCCTCTAACCAGATTTTTCTTCACTAGCTTAGAAATTTGGTACATACTAGCATGACCCAACTTTCTATGCCATAGCCATTTTTCAGATTCAAGAGATGTAAAACATGTTACATTTTGTTCTTTCAAGTCCTCAAGAGTTAATCCATACACATTGTTGCATCTCTTAGCTTCAAAAAGAATATCCCCAGTTTTTTCACAAATAACCAAGCATACAAATTTTCTAAAAATTACTTCAAATCCTAAATCACACAATTGACTTACACTAAGTAAATTATGTTTCAAACCATTGACAAGAAGAACATCATTTATACAAGATGAAAAGTTTTTACCAACTTTTCCAACGGCCACTATCTTTTCTTTTCCATCATCACCGAAAGTGACAAGTCCTCCATCATATTCATCAAGCTTTATGAAGAAGGTTGTCTTTCCGGTCACATGCCTAAAGCATCCGCTGTCCATGTACCACATATTTTCCTTCCTCTTGGATGCTAGGCATACCTGATCTACATGATTTGCCATGAGACAAGGCTATGCTTTGGTCTCAGATTCTTCATCACTGTCTGAGTCATTTTCCAAGTCTTCCCATGATGCCATCAGACCCTTCTTCTTCCCTCCTTTTTTCTTCTCCTCCCTTTTTAACTTAGGACAATCAGATTTGTAATGCCCCATTTCCTTGCAGTTGAAACAAGTCACTTTGCTAAGGTCTTTCTTCATTTTCCTTGAGCTGCCGCCTTTGCCTTTGAACTTCACCATTTTCCTAAATTTTTTGGCAAACAACACAAATTCATTTTCAGAGGAGTTATCACTAGGTTCATCATCCAGAGGGTTAGTTACAGAAGAAAATACAATTCCTTTCTTTTTTGACTCCTTTTTTAAATAAGTGTTTTCAAAAGCAAGAAGGTTTCCTCTCAAATCATCAAGTGTCAAGGAATCAAGATTACTACTCTTAGAAATAATTAAAGCTTTTGTTTTCCACTCTTTAGTGAGACATCTCAACACTCTTCTCATAAGCACAGAATCAGAATGTGTTACTCTCATAGCATCCAAACCAACAGTGATGGTGTTGAACCATTCGAACAGTTCATCAATGGATTCTCCTTCCTTCATTGTAAACATTTCATATTCCCTGTTTAACATGTCTATCCGAGTCTTCTTTACAATGGTGGTTTCTTCATGAGTGATTTGTAATTTATCCCAGATTTCTTTTGCCGTTGTGCATCGTAATACCCGTCGGTACTCCTCGAAGCTGATAGCATAGTTGAGTAGATTTATGGCCTTGGCATTTAGCTCCACTTTCTTCCTATCTTCTTCGGTCCAGCTTGCTTCTGGTTTAAGAGTGTCTACTCCTTCAGCACTTTTGCTAGTAGGAAACTATGGTCCTTTTAGGATGATCTTCCAAAGCCTATAGTCTACTTCTTGCACAAAGATCTTCATTCACTCCTTCTAATAGGTATAGTTTTTCCTATTGAAAAGAGGTGGTCTGTTGCTTGACTACCCTTCTGTGAGATTGTACGATACCAGATTTGAGCCACTGCTTTCTGCCATGAGGATCTTTTCTCCAAGCTGCAAAGCTTGATCTCTTTGAGACCAAGCTCTGATACCAATTGATGGTTTCAGTGGCTAAGAGAAGGGGGGTTGAATCTTAGCCCTCTTTTTTCTTGAGTACACTTTCTGGTCTTTGAGGAGACTTTTCTGTTTTTGTCTCGTCCCTAGCCACGAGACTTTTTGTTTTTGTCTCGTCACTTGGCACGAGATATTTTTTATTTTAGCTCATGTACAGCAGAAACAGAAATGGAGCAGTAGAGAAAGAAGATTACACCCAGATATATCCTGGTTCAGCTGCTATGTGCCATGCAGCCTACATCCAGTCTCTATCATAACAATGATGGAATTTCACTATAATCATCCAGATTACAAATTGTAAAGTGCTAACCCAACTTACAAGGGGATTCCCACAGAATCATGAAACACAACATAGATGAACAAACGAACTCTAAGACATCTATGACTTTTTCTTTTAATTTTGCACTCTCTGCCTTTTTTCGCTCTATGGATTTTTCATACAAACCTCACTGTTTGCCTTTTTTTCATGAGACTCAAGACATGACAAAATTAAACAGAATACATTGAAGGAGAAGAAAATCTGTAAGCTTAGGTAGCTATGAGACTTCTGTGCTTTGCACTCTCACTTTCTTCCCTTGAATCAAACCGTGACTGTTCACTCCTTTTATAGAGAAGAGAAGCCTTCACAGTTGAAATAAAACCAAGCTTAACTTCCTTTCCTTCAAAACAGAACCGGTTCGGCCACAGAGAGAGAAGAGGTAACTCATGCAGAACCCAACATGCAAATACCTCTAGTTTTTCCTTGGTCATCACTCTTCATCAATCCGAGCTCTCCATCCTTGGCTTGCTCTCCAAGATGAATTTCTGGCCCTTGATGCTTCATGATGATGATGGCTTCATCTGCTCCAATCTCTGCCTCTTCCATCACTTCGCCACTCTAGCTACTTCCTGTGGTGGTTGAGCAGAATCAGAGACAAGCCATGCCTCCAAAGATCTCCTACTTGCTGGCCGAATCTCCTTCTTTCTTTTTGAGTATGAAGGACCTGAGATTACCTCACCAAATCTTACCACTTTTGGTGATAATCTCAGCCACAGTATACTTTTATTGTGTTATATTTTCTTGCCATTATCATGATGGTCTTGAGACGTGCTCCATCTTCTTTTCGGTGAGTAGGTGTAGCTTCCATGGCATCCATTATTTTCTGGTTAATGACCGAAGAGAAGAAAGAGATGAGAGAGAAGAAACAATCTTGGAAGAAAAGCAATTTAATGAAATAAACAAAAATTAATTGAGAAGAGGTTGCTTTTACTTCCCTTAGGTGGAGTAGCGTGAAGCATAATGATTTCCATCAAATCAAAGTCAAATTCTCTCTCATGTTTCCAATGCTAGCAAATTGAATTTGAAATCCATCCAAAGAGTGAGATGGAATCCGTTGGAAGCATTTTTGCTTCATGGTTTCGGACCATGCATGAGGATAATTTTTGGGCTTGTATCAATAATTGATAAAACTGGCCCAATGAATAAAATGATTTCAGCCATGAGCAAATGATAACATTTGCTTTTCTGATGAATTTTTGGATCAAGCATTGGATTACTAAACATGGAACATACTTGGGCTTTGGAGCAATGAAATTCATTCTGGCCCAATAAGTATCACAATAATTCAGCTACACTCATCATAAGCATTAAACCAAAGCTGAATGTAATTGGGCTTTCACCAGAATTTTGTTTTCGGCCCAATGTTAAAACCTGCAACAAAATTATTAATCAATATATGTTAAGTGAGAATCAAATTAATAATTTTGTATTTAATTATTTTAATAATATTTAGTCATCACAAATATTAATTTAGAGTTTTCCAAACTCATCAGAACACTTTATTATTCAAGTGTTTGTTACAAATTAAATGACTCACACATGACTCACACACCGAAACTCTAACTTTTACCTCCTATTTATAGCCATCTACCTTCTTAATGGATGGTTAGGATTAAATCTAATCAATGGTCCAAATTAATCATCCAAAACATTTATGACAAATATCTATCCTACCACAACTTTCTGAATACTTCTATATTATTCTATATTATTCTTCATACTTCTATATACATCAAGACTCTTCTAGAATACTCTATGACCTTTTAGAGTCTTCTAGAACTTTCTAAGGTATTATGGGGCCTTCTAGGACATTCTAGAACGTTCCAGAACGATATAGAGCATTTCCAAACACTCCAGAAAACTATACAAACACTATTAAATCTAACTTTCTAAAATTTATCGTGACATTCTTCCTCACCTAATATGCAAATGTCCTCGTCGCGTTCTATTCATGATAGCGCTCTAGGTGTTCTTTGAATTGCCACAAATCTTCACGTGCTTCCCAGCTAGCTTCAGTTATTGGGAGTCCTTTCCACTTGATCAAGTATTGGATACTTGGTGGTACTTCTCTTTGTCGCACGACACCATTGGCTAAGATCTCTTTGATTTCCTTATCAAAGGATCTAATCACCACAAGCGGAGCATGACTCAAGTCACCTCTACTCGGTTCATCTTGGTCTTCATAATACGGTTTAAGCAAACTCACATGGAAGGCCGGGTAGATCTTCATAGAGGGAGGGAGTTATACCTTGTAAGCAACCTCCCCAACACGTCCAATAATCTCAAATGGCCCTTCGTATTTGCGGATTAAGTCCTTATGAACCTTGCGAAATACTTTGAATTGTTGTGGAAGAAGTTTAATCATTACCTTGTCTCCCACTTGATAGCTTGTATGCCTCCTCTTCTTATCTGCCCATTTTTTTATCCTATTTGCAGCTTTGTCGAGGTAAGAATTAGTGATATCTGCTTGTTCTTCCCTTGACTTAATCATATGATAAGCTCCTGGGCTCTTCCCTGAGTAAGAGAAAGAAAGAGAGTGTGGTGTAAGTGGTTGTTATCCAATCACAATCTCGAATGGACTCTTCTCTGTGGACTCGCTCCTTTGTAAATTGTATGAGAATTGAGCAATATCGAGGAGTTTTGTCCAATCCTTCTAATTAGCGCTTACAAAATGTCTCAAGTAATACTCGAGTAAGGTATTCACTCTCTCAATCTGCCCATTGGTTTGAGGATGAAAGCTCATTGAAAAATGAAGCTCTGACCTAAGCAGTTTGAACAGCTCTGTCCATAGTCGTCTTGTGAAGCGTGGATCTCGATCACTAATGATACTCTTAAGCAATCCGCAGTATTTCACCACATTCTTGAAGAATAGTCGTGCTGCTTCCTCTGCAATGCAGCCATTAGGAGCAGTATAAAGGTAGCATACTTCAAAAATCGATCCACTACCACAAGAATAGATCTAAACCCCTCGGACTTCGGTAAGGCAAAGATGAAATCTAGAGATACACTTTCCCATGGTTGCTCTGATGGATGCAGAGGTTCCAACAACCTACTTGGTGTCTTGTTTTCAATCTTATCTTGTTGGCACACAAGACAAGTCTTCACATAGCTCTCCACTTTATCTCTCATTTGAGGGCAACAATAAGAAGATTCAATGAGTGCCAAGGTCCTTCGCTGACCTTGGTGACCATCTCACTTAGTGTTGTGGCTTTCTTTTACTAATTTTCTTCTTAGATTTTTTCATTTAGGGACGTATAGTCTTCTCCCTTTAGTGTAGAGAAGGTCATCTTCTAGCTAAAATCTTTTGGTCTTACTTTCTCTAGCCAAATCCACCAACTTCTTGGCTAATGGATCATGATGCAACCCTTCCTTGATGGTATGCACAATATCTCCTTCGACCATGGAAATGGCTACCAACTCAGCCTTGCAGCTCAGCACATCTGCTACTACATTAGTCTTACCCAACTTGTAATCAACGAAATCAAACTCAGCTAAGAAATCTCGCCACCTAGCTTGTTTGGGGCTTAATTTCTTCTGAGTTTGGAATTAGCTTGTAGCCACATTGTCTGTCTTGACGATGAAGTGTGAACCAAGCAAGTAGTGACGCCAAGTTCTCATATAATGAACCACTACGGTCATCTCCTTCTCTTGGACAGTGTATCGCCTCTTTGTATCATTCAACTTGCGACTCTCAAAGGCAACAGGATGTCCTTCTTGCATTAGAACCCCTCCAATGGCGTAGTTAGAAGCATCGATGTGGACTTCAAACACCTTTGAGTAGTCAGGTAGTGCTAGTACAGGTCCTTTTGTGATAGCAGCCTTCAACTCATCAAATGTCTTTTGACACTTCTTTAACTATTCCCAAGAGTGATTCTTCTTGAGAAGATCAGTTAATGGTGCAGCCTTGGCGGAGTATCCCTTGATAAACCTCTGATAGTAATTAGTCAACCCAAGAAATGACCTCAATTCAGATACTTTGTTTGGCGGCTCCCATTCTTTGATAGCCTTCACCTTTCCTTGATTCATGCAGAGAGTTTCATCTTTAATTATGTGTCCCAAGAAGTGGACTTTGTCCCTTGCAAAGGAACACTTTTCCTTTTTCACATATAAAAGATTCTCTCGCAAGGTCTTAAACACGGTTCGTAAGTGTTCTACTTGTTCCTCCAAAGTATTGCTATAGACAACAATATCATCCAAGTAGACCACTACAAATCGATCAAGGTAAGGTCCAAAGATCTCGTTCATCAAGGTACAAAAGGTTACAGGAGCATTGGTCAAGCCAAAAGGCATCACCAACCACTCATACGATCCATACCTCGTGACACACGTGGTCTTAGGCTCATCACCATCAGCAATCCTCACTTGGTGATATCCTGACCTCAAATCCAGTTTTAAAAACCACTTGGCTCTACCAGGTTGATCAAACAAATCGGCTATCGAAGGAATATGATATTTGTTCATGATGGTTACCATGTTAAGTGCTCAATAGTCGATGCATAGTCTCAACGAACCATCATGCTTCTTTTAGAACAAGGCTGGTGTGCCATACGGTGACTTTGATGAATGAATGAATCCAACAAGCAAATCCTTGAGTTGCTTCTTCAACTCCTCAAGTTCCGGCGGTGCCATCCTATAAGGTGCTGAAGCAAGCAACTTTGCTCCTGACTCCAATTCAATCTCGTGGTCCACCTTCCTCCTAGGTGGTAGTTGTTTTGGCAACTCGGGAGGCATCACATCCTTATTTTCTTTAAGGACTTCCTTGATTTTGAGAGGAACGTCTTCTCTTTTAGATGTTGACCCCCTCTTGTAATAGAGCCAAATATGTAATCTCTCCTTTCTAAAACCCTTTCTTGAGTTGCATAGTAGAAAGCATCGATAGTCCTCCAGCTTTAGAGACTGTAGGGACCATGCATGGAGACTGTTTTTCCATGACGCATACTATGTCGTAGTATGGCAGATGTATTATATTTGCCTTCCTTTGTAAATCGAGCCCAATGACTATTTTGAAATCGTATATGGGTGCTACTAAGAAATCCACAAGGCCCTTCTAAAAACCAAAAGTCATCTTAACCCCCTTTGCTATTCCCTTAAGGGATTCATCTTTGGTATTCATGGGTTTAAACCAACCATTCTTTTCAGTGATCATCAACCCAAGTCTCTTTGCTTCATCAGACGTGATCAAGTTGTATGTAGTACCAGTGTCGATCAAAGTCATGACGGGTTTTCCATTGATAAAGGCTTTTATATACGTTAAGCCTTTCTTTTCTACAGTGCTTACCTCTTTGTCCTTTGGTGGACGAAATTGTGATCACTGTTCTTTAAGTTGTATGAAATTATTATTGTGGCACCAGTTGAATTCACAACTCCGTTCAACTAACCAGCAAGTATACTGGGTCGTCCAAGTAATAAACCTTACGTGAGTAAGGGTCGATCCCACAGAGATTGTTGGTATGAAGCAAGCTATGGTTACCTTGTAAATCTCAGTTAGGCAGATTAAATTGGTTTATGGGTTTTGAAAATAGAAATAAGAAAATAAATAATAAAAGGGATAGAATACTCATGCAGATTCATTGGTGAGAATTTCAGATAAACGAATGGAGATGCTGTATGGTTCAAGGACGCCTGCTCTCCTACTGCTTCAACTCAATCCTTCTTATTCCTTTCCATGGCAAGCTGTGTATAGGGGTTCACCATCAGCGGTGGCTACTTTCAATCCTCTCGGGAAAATGATCCTATGCGGCTGTCACTCGCACGGCTAATCGTCTGGAGGCATCACCCATGGTTGATGGCTACATCCCATCCTCGCAGTGAAAACTACGCTCACGCACTCTGTCACAGCACGGCTAATCACTGGTTGGTTCCTGCGCCTACTGGAATAGAATCTCTTGATTCTTTTGCGTCTGTCACTAACGCCCAGCACTTGCAAGTTTGAAGTACGTCACAGTCATTCATTACCGGAATCCTACTCGGAATACCACAGACAAGGTGAGACTTTCCGGATTCCCAGGATCCTACTCGGAATACCACAGACAAGGTGAGACTTTCCGGATCCTCATAAATGCCGCCATCTATCTAGCTTATACCACGAAGATTCTGTTGGGGAATCTAAGAGATACACATTCAAGCTCGGTTGCATGTAGAACGGAAGTGGTTGTCAATCACGTGCGTTCATAAGTGAGAATGATAATGATCGTCACTTTCATCATTACACTCATCATGTTCTTGGGTGCGAATGAATATCTTGGAATAAGAATAAGAGAGATTTGAATAAAAGAAAATAGGATTGCATTAATACTTGAGGTACAGCAGAGCTCCACACCCTTAATCTATGGTGTGCAGAAACTCCACCGTTGGAAATACATAAGTGAAAGAGGTTCAGGCATGGCCGAATGGCCAGCCCTCTCCATGATCAAGTGACCGAATATTCAAGAGATTATACTGTCAAAAGATATCTAATACAATAGATAAATGTTCTATTTATAATAAACTATCCACGAGCTGAGGCTCCTCTTGGAGTTGAACTCCGAGTTATGACGTGTTTTGGGCGTTCAACTCCGGATCATGACGTTTTTCTGGCGTTTAACTCCAGACAGCAGCATGAACTTGGCGTTCAACGCCAAGTTACGTCGTCATTCTTCGAATAAAGTATGGACTATTATATATTTCTGGAAAGCCCTGGATGTCTACTTTCCAACGCCGTTGAGAGCGCGCCAATTGGAGTTCTGTAGCTCCAGAAAATCCATTTCGAGTGCAGGGAGGTCAGATTCCAACAGCATCAGCAGTCCTTTTGTCAGCCTTCTTCAGAGTTTTGCTCAAATCCCTCAATTTCAGCCAGAATTTACCTGAAATCACAGAAAAACACACAATCTCATAGTAAAGTCCAGAAATGTGAATTTAACATAAAAACTAATGAAAACATCCCTAAAAGTAGCTTGTACTTACTAAAAACTATATAAAAACAATGCCAAAAAGCGTATAAATTATCCGCTCATCACAACACCAAACTTAAATTGTTGCTTGTCCCCAAGCAACTGAAACTCAAATAGGATAAAAGAAGAGAATATACTATAAATTCCAGAATATCAATGAATATTAATTTAATTAGATGAGCGGGACTTGTAGCTTTTTGCTTCTGAATAGTTTTGGCATCTCACTTTTTCCTTTGAAGTTCAGAGTGATTGGCGTCTCTGGGAACTCAGAATTTCGGATAGTGTTATTGACTCTCCTAGTTAAGCATGTTGATTCTTGAACACAGCTACTTATGAGTCTTGGCCGTGGCCCTAAGCACTTTGTTTTCCAGTATTACCACCGGATACACAAATGCCACAGACACATAACTGGGTGAACCTTTTCAGATTGTGACTCAGCTTTGCTAGAGTCCCCAATTAGTGGTGTCCAGAGCTCTTAAGCACACTCTTTTGCTTTGGATCACGACTTTAACCACTCAGTCTCAAGCTTTTCACTTGGACCTTCATGACACAAGCACATGGTTAGGGACAGCTTGATTTAGCCGCTTAGGCCTGGATTTTATTTCCTTGGGCCCTCCTATCCATTGATGCTCAAAGCCTTGGATCCTTTTTACCCTTGCCTTTTGGTTTTAAGGGCTATTGGCTTCTTCTGCTTGCTTTTTCTTTTTTTTTCTATTTTTTTTCGCCACTTCTTTTTTTTTTCACAATCTTTCTTTTTCACTGCTTTTTCTTGCTTCAAGAATCAATTTTCATGATTTTTTTCAAATCATCAATAACATTTCTCTTTGTTCATCATTCTTTCAAGAGCCAACAATTTTAACACTCATAAACAACAAGATCAAAAATATGCACTGTTCAAGCATTCATTCAGAAAACAAAAAGTATTGCCACCACATCAATATAATTAAATTAAATTCAAGGATAAATTCGAAATTCATGTACTTCTTGTTCTTTTGAATTAAAACATTTTTCATTTAAGAGAGGTGAAGGATTAATGGATTTTATTCATAGCTTTAAGGCATGGTTATATACTAATGATCATGAAATAAAGACACAAAACATAGATAAACACGACATTAAAACTGAAAAGCAGAAAGAAATAAAGAACAAGGAATGAATCCACCTTTAGTGGCGTCTTCTTCTTGAAGGACCAATGATGTTCTTAAGCTCTTCTATGTCCCTTCCTTGCCTTTGTTGCTCCTCCCTCATTGCTCTTTGATCTTCTCTTATTTCTTGGAGAATGATGGAGTGCTCATGATGTTCCACCCTTAATTGTTCCACATTATGGCTCAAATCTTCTAAGGAGGTGTTGAGTTGCTCCCAATAGTTGTTTGGAGGAAAACTTATCCCCTGAGGTATCTCAGGGATCTCTTGATTTGCAGCCACATGTTCTACCACTGAGCTATGACGGCTTATATTAGTCTTTCCATCTCCCATGACTCAGAGGTGGAAGCTTTTTGTCTTCCTTTTGAGGTTTCTCTGGCCTTAGGTGCCATTAATGGTAATGAAAAAGCAAAAAGCTATGCTTTTACCACACCAAAGTTAAAATATTGCTCGCCCTCGAGCAAGAGAAGAAAGAAGAGAAGAAGAGGAAGAAGAAGAAAATGGGGGTGAGTGAGGGGAGATGGATTCGGCTATATGGGTGGGATTGGGTGGGGAAGAGAAGTTGAATTGTAAAGGTAGGTGGGGTGTATGAGGAAGAGTGGATAGATGTAGATGGTGAATGAAAAACAAAAGGGATGACCATGAATGGAAAGAGAGAGGGCGAGGTAGGTGGGGATCCTGTGGTGTCCACAGATCCTGAGGTGAAAAAGAAATACCATTCCTTCACCATATAGGCATGTAAATTGCCTTCGTGCATCATTCTGGCGTTCAAACGCCCATTGGTGCACGTTCTGGGCGTTCAACGCCCATGTAATGCATGTTTCTGGCGTTGAACGCCAGTTTCATGCTTGTTGCTGGCATTTAACGCCAGCTTGTCTCCTCCAGGCACATTCCTGGCGTTCAGTGCCAGGATGTTGCTTGTTTCTGGCGTTCAGCGCCAGAATGGTGCTCTGTTCTGGCGTTGAACGCCGGCCAGATGCACCTTACTGGCGTTGAACGCCAGCCCGTGCTTCCTCCAGGGTGAAAAATTTTTTCTTTTGTTTTTGACTCTGTTTTTAATTTTTTTTATTTTTTCGTGGCTCCTCATGATCATGTACCTAATAAAACAAAAAATAACAATATAATAAAAATTAGATAAATAAACTTGGGTTGCCTCCCAACAAGCGCTTCTTTAATGTCAATAGCTTGACAGTGGCTCTCATGGAGCCACAAGGTGATCAGGTCAATGTTAGTGTAGTCCCAACACCAAACTTAGAGTTTGGATATGGGATCTTAACTCCAAACTTAGAGTTTGGTTGTGGCCTCACAACACCAAACTTAGAGTTTGACTGTGTGGGCTCTTCTTGACTCTGAACTGAGAGAAGCTCTTCCTGCTTACTCTCTTTTGTCACAGAGGGATGGCCATGTGCCTTAAACACAAGGTAGTCCCCATTTAATTGAAGGACTAACTCACCTCTGTTGACATCTATCACAGCTCCTGCTGTGGCTAGGAAAGGTCTTCCTAGGATGATGCATTCATCATCTTCCTTCCTAGTGTCTAGGATTATGAAATCAGCAGGGATGTAAAGGCCTTCAACCTTTACTAGCATGTCCTCTACTATTCCATAAGCTTGTCTTAATGACTTGTCTGCCAATTGTAATGAGAACAAGGCAGGTTTTACCTCAATGATCCCTAGCTTCTCCATTACAGAGAGTGGCATAAGATTTATCCCTGACCCCAGATCACATAGAGCTTTTTCAAAGCTCATGGTGCCAATGGTACAAGGTATTAAGAACTTGCCAGGATCTTGTTTCTTTTGAGGTAGAGTTCTCTGAATCCAAGTATCTAGTTCACTAATGAGCAAGGGAGGTTCACTTTCCCAAGTCTCATTACCAAACAACTTGGCATTCAGCTTCATGATAGCTCCTAAATATTGAGCAACTTGCTCTCTAGTCACATCTTCATCCTCTTCAGAGGAAGAATAGTCTTCAGAGCTCATGAATGGCAGAAGGAGATTTAATGGAATCTCTATGGTCTCTATATGAGCCTCAGATTCCTCTGGATTCTTAATAGGAAACTCCTTCTTGCTTGAAGGACGTCCCAGGAGGTCTTCCTCACTAGGATTTTCATCCTCCTCCTCCCTTGTGCATTCGGCCATATTGATCACATCAATGGCCTTGCACTCTCCTTTTGGATTTTCTTCTGTATTGCTTGGGAGAATACTGGGAGGAGTTTCAATAACTTTCTTACTCAGCTGGCCCACTTGTGCCTCCAAATTTCTAATGGAGGATCTTGTTTCATTCATGAAACTGAAAGTGGCTTTTGACAGATCAGAGACAATATTGGCTAAATTAGAAGTGTTTTGTTCTGAATTCTCTGTCTGTTGCTGAGAAGATGATGGATATGGCTTACTATTGCTCAGCCTATTGCGTCCACCATTGTTAAAGCCTTGTTGAGGCTTTTGTTGATCCTTCCAGGAGAAATTTGGATGATTCCTCCATGATGGGTTATAGGTGTTTCCATAAGGTTCACCCATGTAATTAACCTCTGCCATGGCAGGGTTCTCAGGATCATAAGCTTCTTCAGAAGCTGCCTCTCTAGTACTGTTGGATGCATGTTGCAATCCATTCAGATTTTGAGAGATCATGTTGACCTGTTGAGTCAACACTTTGTTCTGAGCCAATATGGCATTCAGAGCATCAATTTCAAGAACTCCTTTCTTCTGAGGTATCCCATTATTCACAGAATTCCTCTCAGAGGTATACATGAACTGGTTGTTTGCAACCATATCAATGAGTTCTTAAGCCTCTTCAGGCATTTTCTTCAGGTGAATAGATCCACCTGCAGAATGGTCCAATGACATTTTCGAAAATTCAGAGAGACCATAATAGAATATATCTAATAGGGTCCATTCTGAAAACATGTCAGATGGACATCTTTTGGTCAGCTGCTTGTATCTTTCCCAAGCTTCATAGAGAGATTCACCATCTTTTTGTTTGAAGGTTTGAACATCCACTCTCAGCTTGCTCAGCTTTTGAGGAGGAAAGAATTTATCCAAGAAGGCAGTGACCAGCTTATCCCAGGAGTCCAGGCTATCCTTAGGTTGTGAATCCAACCATATTCTAGCTCTGTCTCTTACTGCAAAAGGGAAAAGCATGAGTCTGTAGACTTCAGGATCAACTCCATTCGTCTTTACAGTCTCACAGATCTGCAAGAACTCAGTTAAAAACTGATAAGGATCTTCAGATGGAAGTCCATAAAACTTGCAGTTTTGTTGCATTAATGCAACTAGTTGAGGCTTAAGCTCAAAGTTATTGGCTCCAATGGCAGGAATGGAGATGCTTCTTCCATCAAACTTGGACGTTGGCTTTGTGAAGTCACCAAGCATTCTCCTTGCATTATTATTATTATTTTCGGCAGCCATGTCCTTCTCTTGTTCGAAAATTTCTGAAAGGTTGTTTCTGGATTGTTGTAATTTAGCTTCTCTTAATTTTCTCTTCAGAGTCCTTTCAGGTTCTGGATCAATTTCAACAAGAGTGCCTTTTTCCCTGTTCCTGCTCATATGAAAGAGAAGAAAACAAGAAAAGAAAGAGGAATCCTCTATGTCACAGTATAGAGATTCCCTTATGTTAGTAGAAGAAGAAAGGGGTTAGAAGAATGGAGATGGGGATTCGGATTTTTGGATGAAGAGAGGTGAAGAGAAGTGTTAGTAATTAAATAATTAAATAGAAGAAGAAAAGAGAAGGAAGATTTCGAAAATAATTTTTTGAAAAATGAGTTAGTATTTTTCGAAAATCAAAGACAAAATATAATTAAAATTAAAATTTAAAACAAAAAGAATTTTTGAAAAAGAGAGGGAGAATTTTCGAAAATTAGAGAGGGAAAAGTAGTTAGGTGGTTTTGAAAAAGATAAGAAACAAACAAAAAGTTAGTTAGTTGATTGAAAAAGATTTGAAATCAAATTTTGAAAAAGATAAGAGGATAAGAAGTTAGATAAGATATTTTGAAATCAAATTTTGAAAAAGATAAAATTTTTGAAAAAGATAAGATAAAAGATAAAAAGATAAGATAAAAATTTTAATAAAAAGATATTTTGAAAAAGATTTAATTTTTTTTTTAAAAAAACTCAACTAACAAGAAACTACAGGATAAGATTCTAGAACTTAAAGATTGAACCTTTCTTAACAAGAAAGTAACAAACTTCAAATTTTTGAACCAATCACATTAATTGTTAGCTAATTTTCGAAAATTTGATATAAAGATAAGAAAAAGATTTTGAAAATATTTTGAAAAAGATTTTTGAAATTTTCGAAATTTATAAAAAAATTAAAAAGATATGATTTTTGAAAAAGATTTTGAAAAGATAAGATTTTTTAAAATTGAAATTTTGACTTGACTTGTAAGAAACAACTAATTTTAAAAAAAATTTTGACCAAGTCAACCCAAAATTTCGAAATTTTTGGAGGAAAATAAGGAAAAGATATTTTTTGATTTTTTGAATTTTTAATTATGAAAGAGAAAAACAACAAAAATATTCAATGCATGAAATTTTTAGATCAAAACAATGAATGCATGCAAGAATGCTATGAATGTCAAGATGAACACCAAGAACACTTTGAAGATCATGATGAACATCAAGAACATAATCTTGAAAATTTTTGATGCAAAGAAAACATGCAAGACACCAAACTTAGAAATCTTTAATGTATGGACTCTAACAAACGAAAAATGCATATGAAAAACAACAAACAATACAAAACAAGAAATCATCAAGATCAAACAAGAAGACTTGTCAAGAACAACTTGAAGATCATGAAGAACACTATGAATGCATGGAGTTTTCGAAAAAATGCAAGAAAAATTTTTAAAAGCATGCAATTGACACCAAACTTAAAAATTAACACAAGACTCAAACAAGAAACACAAAATATTTTTGGTTTTTATGATTTTATGATTTTTTTTTTTGTATTTTTATTATTATTTTTCGAAAATATTTTTGGAAAAACGAAAAATAAAAGAAAAATTTTTGAAAAAGATTTTTGAAAAGAAAATTACCTAATCTGAGCAACAAGATGAACCGTCAGTTGTCCATACTCGAACAATCCCCGGCAACGGCGCCAAAAACTTGGTGGACGAAATTGTGATCACTGTTCTTTAAGTTGTATGAAATTATTATTGTGGCACCAGTTGAATTCACAACTCCGTTCAACTAACCAGCAAGTGTACTGGGTCGTCCAAGTAATAAACCTTACGTGAGTAAGGGTCGATCCCACAGAGATTGTTGGTATGAAGCAAGCTATGGTTACCTTGTAAATCTCAGTTAGGCAGATTAAAATTGGTTTATGGGTTTTGAAAATAGAAATAAGAAAATAAATAATAAAAGGGATAGAATACTCATGCAGATTCATTGGTGAGAATTTCAGATAAACGAATGGAGATGCTGTATGGCTCAAGGACGCCTGCTCTCCTACTGCTTCAACTCAATCCTTCTTATTCCTTTCCATGGCAAGCTGTGTATAGGGGTTCACCATCAGCGGTGGCTACTTTCAATCCTCTCGGGAAAATGATCCTATGCGGCTGTCACTCGCACGGCTAATCGTCTGGAGGCATCACCCATGGTTGATGGCTACATCCCATCCTCGCAGTGAAAACTACGCTCACGCACTCTGTCACAGCACGGCTAATCACTGGTTGGTTCCTGCGCCTACTGGAATAGAATACCTTGATTCTTTTGCGTCTGTCACTAACGCCCAGCACTTGCAAGTTTGAAGTACGTCACAGTCATTCATTACCGGAATCCTACTCGGAATACCACAGACAAGGTGAGACTTTCCGGATTCCCAGGATCCTACTCGGAATACCACAGACAAGGTGAGACTTTCTGGATCCTCATAAATGCCGCCATCTATCTAGCTTATACCACGAAGATTCTGTTGGGGAATCTAAGAGATACACATTCAAGCTCGGTTGCATGTAGAACGGAAGTGGTTGTCAATCACGTGCGTTCATAAGTGAGAATGATAATGATCGTCACTTTCATCATTACACTCATCATGTTCTTGGGTGCGAATGAATATCTTGGAATAAGAATAAGAGAGATTTGAATAAAAGAAAATAGGATTGCATTAATACTTGAGGTACAGCAGAGCTCCACACCCTTAATCTATGGTGTGCAGAAACTCCACCGTTGGAAATACATAAGTGAAAGAGGTTCAGGCATGGCCGAATGGCCAGCCCTCTCCATGATCAAGTGACCGAATATTCAAGAGATTATACTGTCAAAAGATATCTAATACAATAGATAAATGTTCTATTTATAATAAACTAGCTACTAGGGTTTACATGAGTAAGTATTTGATGCATAAATTCACTTCCGGGGCCCACTTGGTGTATGCTTGGGCTGAGCTTGATCAATCCACGAGCTGAGGCTCCTCTTGGAGTTGAACTCCGAGTTATGACGTGTTTTGGGCGTTCAACTCCGGATCATGACGTTTTTCTGGCGTTTAACTCCAGACAGCAGCATGAACTTGGCGTTCAACGCCAAGTTACGTCGTCATTCTTCGAATAAAGTATGGACTATTATATATTACTGGAAAGCCCTGGATGTCTACTTTCCAACGCCGTTGAGAGCGCGCCAATTGGAGTTCTGTAGCTCCAAAAAATCCATTTCGAGTGCAGGGAGGTCAGATTCCAACAGCATCAGCAGTCCTTTTGTCAACCTTCTTCAGAGTTTTGCTCAAATCCCTCAATTTCAGCCAGAATTTACCTGAAATCACAGAAAAACACACAATCTCGTAGTAAAGTCCAGAAATGTGAATTTAACATAAAAACTAATGAAAACATCCCTAAAAGTAGCTTGTACTTACTAAAAACTATATAAAAACAATGCCAAAAAGCGTATAAATTATCCGCTCATCATCCTTCACAGCATTCATGAGTTGGACAGATCTAACACACTCAGTTACTTGTGATTGAGCTTCTCGTTCCTCAATGATAGATGCCAGAGTCCCTAACTTAGGACAATCATTCATTTAGTGTGGTTCTTTGCACACGAAGTATCCTCCTTTGGGCACAAAACCCTTTTTCTTTTCCTCGTACTCTTTCTTTGAAGAGTATTTTCCTTCCTTCTTAGTTGAGAAACTCTTTCCCTTGTCTCCCCCACCTTTAGTAGAACTAGGCTTGGAAGAAGACTTAGGTTTAGAGTCTCTCCTATGATATTCAGTGAGTGATTCGGCCACCATGATGGCCTCGTCGACATCCTTAACATTTTTTCTTGTTAGTTCTTGCTCTGCCCAACATTGGAGTCCATCAACGAAGAAGAACAATGCATCCTCTGATGTTAAGTTGGGGATTGAAAGCGTGAGAGTAGTGAACTCTTTTACGTAGTCGCTAATCGTACTTTTGTGCTTCAACTCCCTCAACTTCTTCCTTGCTTCATAAACCACATTCTCTGGGAAAAATTGTCTTTTTAACTCATTTTAAAACTTTTTCATGTAGATATGTTGCTAGTACCCTTCTCCATATCTACGCATCTTCTCCTCCACCATAAAGTAGCATTATCAGAAAGGTAAAGAGCTGCAGTGCATACCTTTATTGCTTCTCGACCACCCATTGGCCTTCAAAGTACCTCTCCATTTGTCATAGGAAGTTTTTCACCTCTCGAGCATCCCTCACGCCCTTGAACTCCTTTGGCTTTGGGAGATCAATCTTTGTCGTCTCCCTTATAATGGTTGGTCGAGATTCTGCCTCCTCGAACCAAACTCGAACTTCCTCAAATAGCTTCAAGGAATTCTCAAACTTCTCTTCGATTTGGAGCATACTTTTTTTGAAAGCATCTAGTTCTCCTAACACGTGAGTCTAGAGGGTCTCCTTGTCAAGTTCTATCCTTTAGAAGTACTCATCCATAGAGGATAGAACATTCTCCAACATAGAAACTCTCTCTTCTAAGAAGTTAGAGTCTTTATCTCTAGGCTCACTTGAAGAATGGGCTTCTTGCCTCCCCATTGAGAAGGAATAGCATCCCTTCCCCTTAAAGACTCAACATGCTCCATAGTTACACTAGAAGCCATACCCACAAACCATTCGTGCTCTTTCTCGAACCTTGCTCTGATCCCAAATTGTCACGACCTTGGACACACTCCAACGCTATCATGCCATCACTTGGACTTACTCAACCTCTTGAGTTAAGACCAAGTCAGACTACCTTAACACTTAGCAAGAAAGCTAAGAACACAAGAGAACACAAGAAAAAAAAGTTTTCGTGGAAAAAACACTTTATTGCTCAAGTGTTTATTACCAATGACTCACACATGACTCACACACCCAAACTCTAACTGTCACCTCTTATTTATAGCCATCCACTTCCTTAATGAATAGTTAGGATTAAATCTAATCAATGGTCCAAATTAATCATACAAAACTTTCATTACAAATATCTATCCTACCACAACTTTCTAAATACTTCTAGATTATTCTGTACTACTCTTCATACTTTTATATACATCAAGACTCTTCTAAAATACTCTATGACCTTCTAGAGTCTTCTAGAACTTTCTAAGGTATTTTGGGACCTTCTAGGACATTCTAGAATGTTTTAAAACCATCTAGAGTATTTTCAAACACTCTAGAAAACTATACAAACACTGTTAAATCTAATCTTATAAAATTTATCGTGACAATTAGCAAACTGGTAAAAAAAGAAGACAACGTGAAATTTTCATGGTATAGATAACTTTTAATGGACTTATTAATAACTGAACTAAAGTTATTTTATTACCAAAAAATTCAATTGAATTCCCATAGAAGTTTTCTGAAATTTATGATTTTTATCATTTTAATATTTTAGATTTAAAATTTATTATAGTAATATTCGAAATTCAGTTTTAAGTACTATATCGATCCCTAGTCCTTTTCGACATTGAGTTAACCAATAGATTGTTGAGCTAGTTCTGACTTGCTATGTTAGGCATAGGGTTAAATAATGTCATTTTAATTTAGCACTTAAACAAAATAAAAACAAAATTATTTTAGAAAATGAAAAGAGATAAAACGATTTGTACATCATATAAACTCTTTTTTATCTTTTCATTTTTATCTTGTTTAAGTGCCAAATGAAACGACCTCGTTTAGTCCTATGTCTAACGTGACAAGTCAAAGCCAGCTCGACACTTTGTTTACTGATTCAATAATAGAAAGGGTTAAGGAACCAATATGGTGTCTAGAGCTAAATCTCAAAAATTAGTATAGCAAATTTTATACTTAAGAGACTAAAATAGTAAAAATTGTAAATCTGATAGACTAATTTAAAGATTTAGTCTCAAATTTCTTATAAGAATAAATTACCATTTGTACTCAAAAGATTTGAACATTGACTAATGTACCCATCAAATAAGAAAACTAACGTTGTACCCATGAAAGATAGATTCCGTGTGACAAAAGTACTAAAATCCTAATTTTTTGTTACTTTTTTAGTAATATCAAATCTCTCTCTCTCTCTGCTACCGAAGCTCGCTCCTCTAGCAATGTTGACGATGCAAACACCCTTCTTCATCTCATATGCGCTTCTTCCCTAACCCCAACACCACCCACCCCCTCCACCCTTCCACCCCTCCGTCCTCTGCTCCTTCAACGACAAAAAATACCATCTCAAACTCATCAACAACCACAAAAAAATCGACAACGACTTCTGCCTTGATTTCCTCTGTCTCCGAAGACCACTGCGTGCAAGTTTCGATTTGGTGGCTTTGGTAGTGTCGCGTCACTCCGTCCTCCTCTGTCGGTTCAAGATTGGCGTCCTCCACCTTCTCCTTTGTGATAACGTTGTCCTCGGTGCCGTTATTGGCAATGCGTCACGCGCCACCATCTTCCTTCAATTGCAGATCTAGAGTGTCTGTATTTTAGTTTGTTTGAGTGCTACCAAAGCTCACTCTTTTCGTTGCATGCCACTGTGGATTACCCAAAGATTTGAATTTGAAGACACCCTAATTTTTATTTTTCTGTGTTCTTCAATTTTTAGCCGGAAAATAAAAATTCTAGGACCTTTCTTTTGTTTTTATTTAAAGAATTTTTCATTTAAAATTGAAGCTCAGTGTTCAATTGAATTAGTTGTTTCTGAGTAATTGTAGCTGTTCTACTATTTTAAGATTCGATACATGTGTAGCTCATTGAAATTTATTGTCTCTTTTTCTTTTTTTTGTTCTACTAGATGACCGCAATGACCTCCCAATAGTAGAAAAAAGAATATTGATAAAGGTAGTTGTTGTTGCTGTTGGGATAAAAATAATGCTAAAAAAAGAGAGAGTTGAGATTGAAGATAAATAACAAGGTTAATTTAAAAATCTTTTAATTTTATTAAAAAATCAATAAAAAATTAAAATTTGAATATTTTTATCACATAAAATTCATTTTTAATAAATATAACGTTAATTTCTTTGTTTGATAAATATATTTGTCAATATTCACATATTTTATAGATACAAATAATATTTTTTTCAATCTCATAAATATATCTGTACGTATATATAAATACATGAAGTACTTGACCAATTTTTTGTGGACTTAAATTTAACCACTTGCAGGTGGGGACTGGGGGGACTCTTAGCTTGTAGCATCTTGGATCAAACAAAAGAAAGAGTATGTGCATATTATAATTCAATCTTCAATGGTACGGCCACAAGTAAATGCTGACTCAATTAATAATAAGGACAACTTAAAGGAGGGTAAGGTGTGGGGAAGAAATATCATGAGTGACACGAGACTACTTAGATTATATTGGATCACTCCATGGACATGTCTCTTTCTTGTAAATAGTAGATCTCGAAAGATTAATATTATTAACAAAAACAATATAAAATGAATATATTGATTACAGAACGTCTTCTTTTATAAAATTTGTTTTCTCCCCATTCAATCATATTATATCATATTATATGTACATTAAAAAATAGTAATTAAATTAATTATTTATATAAAATATATATTAAAAATTATTTAAATAACTATTTATATTTTCCAGACAAAATTTAACACAATACATATCTAACACTTGAATCTAAAATATTTAGAAGTAGAGATTTAAGATAACAGGATTGTGATATTTTTGAATCCATTAGTGATCCAGTCGATTAAAATTGGTAAAATTAAACAAAGTTGTTAGAAGCATGGTTGTATGTAGGGATATTTATATATAAACCATTGTCGATGTCGGTGGTCCTCTTCCATAAATATTAATATCACATTCTTCCATCTAACAATTGCATGCATTGTCTTATATATTTGTATGAGAAGTTTGGTGTGTGTTGGTGTATAACAGCTTAACTATTTTACAACCGAGGGGGACTTATTATTATTATTATTATTATTATTATTATTTGCAACAAACCTTTCTACATTGGAAAAACTTGACAAAAGTCTGCGTAGTTATATTGAAGTCACAGTGCATTAATTGGAGACATTTCAACATCACACTCAAGCTAAGATAGTAGACAGTAGTACTACCTAGAAACCACTTTAGAAAAAAAAAATGCTAATTGCCCATCGAGTACAATATTGCTAAATGTTGTTCCAAAATATCAATTCCTCGAATTTGATTAGGCCCGCCAAGTAATTAAATGCATACGTTTGACAATTAAAGCCACAAAAATTTATCAGTTTTTTAACGGATCTAAGTTTTATTTAAGGGTCTACCGCTAAAAAGTTGTCGCATGTACAAGGTGAGATTCGAACCTCCGACATTTATTTAAACGAACGAGTGAACTGACCACTCGACCAACCTAAATTGATTATTTAATTATTTTTTTATAAAAAATATTAGTGAATAACCTTTTTTAAATATAAATTCTATAATATAAAAAATGGTTTAACATTGACTTTAACAAAATAATAATTTAATAACAACATGATAGTTTTGTTATATATAAATGTACATACACCAATATATTATAGATGTGATTGAAATCAATTTGAATTGGTTAATTTACTCTTTTATTTAAGTAAATATTAATTATTTGAATCTTATTTTATGTATGCGGTAATTTATTGATTAATAATAAATTATTAAAAATTATAAAAAATTAATTATTAGGCTGCTGAACTGAACTATAGAATATACCATGTGAAATAAAACAAAATATATTATAGATGTAATTGCATGCTTTAGAAAAGAAAGAAATAAAATAGCCCTTAGCTAATGGCCCTTATCATTATGACCCAGATTTTAACCTTAGACTTGTTACACTAAAGGATGCTCTATACACTAGCGTGTGTATTAATCAATCTTTTTCTTAATTTATCATATTATTAATTAATGTATAAAATAATAATTAATATTTTACTTTGATTAAAATTTTAGTCGTTACATTTGACTTTTGTTTTACATATGCATCTTCACCAGAGACAAGTTGTTTAAATTGACACACACACACAATATATATATATATATATATATTCCACATTTTATGATCTTAATATGATGATGTATATGTCTCCTTTATTTTAATTTAATTAATGTAATTGGTGTTCAAACACCGGAATAATCAATTCTATCTAAAGTATTAATTAATAATTAGAGTAGGTTATTGGACTTTACCTAAATATGACTTGAAGCAAATTAGTCTATCATAAAAACAAGATTCTGATAAGATGATTTTTTCCTCTCATCCGTCATTCTCAAACCTAAACTTAACCAATAATGTGGCGACAACTTTTCCATAAAACATTTCACTCTATTTTATGTAGCATTTGCTGAAGAGAAAGCACAACTGTCCTCCGAATAAATAATCAATAGTTCCAATTGAACCACTGTTATTACACTCTTATTAGTAGAAATTTGACTAATTCAATTTTTATTTTTGTTAATCAATAAAAATTAAATTTAAATACAAGATGTCATGACTATACAGTATATGAAGATATTCAAATGTGTCGTTGATCTTTATTATATAATTAAAATTAACTGTTAAATTTACTGAAATACTAATATTTTTGGAACACTACTTAAACAATATATTTTTGATTTTGATGAAAATATATATAATATGGCATTATATTACCTACCGTTTTGAATTTGTCTTGAAATGTTTTCTTAGCTAGCTTTGATGAGAATGCACATACAGAACAGAAATGGAAAACTACAAACAGGACAGATACATGAGAGGCAAATGCTGCTTACACCAATTCAGAAACATAAAACCCAAAGTGATAGATGTACCACAACCTTATCTCCTTTCTCACACTTTGAAGTAATTTCAACTGCTTTCATGCTTTATTCTTCTCAGCCAAGCCACACTTTTGTCTCTCAAAACAACTTTTGTCTCATTATTCTGACTTGTTCAAACCTCATATCCTTATTCTTTATTTTACCAACAAATATTTAGATTGGTTTCTTTAAATCATTCTAAATTAAATACTTTATTTTTTTAATAAACTTTTATTTTTTAGAACTACTTGAAATTACTATTTTTTGGATAAATTGATCTTTCGATCACTTTTAATCAAACTTTTAATGTGTGTTGAACAAATTATTAATTCTTAACTAATTTAATTCTTTTCACATCCATCCATTTGAATGTTTATTCTTCTTTTAGTTTGTTCTGACACTCACCGTCTCAGCCCATGGAGACGCGTTTTTATTAACAATAACGTAAATTATTTTTACATTTGAAATTAATTTAATGTATATTTCTATATAATGATATATCTAGACTACACAAGATGTATCAAAGGAGATACTAGTGAGTGACATAAATTTGGACCATATAATTAATACATATGGATAAGATTAAAAATTATTCAAAATTTAAGTTATTATTAAAATTTGTATGTGACTTTGTATTTTAATAATTTTGATCATTTATGTAAGAGTTAACAACCTAGATTTTATCAAGGTAATTAATATCCAACTTAGTCTTTAAAATTCTCGACATTCGCTAAAATAATTCTTAATTTTTGAAAATAATTAAATTAAACCTTAAATTTATAAATCGTGATTTTTTTGTTTTTAATTTAACTACCCTTAACACAGTACTAAAATAAAATGTTAATGTGTTATTGTAATATTTTCAGCATTAAAATGGCATGACTAAGACTCTAGTATGATTAAAAAAGTATTTTAAATTAATTAATAATTCGACTTATTTTAGTCTTTCTACTAATATAAAACTAATTATTTAAAATAAGTCCAATTAACAAAATTAAGACACCTATATAATCATATTAAAATTTTAGTCATATCACCTTATTATTAAAAATGTTATGCTAATATTTTAACGTTTTATGTTAACACTGTATTAATTGAAATTGAATTAGAGACGATTACTTTAAATTTTATCTTTTTAATTTTACACTTTCTAAACTCTAATTTAGTATTGTTCAACTTTGATTGAACTTAATTAAAAAAAATTATACTTGTAGTATTTTTTTAAAATAAAAAAGCTCCAAATAATAAAGTGGAGTATAAAGAATAGGTACAAAAAGAAATTATGAAACTCAATCTATAGTCATTTTTGACATTGCCATCAATAACTATAGGAGTCAACACCACACCACTCAACTTGTAGTATTCTTTTATTTTAAATATCTATCAAATTTAAAAGTAAAGAGTCCAAGTGTATTAAATTGTTATAATTTAAGTATCTAAGAATAGTAGATGAAATGAGGTAATTTATTAAATTATTTCCCTTTAGAAACAAAATAGCTGCGTATGATTGTTTGTTTGTTTGTTTGTTTGTTTTGGTAGAATATGCAGCAAACAAGGAAGAATTTACTGTGATTGCACTGTTGCAGTGATTCTTTCTTATCTTCTCTGCTCTCCCCTACCAACTCATCATCAAAATTCAATAAAAGCTGAGCAATGTCCTTGTTTTTATTTCTTTGACTAGTCCTATGTGCTATTTCACGGCTAGTTTTATGGCCTGAAAAACTGATTGAGTTTGTCCTTTGGTTGGTGCATAGTGGGGCACTGAGATCATACTCCATGAATTACACATTACAATTTGTTCTTATTTGCTGCCAGCAAATATTTGCTACTTTCAATTTTCTGTTTCCTTTTTCTTTTTTCTTTTTTTATGGAATTGCTGAACAAAGCATATCTTTAAATTTAAACACTTGAACACAACAAACTCCACTATTACTCCTGTTCATTTAATACTCATGCATGTATTTTCTTCTCATACATAAATGTGAACAGATTCATCATCGCTCATCCTATTAAAGTCAACGAATATTAAATGTTTATAGCCCAATTTTCTGGTAATTTTTAAAATTATGTCCAAATTGTTAAATTTAATTAGTCTTGATATATAATTTTAGAATAAACTATTAATATAAGATCTACCAATATATGTGTATTAGGCAATTAATTTTCAGCATTACAGATAATACATTTTTTTTACACCTATCAAAATAAACATATACGCATCGTTTTTAGTTGAATCTGACACTAATAAGAACTATTTGTTAAAGAGACTCCCAAGAAGAGAGAATTTGGACTCATAGCCATCACAAGGGCTTCTCTTCCATCTTTCTTTTATTAATACTAGTTTCTAAACTTTTGAATTATAAAATACATCAATTCCTAAACTGCCAAAACGGACATTTTAACTAGTCTCTATTCCAACTACAAAAACTTATAAATATTATCTAATTCTTCTCAAAATTTAAAAAACAAAGACTAACAGATTAATAAAATTTGAAAAACAAAAAAGTGGCTACTTAAATAAAATTTGGATACCAATTTAAAGTTTTATTTATCTTTTAAGAACAACAACACTCTATAAATACAAAATCTCAACTAGTATGTATTTATATATATTG
Source organism: Arachis hypogaea (assembly GCF_003086295.3). Lineage (NCBI taxonomy): Eukaryota > Viridiplantae > Streptophyta > Magnoliopsida > Fabales > Fabaceae > Arachis > Arachis hypogaea. Next base: position 26,433,648 of record NC_092038.1, read on the forward strand.
ATTTATATATTTAAAATATTATATTACTAAAAAAACTTATAAATATTAAATATATTTATAAATAAATACATAATAACTAATTTAGTAATTGAATTTTAGTGGGCATAATATTTTTTATATTTATATATGATGATTGGTAATTGATGTTTAATGTTCAACCGAAAAATCTTTTTGATATCTTTTATAATGAATTAGAGAAGAATAGTAAAAATTTATCAAAATTTATTATTTTTGGTTATTAGTTAATTATCAATGTTTAAAAGTACGGGATAAAATATATGATTAAATTATTAAATTAAAAAAATTAAATTAAAGAAATTAAGTGGATCACTAAATAATAGTTAAAAATAATAAATTTGGATGGTTGTGAACAATTATCTTAACGAATTAATCAATTGCACTGTGATTTGTTAGTTGTCGGATTTAGATAGTGAAATAAGAGTAAGGGGAAAAAAGTTAGCTTGCTTTTTCCTGAAAACTAAAGAAAAAGATAGGAGTACACATTTTGAGGCCGTTATAGAAAAACAAGCCCCTCCATGAGTCCACGACACTTCACTTCAGTGAACAGCCATCATTGCTGCCTGCAATTAATCTAAGAAACCATATTCCAACACCCAAAAACCGTTTTCATGATTGATTCTGAAAAAAAAAAAGAAAGAAACAAAAAGAAGAAGAAGAAGAAGAGAAGAAAAGAAAATATAATTTACTGGATAAAAAGAAAGACCAACAACTTTTCTTTCAAACACGAATTGCTTTTTACAGTGGCTAGGTTCAGTTCACTATCCCAATTTATCACAAGAACTAGAACATAGAAATTAACCTAAAAAAAGGTAATTAATTAACCCCCTTTTTTTTTCTTTTTTGTCTTCCTTCCCTAACATGCCTACGGAAACAGTTCATGTGAACCGCCATGAAAAGCTACCAACCACGTCATAATTAACAATAACAATAACAACAATGTTCCCAACTTGATTAGTTTTTCTTCAATTCTGATTATTGTTATTGATCCACTGCTTGTGGCCTGGAACCCATTTTGGACACTTGGGACTAAAGTAGGTTGAAGTTGCCCTTGAGTTCAAAAGCTCCACAACAGGTGCAAATTTCACGCACCTTGGAGTCTTGTACTGATTTATGGAAGCGCCTAAGCTAATGGCATAGTCCATAAGCTTATCAAAAGTCCCCTGTTCGACGATCTTGATTTCCAGCGGCCCAATCGACTTGTCGGAGACTCGTCCCTGGCGGTAAACGCTGTTGAGCGATTCTTCAATGGCTAAGCAACAATCCTCGAAGACGCAGGGTGGAATTTGGGTTGTTCCGTTCAGAGTTAGCTCCCAGTAGAGGACGTAGTGGCCTGGGATTGTTGTTGTGTCTGCGTAGCTTGTGTATTCCGACACGGTGGCGTCGAACGGGACGAGGTGAGTCACGGCGTTCTTCATTGCGTTCTGGAGCTCCACTTCGTCTGTCTTGTCGGCATCTATGCTGAGGACTACGTTCTTTCTGCAGACGAAGTTGAATTGTGGGGCCTTGTTCTTGAATCCGGCCACCCTCAGCACATCACCCACTCTGTAGCGGTATAGTCCTGGAAGAGCCAGAGATGATATTAATATATACACAATTCTTATTTAACTCTTAAATACAAGAAAGAATTAAAAACAAAAATCCCACCGGCGTATGTTGTGACAACTAGCTCGTATTCCTGGCCGACCTTGACATCAACGAGTTCAACGAGGTCTTGCTGTTCCTTGTCGGAGAGAGAATCGCTGTGGTCGGAGTTGGTTCTGTTGACGGGAAGGAACTCGTAGTAGCACATGGTGGGAATAAGAGTGTAGGAAACCTCACTAGGCTTGCAAAGAGGGGTAAGGTTAACACCAAAGTAGCACTCGCTAGAGGCATACATGGTGCACACGAGTGGTAAACCATTGCTATAGTAATCCAATGTGGGAATGTACTGTGACATTGTCCCAGTCACAATAACATCCACATACTTTGTGTTGGGCCACAGCCTAGTGATGATTCCCTGCCAAGATTTCTTCCCGCACTCCGCCTCGATGAAATCCGCCAATTTCGGGTCGGGTTTCAGGATCTTCATAACCGCCTCGCGGACCGAAACGTCCGTGATCTCGGCGTTCACGCTTCCTGTTCTTATGTCATTGCAAAGAAGGGTCCAATGCTTCTCCAGGAAGCGAATCGCCCGGATGAAGCCGGAGGCGAAAACCGCTCCCACTCGGAGCACCTCTTTGTTCTGGCAAAGGCCACAGAGCAATTGGGAATACATGCTTTGGTAAGAGTCTGGACAGAGTACGGTCTCGTTTGGGCTGGTGTAGTTTGTGTACGGGTCATAAGGTCTGTCCCTGAAGTATGAGCTCTTGTAGTAGCTCGTTAAAACGGGACGAGCCACGATCCCTGAGGGTGTTTTGGCCTCGGCTTTTATGAACATTAAGTACATTCCTTTGCCGTTTTCTAAGCCAGGAACAAACTGGCTCATAACCGGCATCAGTAAGCTATACAGCAAGCTCCTCCTTCCCAGTTCTTCTTCAATTGTAGGCATCAGCTTCCTCTCACCACCCGATGTTCCGGAACTACATAACAAAACATGATAATATTATGTCACTATTTATAACTTACATTATTCAATTTAGCTTTTTAATGTAACAGAAGATACCTTGTGAGGAACTCTGAAATGGGCTTAGAGCAAAGAATTGGGGAGGTATCGCCATTGGCGATACGATTGATATCGGGCTGGAGGTCCTCGTAGGAAATGACAGGGAGTAGTTTTTTGAAGGTGTCGCGGTCAGTTTGGCCGTTGAGGCCGTGTCGCCGGAGGTACTCGACGTTTGCATTGCGGGAGAGGATTTCGGAGAGGACCTTCTGCTGGACTTGGTCGGCGTTGGAAGTCACATCCTCGATGAACTCGAGGATCTTCCTGTTCTGTTCTACGAGGTTGTAGTCTTTCGGAGCCTCAGGCATGGTGGTGTATGTGAATATCAGAGGGCTAATTAAGAAAGAGAGATTTTGTGTGTGTGTATGATGATTCCGTTAGAGAAGGGGGAGGAGGGAGGGGGGGAGATGGGTGTGTTGGGCGTGGGGTGAAAAGGATCACAAAGTGGTATATATAGAGGCACATGTCAAGCTGGGTTTGCTTCTGGGTTTGGACTCGGAGTAATTCAAAACCACACCTGAGGGTACAATTGGGAATTCTTACCCCTTCTTGAACCATTTTTTATTTTCTTCTTTTTTTTTTTAATTTTTCTTGGTCTTCTTTTTTTTATTTATCCCTTTTTTTCACCTATACGTATAGCCGTATAGGGATTACTATATTTTTCACACTAGTAAGTGCCGGGTGTGAACTTTTTGGTTACTGGATTGACTTACTAGTAAATTAACTAGATAATGTGTATATAAAAAATGAGTTATTAAATCTCAGTTATTTGTATATAATTTATATTTAAATATAAATATATATTTAAATATAAATATATATTAAAAATATAATTTAATTAATTTGGGTTAGTCGAGTAGTTAACTCACTCATTCGTTTACATAAATATTAGAGATTCGAATTTTGTCTTATATATACAGTAATTCATTAGTCAACGACAAATCTTTAAATAAAATTTAGATCCGCGACAGTCTCTGTCGGACTAAGGATATTGTGGATAATAAAAAAAATATCAAAATTATAATTATTTATTTTGTATTATAAAACGTTTAAATTTAGTTCTCATACAAAATGAATGGTTAAGATTTTGATTTTGTAGTTGACACCAAAATTATAGATTTCAAAATCATTATTGATTAATTCCTCACACCCATGATTAAATAAAATATGAATTTGACTTGCTTTAAATCTAAATCTTATCTAAACATATATACTATACATAAATCAATATAGTATTCAATATTATACATGTACACGTAACACATTATTTAAATATTTATATCTCATTTCTAAAGCATAAGCATACATACAACTTCCATGCATTTATGGTCATCTTAAGCCCTCTCGGCCACATTGACTAGAGGACTTCGTTTTTCCATTGTTAGGTGAAAAATAGTTTTAAAAAATTGGAATTAGTAGAATTCATCAGAAGAATAACAATTTCAGTTGGAAATGACTTGGCATATTTATTGAAGATGAGTGAATACCATCACCGCTTTTTGAATATATATAGATAGAATGGAATCCAAGTAGTAATAACAGAAAAAAAAAAAAAGAAAGAAACAGGGAAGAGGCATGCATTTTGGAGTCACTTTTGTTTTGAAATGCATAGTGGTTGTTATCAAAGTGGTTAAGTAGTTGTAGACTACTAGTACTAGTCCATATCTTAAAAGGCGGCAAAAAGATCATAAAAATATGGAATAAAGACAAGCTTATATATCCAATTGTCATATATTGGATTGGATTGTCCAATCCAAATTTTTTGTTTTACGAAATTCTCATAAGTTAACTCATCAAAATATCCAAAAAGGAAAAGAAAAAGAAAAAGAAAGGGAAATAATGCTTTTATAATTAGATCAGACTTATATAAAGTTAAAATTGATTATATGATTTTAATGTTGTTATTTCATTCATTTTAAATGTATATAATAAATGCGTTAAGGAAAGTTAGTTTTTTTTTTTCTTTAAACAAAGAAAGAAGTCACAACCTCTTGATTGGATATGAAAAAACTATATCATTTGAGTTATTACTCGTTAGCGTTAAAAAAAGTTAGTTGATAAATATAAAACTTTATATATCAGATGTGTAATATAATATATATTTTTCTTTATATCGACCAGTCTTTGGTATCCATTTTTGTTCGTTACTTTGAAAATTTGTGTTTTATATTATATGTTGCAACTTATTAGTATTAAAGAATGGCTGAGATGACTCTGTTCGATATGAGCTTGATTGTCTTAGAAAAGGGTTCATGTAATTTCCACCAAAATATATATAGGATAAGAAAAAATGAATTAACTAATAAAATAAAAATTAAATTATAAAATATGAAAACATGTTCCAAAACATATTATACCAGTAAATCTTAGTTTTAACTTTTCTTTTCAATTCTTGTAAATACAATAAAATTGATGAATAAAGAAAAAGAAATTAGGAAACAACAAAATTTTTGCCAATAAATTAGCCAATATGTCCACTTCACTCGTCTATTTCACTTCAGCATTTGGTATAAAGTGGGAGACAGAAATTGAAACAAGAATAAAATTTTAATTTAATTTATAGAAAAGGTAAAATTAGAATTAATTAATTGAAATTAAAGGTATTTTAAGTATAAAATGTTATTGAAGTTTCAATCTCCATCTATAAAAATTTTAGTCCCATGTGTCTTCATTTTTTGAAGGTACTGAAATACTGAAATTTTAGAGACAGAGACATAAATTTTAGTACCAGTCTCTGAACTAACAAACATGATACCTAGTTTCAGTCTCTCAATCTCTGTCTCAATACCTCAAAACAAACACTACCTTAGTGCACTCTTTGTCCTTGCCGTTAATCTTGTTGCAAGTTCTATCTCACGTTAATGTGAGGAGAATTGCTCTCACACAATCTAGTGCTGGTGTACTGAACTTTTTTATCTTCTATTTTTTTCTGTTTGAATTTCTCGCGAGCGATTGATATTCTTTTTCTTTATTCTCTGACTCTATTTCTCCACCTCTTTTAATAGGCTTTCTTTTTATTTTTTAGAATGAATATCTTTTCCAGCCACTAACACTACAAGAAAAACGCCGAATATTGTCGGAAAAACGAATAAAATTTGATGATAATTTAAATACCGTAAAAAACAATCAGATAGTATAAATTTCGTCGGTAAATATTTATCGTCGATTTTTTTCTTCCGACAGTAATTACCGTCAAATTATGCAGTAGAATATAGTAAGCATCAAAATGGATCGTGTTGGACTTTACCGTCGAAAATTTTTGACAGTAACATTGGCGCCACCTCGTTCGTTTTTCTGCTATATTACCAACGGTTATATCGACACAAATATTTTTTAAAAAAGTATTACTATCATAATATTCTGACGGTAGTTTTTTTAAATTATCTTTTCCAATCAATCTCTAGTGTACTTTGATAATTAACAATTGAAATAGTGCTTTAAATCTGATGTGAAGTACAAAAAATATATATTACAAATACCAAATGATGGTTACTGAAATATCTGAAACAATGCTAACTATTTTACAATTTCAGAGCTATGTTTACAGTCACTAAAAAAATATTACAAATACAATTGGGTTTTTAAAGAAATACATATTATAGAGCAATGTTTACATTAACCTTAATCATATTCAACATCTTCTTCCTCTGGTTCACCATCCTCCTCTTCCGATGTAGTTTCCTGATTATCATCGAACTCGTCTTCCTCTTCTTCATCGTCATCGACCCCATCCTCTTTTTGAAGATTGTTATCCTGTAGTGGAAGTGTGTTGGCATCTAGTCCAAGGTCAATGATGTCATCATCCATAACCACAGACCTAAGGGTGATGGGCTCATCGGTATCAACCACCATTCTCGTAGGAGTAAGGTCGTCAATCTGGTAAGGTTGTTGATCCTCTGTCCTTTAATCAGACTCGATACGGCCTCTTGACTTAGTCTTAATCACAACTATCGAACAGGACTTGCATGAACCCGAATAAGGCAAATAGTATATCTGTCGTGCATTTTGAGGTAGAATAAAAAGATCGTAGTGCCTATATTTCCTGGTTACATTAACTTCAATGATATCGTAGTCTTTGTGCTTTCGTGTTCTTTGTCGCGAACTAGGATCATACCATTCACATTTAAATACACACACCTTGTACGTAGTGCGACAGAAATACTCTAACTCAATTATGTTGTGCAAGACACCAAACCAATTAGAGTGATCCCTACTTGAATTCCCACGAACTCAAACTCCAGTATTATCTATTTTTATTTCGGATTGACCACTGTAAGATATGGAACCAATATCTATTAACAGTGTACATCGAGTAGCTAATTTCCTTATTTATTGGCCCCAACTAAGTACAACTAGTTCCGAATCTGCTGTGTCAGCTAGCTGCACTCAGACGTATTCTCCGAACCAACGTAAAAGTTGTTCAATGAGGTATCAGAATTTACCTCTTGGAATAATCTATATAATTTATCAGAGGATAAAGAAGTTTTAATTAGATTAATAAGTTAGTATCTTACTGATAATTTAGCAAAGCCTAACTGTTCTAGTGCATAACCTCTTATAACTCCACAATTTTCCAACAAACAATGGTTTCGAGAAGGTGTCACTATGCGACCTTCTCCCACTTTTGTCCTAAAACTCTATCCTAAGAAAAGTAAGTCCAACATAATATTTAAACAATTCATTATAATCAGAGATAGAAAATCAACCTAGAATATTACTACATAGATAACGAAAGAAAGAAACTCCAATTAAGGTCAGAGGCAATTGCACCGTCATAATAAAAAGGATTACTTATTAAATTCACACGTTGAAACTAATTCGAAAACTAATTAAAAAATACATAAAACTCATTATTTTAATTAATTAAACCTTAATTCTTAATTCAACCAAACTAACAAAAGGCATGACAAATTTTGATTTCCACTTACATTAAATTAACACAATAACTCCTAATAACATATTTCATTAAACAAATTTAACTACTAATTTAACAACAACTAACCCTAACAAAATGTTAAACTTACAAAATAATATGAAAAACTATAATAACCATACCAACAAACCAATCTGATGATAGTGGCTGTAGGCTTTCTTTAATATCGGGGTGACAAAGGCGGTGGCAACGGCAACGTGAAAATCAACCGCGGTGGAAGATGAGACAGGAACAACAGCAGAAGATTCGCCGAGCACGTACAGCAGCGATGACAGCGGGTGCCTCCTCCTCGATGGCGATGTCGGCAGCAAGCTCCAGTGGTAGCCACGTTGACTGCTGCCCTCGAAGGTGTGAGCAGACGAGGAGAGAGAGAGAGAGAGAGAGAGAGAGAGAGAGAGAGAGAGAACGGCGTCGTAAAGTGAGGGGGAAGGGTTTCGTGTTTGAATTTAGCCCTAAATTTACCGTCAGATTAATTCGCTCGTAACGTTTTTCGCGTGCCCAAAACGCAACGTTTCACTAAACAACGTTATCATTGGATCTAGCCTCCGGTAAATCCGACGATAGTGAGCGCGACAAATTTTTTTCTTCCAAATGTTACCGTCGACAATATAGTCAAGAATAATGTTCGAATAGTAATAAATTAACGTGATGGCTCTATTGCCAAATTCGAGGGTAAATACGACAGAAAATTTGTCACTAACGTCCAACGCTAATTCCGATGGTATTTAGCATTTTTCTTATAGTGTAATTATTTTCCCGTAGAACATAGCGCACCCTAATCATCCTTAAACCTCTCCAGACCCCCATCCACTAAGAAAAATGGACAGAAAGACCCCTGCAACCAGATGGCAAATGGTTGCCAGTCTAACATTTCAGGTACTTTAGTTAGATGGACTAAAAACTCCCTCGTGAAATCATCCTCTTCTTCTTCGTCTTCCTTCTCTTCCTTTTTTTTCTCTTCTTCAGAGCCATCGGCACTGACTTTTCCCATTTCTTTAGAGCCATCATCAATAGCTACCCACAAACCAAAAAAAATCCCATGAAAATGGACACAAAATCACAAAATCCACACCTTTATTCGGTGTCACTCCTTTTCTAATTGCACCACTCTTCCACAGTAGTCACCACTAGTGTTAGAAGAAGAGTCTGAGTTAGAGAAAAAGAAGTAACCAGCAAAAAAGCATCAGAAAGAGAACAACAACAATGATGAAGAATCAAAAGTGGAGTGTGTCCTTATCTTCCTATTCTCTCCCTTCTTTCACATTCTTGCCGCCCCTCCCCTGTCCTAGCGTTCTTTGTGTCAGGCATGATCTTATTCCTAGAGATTTACCTGATGGCGATGCTGAGCCTGGGGATGGTGGTGTCCGTGGCGGAGGAGAGATTTGGATAGGAGGCAATTCAGATTGGAAACGACATCATGGTGGGGACAAGAGTATGTCCGTGGTTGCTGTCGGGGATATTCATGGTAGTTTTGGGGCTAACCCGGTGGAAGGTGGTTTAGGGTAGTGGTGGTGGTGGTTTAAGGCGAGAAGGAGAAGAGGAGGAGGAAGAGGTAACCACGGTGGTAGTGGTCAAGGTGAAGCTCGATGATGATGGTGATGGAGATGGAGATGCGAAGAGAAAGGAGAAGAAGAAACGGAAGAAAAGGGAGGAAAAGAGGAAGATGAAGAAGAAGAGGAGGAGGAAGATGTCAAGAGGGGGTTTTTAGTCCCTCCAACCAAGAAACCTAACACGTCAGATTAACAACTATTTGCTATCCAGTTGTAGGGATCCTTTTGTCCATTTTTCTTAGTGAATGAGGGTTTGGATGAAGTTTAAGAATGATTAAAATGCACTATATTCTACGAGCAAATAGTTAAGGACTGAAAAGAATATTCACTCTATTTTTTAATTTTTTACGTGTATGTTGTCTGAATTTGTATTTCAATATTCTACAGTAAATTTATTCAAATTTTCTTTTAGTAAATTTTAGATGTTTTTCTTTAACTTTTGGATATTTTGAGAACTTTTTAAATACGTGTTAGGTTAAGATTTTCTAAATTTTATATGTTTATCAAAAATAAATAAATCTAACAAGTTTTCAATTCAAAAATATTATTTGTATATTAAAAATTAGATACTATATGTTGTTTCACATATATTTAATATATATTATATATAAGTGGTCAATTTTTAGTATAAATTTAACATAGCTTTTTTTTTAATTTTGGATACTCTATTCCATTTTCAGATGTTTATTTCGTTGGGGGTTTAATTTTTTTTCTATATTAGTTTTAAGATGCTCATTTGAATGTTTTGGAAACTTTTGTATGTCTATTAAGTTTAATTTTTTTTAGTTTTGAATATTCAACCTGAATTTGACAAACTTTTAGTTTTGGATATTTTATAGGTACTTTAAAATATAAAATTTTTTTTGAGTTTTAAATGTTTTTCTGATGTTAGGTTTTAAATGCTTATTTGGATGGTTTTGAGAATTTTCATATGTATGTTACATTTAAAAGTTTCTTAATTTTAAATCATTAATATATTTTTTTATTTTTTTAAATATTTGGTGAGTGGCCGTCAGCAGTATTGTACTTCAAAAAAAAAAATTGAAAAGAAAAATAATTTATTATTTAGTTGACTCATAAAAGAAACCGGTAGTAGTAATTGTTAAGGCAATAATAATATCTTTTCAGGTTGTCAATTTAACATTTTAATTTGACATGTCTATTCTATCCAAAAATGGGATAGAATATTTTGTGTGTAAGTTTGAGAAGTGGGTAGTGCTGCAAAATGAAAATTCGCACAAGAAGTGCTTGTCGTAATTACAAGAAAAACAGCGAAACTATTTGGAATCCACCTTCTGAAGGCGTTGAGAGCCAATGTGATTTTAAAAAATTACTTTAATACTTTAATTATTAATTAATTAGTTTCAAAATAATTAACCGGCAAAATCCGGTAAACACGGTATTTAAGTAAGCCCATGAGCTGCGCGCTTGTACTGCGGATGTCTCATTAAATACCAATAACAACGTACCTAATTACTAGCTAGTTACTTGCAGATACCGGTAACTGAAAAAATAACGGCGTTTCTATAATTTCCCGTGATACCCCAGTAAAAGTTGAATTTATTATTATTATTATTATTATTATTGTTGTTGTTGTTGTGTCTTAGAACATTTTCAATATATAGTTTTAATTTTATTTTATTTTAAATTTTATAAAGTACTATATATGTATTTGTGGGATTATATATTATAAAATTTAATTTAAAACTCAATGTAAAATTTGTTATTCTAATACTTAATCTCATTTTAATTTACACTTAAATGATTTTTAATTATTTCAAATAATTTTAATTAAATTATAAAAATTTAATTAAAACAAAAAAAAATAGAATTATAAAATTAATAATTTTGTGGAGATGAAGATTGAGAATTTCGTATATTTAAATTTGAAAATAAAATTAAAATTTTGTAAATAATTAAAAAGAAATTTACATTAAATTGATTTGGATATATTTTTTTACTAAATTGATAAGAATATAATAAAAAATAAAATAATAAAATACAGAATTACAACGGAATATATCTAATTTATTTAGGTATATTTTAATTAAAGTTTTGTTACAATTTTACAATAACAACATTACGATAACAACGTTATAATGTTCATTTACTAAGGTTTAATTTAGTGAATTACGCAAGTGGCATTATTTTACTGATCTTTTTTCAAAATAATACAGTATCTCTTTTCAGAATCATTTCAAAAATAATATTCAGTACAAGTCTTAATTTTAAATCATTAAAATTATCGTAAGAAATAAAAAATGATACCTGTTATGTGGGTAAGCTGAGATTGGTGGATTGGCCTTGTAAGGTTAGCCCAAAGCATCAAGAGAAGGTGGTCTTTGACTTGGTTTGCGTCAGGGAGCCGCCGTCCGATTTGTGTATGTGAAAGAATGGGGGGTGGTACCTGCAAAGACACTTTGATGCCTAAGTCAGCAAGGGGGTAAGCAGGTTTAGAGAGTATTGGAACTTAGAGATACCTGATAAGTGTGAATGTATTTATAGCGGTGATCCAATAACTACTTTTGAAGTAGTTCCACTTTTCAGGGTGGATAACCGTCTCTTTATCTTAGGGTAGTTGAGATATGGCTCCTGGAAGTGGGTTGAGAGATTTTAAGGGCAGTTACTCATTTGAATGAGTGTTATCTCCAAGCTATCCCTTGAGCCCGACTTCTTTGGGGAGAAGTCTGTATCGAGTCCTACCTCTTTCCAGGAGGTCGGTAGGTAGCGAAAGCCAATCTTTGGATTGGGCCTTTTGGTGTGTTTGGACTTGGGCCATAGTGTTGGGCCAGGGTATGAACAGTGCCCCTACTCGAGTCTGATCTCTTTCACTTATGAGTTAGATTCGAGTATTTGAACTCGGGCTTATAGCCGACATGATTTTTAAAACCGACGTGATTTAAATTTCTCAACCGTCGTGTCTAATCAAACGTCACGTCTGTTGGGAGTTTTGCATTTATACGTGGTAGCAGTTACATTGGTAACGGCATGTTTCTTTAATGATTGTGTCAATTTACCCTTTATGCCCCTTGCGTGTTATAAATACTTTTCCCTCTCTTTTCTCTGTTTTCTTTTGTCTTCTGAAACTCTTTGTCTGCAATCCTTATTCTTTCCAAAGAGAAATTCTTTAGCCTTCCTTGGAGTGCATTTTCGTTGCTGTACCTGCTCCTCTTTGCTTTCGCAAACAAATGTTAGTCCTTTCCTTCTCCTCATCTATTTATGTTGGTGCTTTACTTTGTGCATTAAAAGAGTTTTACATGTTCTTAGCGAGTTTGTTTGTTGGTCTGGTGATTCTGTTCTTTGTTTTGCTTGGAGAGAGATTGCCTGGTTTTTGGGAAGCCCGATTTTTTTATGCCCTTTCATTTTTTTTGTAGGTCTTGCCACTTTTGTGCCTACTTTTTTGCTGAAAACATATCTTTTCATATCCCTGAGTCCCTTTCGAGATGGGTAGAGGATACAGTTTGGGAGGAAAGTCCTTTAGTAGATATCGATTATATTACCGACGATCTCCGCACCCACAATAGAATTTGTAGCAATGAGTTTGACAAACCAAAATACGAGCTGGTAGCCCCGGGTCCTGAAGACCGAGTTTGTTTTGGGAGGGTCGCTGATTCTGATCCTCAGTTTTTCTTTATGTATGACTGTCTCTTTACCCGTCTGGGGTTCTTTTACCTTTTTCTAACTTTGAGATGAGCGTGTTATCTCATTGCCGAGTTGCTCCTACTCAACTCCACCCCAACTCTTGGAGTTTTATGAAAATTTATCAACTTGTTAGTAGGGAGCTGGACTTTCCGACTTCCACAAAGATTTTTTTTTATCTTTTTCATTTGACCAACCCATTTAGTGGGCAAAATAATAAGCAGTAGTGGATATCTTTTCGGGCCATTGAAGGTTAGAAATTTTTTTCTATCTTTGATGAATCTTTTCATGATTTTAAGAATTTTTTCTTCAAAATCCAAGCTGTAGAAGGTCACCATCCCTTTTTTCTTGATGAAAACTCCAACCCATGCTTTTCTCTGTATTGGCTAGAGGCCTCTTCTGTAGAGAAGTCCGGCCTAGATGATTTGGATGAAGTTGAGGAGGCTGTAGTGGGGTTCTTCCAAGAAGCTTTGGGGAGAGCCCCTAATTTGGATACTAAGAAGTTTCTTCTGGGCTCTCCAAGTTTCATGCGGACCCAGCTAGGTAGTTTTCTGTAGCGTTTCTGAAGTTTTCGACTTGTAGACTAATTGCTTATTTCTTCTTTTCAGAGATGGTGAAGAGTAGATCTAGTGCTTCCTACCAGAAAGTTCAGGACGCCAAGAGGAGAGCTCGGGCCCGGGCTGATGCTGCAAGGGCTGCTGGCGCTCCTCCTCATCCTCCTTGTGATCTAGGGACCTCTTCTCGCCCCATTATGGTAACCTCAGTCTCTGCTTCTTCTCTTCCTCCTCCTATCCCCCCAGTCCAACCTCCCTCCAAGCCCGAGAAGAAGAAGCGCAATACCTCGGAGTCTGGCTTTTCTTCTTTTAAGGAGGCCAATTTTGATGGTCTAAAATTCGTTCGGAATCGCATCTTTCCGCATACTCAAATTAGTATGGATGATAATTCCCTTCGAAACCATCTTCAAATTATGGTTTGGGGGAGCGTTTGGACTACTGGGGTCTGCACTACTCTCGTTGATATTCTGGACAAAACTCCTCTTAGTTCTTTGGGCTCTTCTCAATGAGTTGTGGAGAAGCTGGAGGGGAGAATTATCCTTTATCAAGAGGAGGAGAAGCGGCTTCAGGGGGAGGTTGCCTGGATGAAGATCCAAACTTCCTTCCTTCTGGTGACTCCAATCCTCCTTCCAATTAATTGATTTTAGGTATTTGGGGCCCGGCTTGTGGGCTCCTCTTTGAAGAGTTTTTATTTTTATATATTTGTGTTGGTTGTATCTGACTCTCTTGGCCTTTTATGGCCGTTAACAAAAAGGTTGATCTTTTTAATTTTGCCATTTCTTGGACAAGGGCTTTTGAGGAATATCTCGTGTGTGCATGCTTTGTTTATAAGCTTTCCATGAAAACCTTTTTTTATCTTTTTTGAAAAAAAATTTTATTGGGCAAGCTATTTTTTGTCTAAGTTACTCGCGATTTTTTCGAAGACTTGGGATAGCTTCTGCCTTTGTTTTAGATGGATTTTCTTATCTCTTTTTGTGTTCCTTTTGTGTTCAATTTTCGCCTATTGAACTGTTTCGTAACTTAGGTTATTATTGCGATGCATTTCGATATTCTTGGGATTTCCGTCTAGGAGGTCGAAATGTTCCTTAGTTATTATGATCGTCTTTTTGTAACCTCTTTACACTGACTTGTACCTCGTCATTTTATCCTACCAACCACTTAGGTCGGGCATAGAATTTTCACATTTTTTCGAGCTTAAATAGCTGCGTTTCATAGAAAAAATAATGGAATTATAAAGAGATGTAATGAAAAGATCTTTATTTATTGATGAAGGTACCTTTTGCTACTAGGGAAGCTCTTTAAGACTTGTTCTTCCCTTGCCTCCACTTTGATGCCTCATTAAAACCCCATTCAGGAATACCCTTTTGGGAAAAAATCATAAAGTCGGGAAAAATAGTACACCACGGAGTGGAGTTTGCTTTTAACTATAGTACATTTTCATATTACAAGCATGCCACGACTTTGGTAGTTCGGTACCGCTCAAGTCGGTTACCTTGTAGTATCCCTTTCCTAAGACTTCGCTTATCTTATACGGCCCTTTCCAATTAGCAGCGAGCTTTCCATCCCTCGACTTGCTGACACCGATGTCATTTCTGATCAAGACCAAGTTGCCTGGGATGAAGCTTCTTTGAATGACTTTCTTATTGTATCTGTTTGTCATCCTTTGCTTCAACGCTGCTTCCCTTATCTGGGCTTGTTCTCGGACTTCAGGGAGTAGTTCGAGTTCTTTTTTGTGTGCAAGAGTGTTACCAACCTCGTCGTAGAAGCTCACCCTTAGACTTTGCTCATTGATTTCGACTGGTATCATAGCTTCTACGCCATAAGCAAGTCGAAAGGGTGTTTCTCCTGTGGCAGACTGAGGTGTAATTCGATATGCCCATAGTACTTGAGGGAGCTCTTCGGTCCAGGCTCCCTTTGCATCTTGCAACCTTTTCTTCAACCCAGCCAGTATAACCTTGTTGGCTGTCTCAGCTTGCACATTTGCTTGTGGGTGCTCTACCGAGGTAAACTGGTGTTTGATCTTCAAACTGGCTATCAGGTTTCTGAAGGTGGAGTCAGTGAACTGAGTTCCATTGTTAGTGATGATGGAGTGGGGGACTCCATACCTTGTAATGATGTTCTTGTAGAGGAACTTCCGACTTCTCTGGACTGTGTTGGTGGCTAATAGTTCTGCTTTGATCTACTTCGTGAAGTAGTCCACTCCCACTATTAGATACTTCACTTGTCCAAGAGCTTGGGAGAAGGGTCCTAATAGGTCTAACCCCCATTTCGAAAAAGGCGATGGAGAAGTTATGCTGATAAGCTCCTCAGTGGGAGCGACGTGAAAGTTTGCATGCATTCGGCATAGTTGACACTTCTTTAAGAACTTGGTGGCATCTTTCTGCAAGGTCGGCCAATAGAACCCGGCTTGTATGACTTTCCTAGCTAAAGACTTTGCTCCGAGATGATTCTCGCAGATTCTATTGTGCACTTCTTTTAGGACATCTGTTGTCCTTGAGGTCAGAACACACTTCAACAATGGTGTGGATATTCCTCTTTTGTAGAGGATATTCTTCACCAAGGTATAGTTTTGTGCTTCCCTCCGGATTTTCTTGGCCTCTTTTTCCTCTTTGGGTAGGATGTCGAATTTCAAGTATTCGATTAGTGGGTTCATCCATCCGAGGTCCAATCTAGATATTTCAAGGACATCCTGTCTAACCTCTGTTTTTGTGACAGAAGGCTCTTGGAGAGTTTCTTTGATCAGGCTTTTATTATTCCCTCCTGGCTTAGTACTTGCTAACTTGAAAAGGGTGTCTGCTCTGCTATTGAGATCTCAAGTTATGTGTTTGACCTCGGTCTCTGAGAACCGCCTAAGATATTCCAAAGTTTTATCTAAGTGCCTCTTCATATTAGGGTCTTTAGCCTGGTACTCTCCATTGATTTGGGAGGTCACCACCTGAGAGTCGCTGAAGACTACTACTTTGGTGGCATTGACCTCTTCTGCTAGCTTCAACTCGGCAATCAAGGCTTCATATTCCACCTAATTGTTAGAAGTTGGGAATTCAAATTTAAGGGAAACTTCTATTTGTGTTCCCTCTTCGTTGACCAGTATTATGCCTGCACCACTTCCGACTTTGTTGGAGGAGCCATCCACGTATAACTCACATTCTGGGGAGGGCTCCTCTTGATCTCTTGCATACTCTGCTACAAAGTCGGTGAGGCATTGGGCTTTAATTGCAGTCCGAGTTTCATCCTTAAGGTCAAACTCGGATAGCTCTATAGCCCACTGAACCGTTCTGTCCGTAATGTCTGTTTTTTGAAAAATTTGCTTCATGAGCTGGTTTGTTCGAACTCTTATTGTATGGGCTTGAAAGTAAGGCCGTAGCCTTTGAGAGGCTACTATTAAGGCATACGCAAACTTCTCGAGTTTTTGGTACCTAAACTTGGGGCCTTGTAGAACTTTGCTAGTGAAGTACACAAGATACTGTCCGACCTCATCTTCCCGTATTAAAGTTGAGGCTACAACTTTGACGGCTATGGACAAATACATGACGAGTTCTTTCCCGACTTTAGGTTGGGTCAGAATCGGAGGTTCGCTTAAAAACCTTTTGAACTCCTGGAATGCTTCTTCGCATTCAGGGGTCCATTCGAACTGACATCCTTTTCTTAGTAGGGAGAAAAGTGGAAGGGATCTTAATGCTGATCCCGCCAAGAATCTGGAGAGGGCTGTAAGTCGGCCGTTTAGCTGTTGGACCTCCCTTAAGCAAGTCGGGCTTTTCATTTCTATGACTGCTCTACACTTGTCGGGGTTGGCTTCAATCCCCCCTTTGTGTTAGCATAAATCCCAAAAATTTTCCAACCTCCACCGCGAAGGTACACTTTGCAGGATTCAACCTCGTCCCGTGCATCCTAATGGTGTTAAAGACTTGCGAGAGGTTCATCAGGAGGTCGGCTTCATCCTTGGTTTTTACTAGCATGTCGTCTACGTATACTTCCATTAGACTCCCAAGGTGAGGTACAAAAACCTTATTCGTCAGCCTTTGGTAAGTGGCTCCTGTATTTTTTAACCCAAAAGGCATAATCACGTAGCAATAATTTGTTCTATGCGTGATGAAAGATGTTTTTTCATGATCCGGCTTATACATCGGAATTTGGTTATATCCCGAGTATGCATCCATGAACGACAAGTATTGATAGCCCGAGCTAGAATCTACTAAGGTATCAATACTTGGAAGTGGATATGGGTCTTTTAGACACGCCTTGTTCAGGTCGGTATAGTCGATGCACATCTTCCATTTTCCGTTCTATTTGTTTACTAGCACCACATTTGCCAGCCAAGCTGGATATTTAACCTCTCTGATGAAGCCAGCTTCTAGGAGGGCTTGTACTTGTTCTTCCACCATTTGAGCTCGTTTAGGTCTGAGATTCCATCTTCTTTGCTGAACGGGTAGCGATCCGGGGTATATTAACAGCTTGTATGCCATGAGCTCGGGATTTATCCCGGGCATGTCGGAGGATTTCCAGGCGAAGAGATCAGAATTTTTTTGTAGGAGCCTTATAAGCTTCTGCTTCAAGTCTTCTTTCAGGTTGGCTCCTATGTTGGTATTTTTCCTTCTTTCCGCCCTGCGCCTCTTCAATTTTTCTCCTGGGTTGTGATTGTAACTCTTCTTTAGCCCTGATTCCTCCGAGCTCAATGGTGTGAACCTCCTTGCTTTTTTCTCTTAGATTTAGGCTTTAATTGTAGCATTTCCTTGCCAGCTTCTGATCTCCCCTGATGGTTACAATTTTATCTGGCGTTAGGAATTTCATGCAGAGATGGGGGGTGGATACCCCTACTCCAAGCAGATTAAGGGTCGTTCTTCCTATTAGAGCATTATAGGCCAAACCCACGTCGACGACTATGAATTTGATACTCAGGGTCTTAGATCTCATCCCCTTTTCAAAAGTTGTGTGTAGGAGTATGAATCTTAGTGGCTTTATTGGTGTATCCCCCAGCCCATACAGGGTATCAGGGTAAACTCTTAGTTCCTTTTTATCTAATCCCAACTTATCCAATGCTGGTTTGAACAGGACGTCAGCCGAGCTCCCTTGATCCACCAGGGTTCTGTGGAGATGGGCATTGGCAAGGATCATAGTAATCACTACCGGATCATCATATCTAGGAACATTGCCTTGCCCATCTTCTTTAGTGAAGGAGATGGTTGGAAGGTCGGGAACTTCGGTCCCGACCTGGTAGACTTCCTTCAGGTGCCTCTTACTAGATGACTTTGTGAGACCACCTCCAGCAAAACCCCCTGAGATCATATGTATATGCCTTTCCGGGGTCGGTGGTGGTGGATCTCTTCGGTCCTCCTCATCTCGCTTTCTCTTGCCATGATGGTTCGACCTTTTTATGAGATATCTGTCAAGCCGACCTTCCCTACCCAGCTTTTCTATCACATTTTTCAGGTCGTAACAATCATTTGTTAAGTGACCATATAGCTTATGGTACTCGCAGTATTCGCTTCGTCTTTCCCCCTTTTTGTTCTTGATGTGCCTAGCGGGAGGTAGCCTTTCAGTGTGACAAATTTTTCTGTAGACGTCGACTAGGGAAAATCGCAGAGGAGTATAAGAGTGGTATCGCCTGGGCCTTTCAGGTCCAACTTCTTCTTTCTTCTTGGGCTCTCTCTCTTTCTCCTTTGATGAGTGGAAGTGCCCAGGTCGCCAGCTTGGCTCTCGTAGCCTGGTGTTTTCTTCCATGTTGATGTACTTCTCAGCTCTTTCTTGTACATCACTTAAAGAAGTCGATCGGATGCCTTTTGGAGATGGACTGGGAGAAAGGACCTTCTCGAAGTCCATTTACTAGGTCCATGATCACTGCCTCTGTGGGAAGGTCTTGAATTTCTAGGCACGCTTTGTTGAACTTTCCTTGTAGTCCCTCAAAGGTTCTCCGATCTCCTGTTTCCCTCCCAGGAGACTCGGTGCGTACTTCACTTTATGCTTTCGGATTGAAAATTGCATAAGGAACTTACGCGAGAGGTCATCGAAGCTGGTGACCGACCTTGGGGGGAGGCTATCAAACCACTTCATTGCTGCTTTTGTTAGAGTTGCTGGAAAGGCTTTGTAGCAAGTAGCATTAGAGGCATCGGCTAGGTACATCCGACTTTTGACATTTGGATCGGTAGTCCCGTCATATAGGTCCATATTGGGGCTTTTGAAGTTCCTTGGAACTCTTGCCCTCATTATGTCCTCACTGAACGGGTCCTCCCCTCCCAAGGGAGAATCTTCTGGTCGCTGTGAGAGTTTCGACCTCGAAGGGTGGATTCTAATCTTGAGAGCTTTTCTTCAAGTTCTTTCCGTCGTTTGACCTCTCTTCTCAAGCTTCTCTCTACCTCTCGCTGTCGTTCCAGTTCTTGCTCTAGTTGTTCCAACCATCCCTGGTGGCCGTGGAACAATCCCATTAGTTTGGGTGCATGTGGTTGTCCCTCCTTTCCTGATTCGTGTCCTTCAAAAGAGGTTCCCTTTGGGTCTTTTACTCCGGAGGGACCTTCCTTGTGCTGGTCGGTCGCTCCTTGGTGAGTGACTAAGACTCTGTCGTTGTTACCAGCGTCTTGGTTTTCTTGCTCAGAATCGGATGCTATATTTCTGTCTTCATTTAAGTCATCCGCCATCATAGGTTGATCTCCCAAGTCCCCGGCAACGGCGCCAATGTTACGTGGTAACCTGAGATTGGTGGATTGGGCTTGTAAGGTTAGCCCAAAGCGTCAAGAGGAGGTGGTCTCCGACTTGGTTTGCATCTAGGAGCCGTCGTCCGATTTGTGTATGTGAAAGAATGGAAGGTGGTACCTGCAAAGACACTCCGATGCCTAAGTCAGCAAGGAGGTAAGCAGGTTTAGAGAGTATTGGAACTTAGAGATACCTGAGGGGTGTCAGTGTATTTATAGCGGTGATCCAATAACCACCTTTGGAGTAGTTCCACTTTTTAGGGTGGATAACTGTCCCTTTATCTTAGGCTAGTTGAGATATGGCTCCTGGAAGTGGGTTGAGAGATTTTAGAGACAGTTACTCATTTGAATAAGTGTTATCTGGCAGCTGTCCCTTGAACCCGACTTCTTTGGGGAGGAGTCTGTATCGAGTCCGACCTCTTTCCAGGAGGTCGGTAGGTAGCAAAGGCCAATCTTTAGATTGAGCCTTTTGGTGTGTTTAGACCTGGGGCATAGTATTGGGTCAGGGTATGAACAATACCTAAAATTAATCTCATTAGAATTGCTTTTAAAAATATATTTTAAAGAGACAGAATAATATTTTATTAAAAATTTATTGAAAAGATAAATATTTTTACATTTCTAATATATTGATTACATCAAAAACTTAAATTATTAGTATTATTATTACTATTATTATGTTGTTTTTTATATTTTTATTAAATTTTTAATTAGTTTTTATAATTTAAAAGTTTGTAATTGTATTATTATATTAGATAAAAAAATTTAATTACATCCTCTTAAGCTGATTTCTATAAAAAAAAAATACAAAATATTTTTATAATATTTATTTTTATGTTAAACGTAGAATGAATTATGAAATATTCTTGAAACAAATATTATAGGATTATTGCGTTTTTTGCTAAAAAAATAATAACTAATAAGAATATAATTATAAATTTAATAAAATTATAATAATTAAATTTATTATTATTTTTATTTTATTAGGATTTAGTTAAAAAATTGTCTAAAAGATACTGGTTAAAATAACAGAATTCTCTGAGAATATTTATTCTCAAGATACTTTTATTGTTAATTAAAAGATAGATGAATATTATCGTCCTCTAATCAACAATGAATTTTTTAAAGATAATTTAGATAAATTATATTTAAAAAAATGATTACCTATTACTATGAGTGCGTTCGGTATGCAGGAGTAGAATTCTCAGGAAAATTCAGCTGGGAATAATAGTATATTCTCGTGCTTGGTTAGTATAATAATACAAAAAAAAACAATCAAATTGGTTTCCTACAAATTTGAAAATTTTGACCTCTGACAATTTTTAATTTCTAGAAATTCTCAAAAATTATCCTTTTATTAGATAGTTTGATATTTTCATCGCTTCCAATTAAATTTTTAATATATATGTTAAAAAATAAGTCTCTAACTAAATTTATCAAAGAAATCATTAAATTTCAAAAAATATTATTATAAAAAATAATCATCTTTTAAAATAATAAAAAGACTAATTTATCTAATGAAAGTAATTCTCAAAGAATTATAAAAAATATTGAAAATAAAATTTTCCATCTAACATTTTTTAAAAGGTAATTAAATAATATTTACTCAATAAAAAAATATATCTAAAAAAAATTCTCATTCCTAAGATTGTGTAATTAGATCTTAAAAATGATTGTCGGTATATAACTATTATTCTTTTTTTTTTTTTGGTCGAACTGAACAATTTTTATTGTTGTTCATATGTAAAACTTTTGAATAGTCATTTTAAAAGTGATACAATTTTAGTTAATATAATACATTATCACCAATGAAATCAAACTAAATTTTAAAATAGGTAATGTGATGGTGATAATGAAAAAAAGTTTACGTATCCTTAATTTGCTACGTTCATTTGTTTTGTTATTAGATGAAGTCAATAATCCTTTTTAAATTTCAATGATTGAAAAGGGTATGTGAACACACGTGTGAATATTTAATTTGTTGATGAATTTAAAAGACAAAGAAATAAAGAAAGAGTAAAAGTTACTAATATCTATATAAAAGATAAATTTAGTCTCTCGCTAACTATTTTTCAAACAAATTATTTTAATAATTTTTATGTATATAGTTATTTTTATTAATTAATTAGTGAAATAGTTCTTAATAAGTTAAATAAAACTAAGTTTTTATTTTTATAGAATATGTGTATTTTGGTCAATCATCATATAATAATTCTCTCACTGAAATTACATAGTTATATGTTATCAAATTTATTAATATTAAATTATTATAAAACTTTTGTGTGATCAAAATTTAAAATTTGAAAATATTTATAAAAACTTTGTATTTAAGCAATATATGAACAATAAAAAAAATTAATATTTTAAAAAAATGAAAAAATGAAAAAGATTAACAAATTAAAATATTTTATAATATTAAAAAATTAAAACTATATCAAAAAATTAAGCTACATGTGAAAAATATATGAAAAATTAGTCGGTTTAAAAAATGAAAAAGAATGGTTCAGGAACCATTTTAATTTACAACTGTTAATTTTAGGACTAAATTGAATTGCTTAACAAAATTTAAGAACTAAATTAAATTATTTAGGATTAAGTACGATTTTGGTCTTTAACGTAGAAGTCGAAAATTTATTTTGTTTTTGGCCGTTTTTTCGCTATAAAATGGTCACTAAAGTTTCAATTTGTTTAAAAATCGTCCTTCGGACGAAAGTGCTCTTCTCCCATCTTCTCCAAAATGCAGAAACAGAAGCAGAATACAGAAGCAACATGTAGAAGCAGAAAGCAGAAGCAGAACCAGTGAAACAATTGCAACAACAACAATGAAACAACAACAACTAGAAGAATAATACCAACAACAATAATGGATAATGAATCAAAGCAACAACAAAAGCAAAACCAGAAGCAGAAACAAAAACAGAAAAATTAAAGAAAAAAGGGTTATGACGGTGATGAAAGAAGAGGGAATGCGACAGTAAACTGCGATTCGCGAGGAGAGGCGAGATGCGGTGATAGTGTCGGATCGCGTGATGGCGACACTACAAATTGCAACTGGAATGGCAAGGAAGCAGCGGTGGCAGCGACGATGTGCTCTCCATCATAGGCGGCGACGTGATGGCCACCTCCCCCTTCTCTTTCTCCCCACCCCGCTTCATTCCCTCCCCCTTCTCTTTCTCCCACCCCACTTCAGTTCCTTTATTTTATTTTATTTTATTTTATATTTTTTTAGTTAGGGATAAAATGGTAATAAAAGTAAAAAATTTGGTAAAAAATATTATTTAAAAACAAATTGAAACCTTCATGATCATTTTGTAACGAAAAAAAAGGTCGAGAACAAAATAAATTTTCGGCCTTTACATTAGGAACTAAAATCGTATTTAACCTAATTATTTATCAAAATTTAAAGACTGAATTGAGTCAATTGTAATGATGGCATGTTGCGATACATGACAAATTATGTTCAGCATGTGGATAAACTGTATTATGCCATATAACACCACCGTTCACGTCGACAAACTGGATCACATCACTCATATATTATATGCGGTCAAATTAAATTTTAACATGTAGTACTGACAATCCACATGTTACGTTAGCATGTCTTTAACAGAAAATAGTCGAAAAATTAACGTGAATCGTTAATATTAATTTTAAAAACTAAACTAAAGAAATTAAAATTTTAAGATCTAAATTAAAATTTGAATACAAATTTAAGAACAATCTAATTATTAACACATCTATATACTACAATAAATAAAGAGAGTTATGTTAAAAAGAAAAATCACATCCTTTTCCATCTCTTGAGTTAAAATATATCATTTAAGTTTTTTTTTTTTTTTTTTTTTTTTACATATTTGTTTCATTGAAAATTAAAATGTGTTTGATTAAAGAGTAAAAATTAATTTTATGTATAATATACCTATTTAATTTTGTCGGATAAAATTGTCAACTCAATTGACTGTAAATAGTATTAAACACAGAACAAATTTAAACACAAATCGAGTAGAATATGGATTGAGTCTTAATCTTATTCTATCAATATGCACTATATATATATATATATATATATATATATATATATATATATATATATATATATATATCTTAAACTAAAAACCTCTTATTTTAGTATAAAAAGGATTTTATTATTGAAATAAAATCATCGATTGATAATTTAATATTTTTTTATATAAAAATCAATTCTATTTTAATAATATATAAATACAATATTATATCACAACATTTTATTTGTCTTTATGGTATTAATTTAAATAAATTTTTATATAAAACTAAATATTTAATAATTATTTTATTTATAAAATAATTATATTATTTATAAGATAATTATATTATTTATATTAAATTTTTAATTTATATACTTATTAAATTATATAATAATATTATATATTTATAAAAACTCGCAGATAAAATCAAATATCTACTAATTAATAATAAATAAAATTAAAATTAAATTATTCTCAACTTACAAATAAAATAAACCTAAATTTTAGCAAAAAAATTAATCGTAAATAAAATTAAAATTAAATTTAAATCTTATCTTATCTTATTCTATTAATTGTCATTCCTACTTCTAACTAAGACACTAAGCACGCTACAAAATAGATCATTCTCGATAAAGGACAGGAAGATAACAAGGATGTTGTGCCAGGGCCAGGGGTGTACCGTACATAGTTGGGGTTTCTTGTTCCACGTGCAAAAGCATACAGCCAGTTGGAGTCCAACTTGTTAGGTTGACACGTATAAATTTTGTTTTTCTTTTTTTTTTTTACCAACAATAAATCATCTCATATTTTATGGATGGAAATTACTAATTTCAACGAAGATAATGTTTTTATTTTGGTATCTAAATATATAGTTAGATAAATAAATTTTATTCTAAATTTGTAAAATGATTAATTAAACCTATAACTATTTAAAAAATTTGACAATATATCAGTCTTGATTATTTTTTCATCTCACGTCTATTAATATAATACTAATATAACAACTAAATAATGTTATTATAATACTGGAACAACAATTTTATATATTTACTATTAATTGCATATGTGCAAAATTTTTATAGGAGTTATTAAATCAAAATTTGATGAGAGGTGGATATTATGCATGTCTGTTTTAAAATATTTGTTTAAAAATTTAAAATAAAAATAAAATATTTATATAAATAAAAGCAACTTAATATTATATGAATCACCCAAAATAAAAAATATTATATAAATGTCTCTATATATATTATTATATAAATCAAATTCGTTAAATTCAAATGACAAATTATAGTGAAAAATCGAATTAGCATGTATTAAATTAGTAGAGTTTAGGGTGAATCAAAGTAAATAGCTTTGATTTACTAAGAAATGCAGATTGTTTAAAATTATTTATAGTAAATCGATACAACCTATATTGATTTAGCCCATTATTTTTACACATAGTAAATCAACACACCCTAATTCGATTTATATATATATACGTGCTTCTAATGTAAATCTACACATCTTGATTCAATTTACAAGCAAACCTACTCTATATATAGAATTCGAATTTACTTATTTTGAATTATACTACACCACCACATACCTCACCAAAACGAAAAATCCAAAGGAACTGAGGCAATCTATAGTAGAAGAGTGACACTCCGAAAATGGAAGACAACCCAAATCGAATCTATCGATTGAACGTAGTCGCCCATATTACTGGTAGCATACATAAAGAGGTTAGTAAATGAAATTTAATTTTTTTATTTTTTTAAGAAATAAAAAATTATTAGTGATGTTAAATCGCTTAGAACTTGATTATTAGAATTATAAGATTCTTTAAACTTCAAATAGTAGTTAGAGTATTGATTTAGGAAAAGTAGTGTGTTAGAAAATTGAAATCACAAATATATGTTGGATAAGAGATTTTTAAGTATGTTGACGAGTATATTTAACAGGTATGGTTAAAGTTTGTGAGTTTTTATTGTTAGAAATTTAACGAGGTTAGAAATTTTATTAAAGTTTAATTTAAATTAATTTGGATTTCAAGTATTGGATTAACAACGCAGTAGAATATCAGCAAGAATTTAGAATGATTTAATTTATTTAAATATTGAATTAACAAATTTTAGATTAACGAGGTACTACAACTTTAGTTATAAACTAAATGATTTAACTTTCCGTCGTAAATACTAGATTAATTATGTTCTGATAGAATTTAATTTAATTTTGATTAAATTATTTTTTTATTATAATTATCTGTTTTAGGTGATTTTTGTCTTCCAAAGCGTTATGGTTCTAAGAAAATTATTTCATCGTCCTGCAGCCCCATCGATGTATCACGAGCATGAGGAGGCAGCATGGTATGCCTATGGACAATAGAATCATGCCGTACTTACAGATGGCTAGCCTGACCCATTTTGCGAGCCTCAACAACCATTGGTTTAAGTTGGATGAGTCATTAGTAAATGCATTTGTTGAGAGATGACGTCTAGAGACGCACACATTCTCCCTGTCATTCAGGGAGTGCACGATTATGCTACAGGATGTAGCATACCAGCTAGGAATCCAGATCGATGGACAATACATCAGTGGATGTCTGACAGACTTCAAGCGGTACATCGACAGTGGTTGGTGCACGAAATTGTGATCACACTTTTCACAACTCCGCATAACTAACCAGCAAGTGCACTGGGTCGTCGAAGTAATACCTTACGCAAGTATGGGTCGATCCCACGGAGATTGCCGACTTGAAGCAAGCTATGGTCATCTTGTAAATCTCAGTCAGGCGGATTCAAATGGTTATGAGGTATTGATAATTAAAAGGTAAATAAAACAGAAAATAACATAGAGATACTTATGTAATTCATTAGTGGGAATTTCAGATAAGCGTTTGGAGATGCTTTGTTGCTTCTGAACCTCTGCTTTCCTATTATCTTCATCCAACCATGCGTCCTCCCTTCCAAGGCAAGCTGTATGATCCTCTCAGTGAAAATGGTCTGGCTACGGTTTCTGTACGGCTAATCAACTGTCAGATTGCTCGTCTCGGATGAAAAATACCAGGCACAGCTACCTCATGGCTAATCATCTGTCGGTTCCCACTTGTGTCGGAATAGGATCTCTCTATTCTTTTGCACACTATCACTGCGCCCAACATTTGTGAGTTTGAAGCTTGTCACAGTCATCCCGTCCCAGATCCTACTCGGAATACCACAGACAAGGTTTAGACTTTTCGGATCTCAAGAATGCTGCCAATTGTTTCTAGCCTATACCACGAAGGTTCTAACTTCACGGACTTGGTCCGCGGATCAGAGACCCAAGAGATTATACTCCAGATGTCGTCCAATGACTACGTTGAACATCATGTAGACTGCTTGTGGTTGTCAGGCACGCGGATCTTGGCTAAGCGAGTAATGAAGATAGTGGGTGATTGTCATGGGTCACCCCCTTCATTCTGACTTAACTGAATTAAGTACGAGAGTATATCTTGGAGAAGAAGTAGG
This sequence comes from Arachis hypogaea, assembly GCF_003086295.3. Lineage (NCBI taxonomy): Eukaryota > Viridiplantae > Streptophyta > Magnoliopsida > Fabales > Fabaceae > Arachis > Arachis hypogaea. Next base: position 26,461,161 of record NC_092038.1, read on the forward strand.
CGTGAATTGAAAGAGAAACAATAATACTTGCATTAGTTCATGAAGAACAGAAGAGCTCCTCACCTTAATCTATGAGGTGTAAAAACTCCACCGTAGAAAATACATAAGAGAAGAAGGTCTAGGTATGGCCGAATGGCCAGCCTCCCCAAATGTGCAAAATGATCTAAAGTGATCAAAAAGCTTCCAATACAATAGTAAGAGGTGCTATTTATACTAAACTAGTTACTAGGGTTTACAGAAAATGAGTAACTACGTGCAGATATCGTAGAAATCCACTTCCGGGGCCCACTTGGTGTGTTCTTGGACTGAGCTTTGAAGCTTTCACATGCATAGGCCATTCTTGGAGTTAAACGCCAGCTTGGATGCCAGTTTGGGTGTTTAACTCCAGTTCTGGTGCCAGTTCCGGCGTTTTATGCCAGAAAAGAGCCTCTCGTGGGCGTTTGGACGCCAGTTTGGGCCATCAAATCTCGGGTAAAGTATGGACTATTATACTTTTCTGGAAAGCCCAAGATGTCTACTTTCCAACGCAATTAAGAGCGCACCAATTGGGCTTTTGTAGCTCCAGAAAATCCACTCCGAGTGCAGGAGGGTCAGAATCCAATAGCATATGCAGTCCTTTCTCAGCCTCTGAATCAGATTTTTGCTCAGGTCCCTCAATTTCAGCAAAAAAATACCTGAAATCACAGAAAAATACGCAAACTCATAGTAAAGTCCAGAAATGTGATTTTTGCATAAAAATTAATAAAAATATACTAAAAAGTAACTAAAACATACTAAAAACTACCTAAAAACAATGCCAAAAAGCGTATAAATTATCCGCTTATCAGTGATCATCCAGCATGGGCATGGTTCAATGAGTTATTGGTTGTGTTACCGCCAGTGGACTACATCGACAAGTTCACTGTGAAGTGCACTTGGATGTAGGAGACATTCAGTGACCTTCCCGAAGACGCAGACGAGGAGACAGTTAGGAGGTACACGAGAGTGTACATCATGATGCTATTATTGATGCAACTCTTTGGTGACAAGTCTGATACATGCATGCATATTAGGTGGATGGGGTATGTAGCGAGAATAGAGGACATGGATAGTTATAGCTAGGGATCTGCCGCTCTATCGTGGTTATACCGGTGCTTGTGCCGTGTGGCCAACAGGCACGTGGTTAAGTTGGCCGGTCTATTGTAGCTCCTCCAGTCATGAATCTTTTGGCGGTTTCCAAGTTTTAGGCTTTGGGGATTTGACACCTTTCATTGGCCATTGGCTTTGAGGTACTCAACGTTAATACTTGTTTTGTGTGTCATTATTTTTACCGTTTATGCCTGTTGTAGATCGCATGTGTTGGGTCGTAAGTGGTCAGGTTATCAACCAACATCGAGCGAGAAGGGATCTCGAGTCGTGCATTGAAAACTGAGGATAGATTAACTTTAGGCTAGGAATGTGAGTGTCAAACATTGCTTATTTTTATTGTGCAGTTAGTTTGTCTGCTTACTGTTCATGTTGACTTTGGAGGACAAATCTTGTTTACGGTTTGTGTGAATGCAACATAGCTCGCCGGATGTCGTGCAGGTGGTGCATTCCAAGATACTGGAGCCAGGTCACACGGTGTTATGGAGAGCCGTGACAGCATTCATCTACTTTGTTGTCATAGAGTAGCATCAAGTGGATCGAGAGCTACCATAGCTTGAAGGAGTATAGCTTCGGCCACGACTCGCACTCAACATTGATTTCTTGATGTCGAATGATGGCAAAGGTGGCGATCAGTGGTTCCCACTACCTTATAGCATTGGCACGCTCATTGGACCAATATGGCACAACATGTGTTACGATTTGATGTTGTTCCATATCCAAGACCGTCTCATCAGTACTTAAAGTGGTGGCATCAGTATGGTAGGCGATTCTTTTTGCCTGAGCTATTCCTCGGAGACCCCAGAGCAGATACGATCCCGGTCGAGGCATTGCAGAGAGGTCTAGGACAGGCTCCACAGATGGATCAGGTGCTTGATGTTCCAGACAACTGTCGTGTTGAGCGGAGATGTCGTGTCGGGACACGTTCCAGTCAGTATGAGTGGAGGTGGCTCGATGATACCATCGATGCATTGGAGGGGAAGGGTTAAGGTCGTAAAGGAGCTAGGGGTCACGGCCATAGAGGAGCTAGGGGTGGTGGTCGAGGTATGCATTAGATGGACGCCAACCCTCATCAGGAGCCTCCAACGCAGCCTTAATTCCGTTGTGCCTATCCGATATGACTAGAATACTCGGTTGAGGCATTATATGCTGCCGAAGGTAGAATAAGAAGAATGACCACGACTTTACATTCTCACCCTACGCAAGTGTGAATGCGACAGGAATGATGCTGGAATTGCTATCATGAGCAATCACAATAAATATTGTACCCCCGTATTTTCTGTACAAATGGGTCCCATCAACGCTAACCAATGACTTACAATGTCTGAAGGCCTCGATACACGGTGGGAATGTCTAAAAATGATGGTGGAAATAAGCATGCGACTCATCGACTTGCCAACCCACTTGCACAGGACTCGTCTTCAACACTGCAACACTACCCGGCATCGTCATCTGTACACCTAGTACCCATCGTGGCAACTCATTATATGACTCTTTACAATTTTCGCAAATCTGAGCCACGACCTTCTGCTTAGCCAACGGAAACCTCCTGTTAGTCAATCTAAAATCGAAATATGCCTCTGTCGCATTCAGCAGTACCTTGATTGACACGACAGCATCAGTTCTAATCATAGGCAGTATGAAGGTCGAGATCACATGGTAATCAAGCATCTTGTGATCACTTGATATCAACGTGGCCAGACAAGTAAGAGATCCATTGTACCATTTTACCTCCCAAATACCTCTGCGTTGGCGGAGACTGATACAAATCAACCATGTGAACCCGTTGCCAAATTTCTTACACTTCCCATAGTACTTGCGATAATCAGATTCTAACACTTTGTACTCAACCCCACGTCGGATGTTATAAGTCTTCACGCTTAAGACGACCTCCTCTTTATCCTGAAACTACTAACTAACTTGGAATTCAGCTAGTCCTCTTGTATCCTGTGTATCTCTGGCCCAAAATCCAATAGGTACGCCGGGTATCTGCTGCTGTGTCATGGCATCCAAGTCCAAAGTTGAAAAGTACTGGGGGTACTGTTGAGTTCCTGAACTAGCCGATCCACCACCCCCAGCTAGATTACCCTTGCTATAGCATCATCACTATCATCACCAATCGTGGTGGGCCCTACGTCATCATAATCATCATCCTTCTATAGTACATCTTTCACACCATTCGGTGCTCTACTCTATCTGAAAATCGGTACAACATCAGGAGTACTAGCCATCGCAATCGAAAGCTCACCGAACGGTCAAGTATCACCTATTTTTCTGTCACGATTGTGGTTTAGATCAGCTACAAAGGACGAAAAGGCAACCAAAACTCCCTCAGGTGAATTCACGAACACAGATGAAGTGGCACCAACAGGCATTGAACTAGAACAGGTAGCCATTGCTAAAGGTTGAGGATTTCGGTTTGAACCTTCTGAAACTGCAGACCATATCTACAAGCTTGGCCAACAGCTCAGGGGTCCTCACCTCGAGAAACTGCTAACGACAATGGAATAGAACTTCCAAATCTTCGTCACTGCCTATGACGAACGAATCGTACTTCACATAATCCTGCAACACAAAACTCGAAATTCTATAGAATAACTTCTCCACCTATTTCACGCCTTACATCCCTAGTTTTTGAATTATAGTATTTTGAAACTCGATGAAACTCGTTGAAGGTTTAAGAAAAATACTAAGCAAATTCTTATTAGTAAATTTAATTTCATAAATTGTTTTTTCTTAATCGATCCTCTATAGTGCACCAGAACTAAAAAACTATCATTACAAGCCATTGTGACTTCCACTCTAATGAATTGATAACGTTCTGATCATTTTTATATAGGAACCAATCCTTTGTAAATTGAATTTGTTGAATTTGATTTATATCACTTGCTGGGTATCATAGTAATTCAAATTAATTAAGTAGACTCAATTTACTTTGGTATTTCACATAGTAAATCGAAATAGCATGTATCGTTTTACTTATTGATCCCTCCTCCTTATAAATCAACACAAGTGATTTTGATTTACTGATGGTCTCAGTAAATCGACTCTTACTCATTCGATTTACGTGTTTATTGGTAAATCAATATTACCTAATTCGATTTACATTAGACACTTGTAAATCGAGTTTCTCAGCTTTTATTTATATAGATCTGATTTTAAAAAGAGACATGCATGTAACATTTTAGGTTTTGGGACTTTAGTATAATATTGAGTGGCATTTGTATTGTTTATGTGATTTACCCTTAAAATAATTGTTAATATCTTAATGTGATAATATTTAGAAGTGATACTTTTAGTAAAAAAAACTTAAAGTGGACCCAATACAACTTCTGACTATTTTTTTAAAGGATGTTGCATTCTCTTGTCTTTTTAAAATTCCATGACGGTCCTCACTCACCCGCATATTTACACCAAGCGTCCCTTACAGCTGGTTTACATTAGATGACCTGATGATGTGTTAGTTTGAGTTGCCAACATATCAATCCCAATTGTTAGGTGTGAATGGAATTGTTTATAGAAACTAATAGGTTCTGTTTAAATCGTTAAACGACATAGCCTTCACAACATAAAAACAAACATTTTGAGTTGACAACTTTGACAAAAACATAATCCACTTTAACAATAATCATAACAATTCAATACACAGTATAATTTTTTCTTGTAAAATTAGAAAGATGGTCATTAGAGAGGATTTTAACTAATTTGAATCACATCAGAATCAAAACAATCAACATACATAAACAATAGCAAGTATCATGCCTAGGAAAACCATACAAATATCAAAATAAAATTCTAACTAATTTGAATTGGAAAAATGAAAAGGATTTTTTCCTTTATTTTTTTCTAATTGATTCAATCTTATAGCACTTGACTCAAGGTAGAACCTATCAGACTCCACATCCATGGCTTCAACCAAGACGCATCCAAGCATAACAATAATAGAAAAAGAAAAATAGTAATGACCAAATAATTTTCCTAAATAACAAAATTAAAGGAAACAAGTCAAAACAACAAAACAATATAAAGGTTACAAAAGGCTTAGAGAATTGGGGGTTGAATCTATGGTCTTCCTTTGCTTTAATGGATTAAGCCTGTAATATCAAACTTTCACTTAAAATCTGTTTGAACAGTGCAGTGGAACTTTTATGAGATAATTCTATTTTATCTCATAAATATCAGAAAAAAGAACTTAGGGAAAGAGAAGAATAACACTGGCATGTGTCCTGGTTCGGTTGTCTTGTGCAATGCAACTTACATCCAGTTTCCACCACAACAGTGATAGAATTTGTACTATAGTTAAAGTATTACATACATCAATTTCTTAGGATTCACTCAATCCTTTCTCTCTCAAGTTCTTATCTAACTTGACTTGGTTATGCTAATACCTAACTCTTTACTCTAAGTGCTAACCCAACTTAGAAAGGGGCACCTCACAGGTACAAGACACAAGACATATGAAACAACCTAAAGAAATCTGAAATCACTCTAGGATTTTCTCTCAAGTGGTTCACTCAGCCTTTTGTCACTCTTACGCTTTTTCTTGATTTTTCTCTTCCAACCTTTTACCTTTCAAAGAAATTACAGAAAGATATACATTGAAAATCAAATACAAACTGTAGAACATAAAGGAGATTGATGCATTAACATCATCTGTTGCTATTAGTTGAACCGAATTCAGCTAACTCTGATTAAGTTCTTCATCTTGGCAGAATGCTTCTTTAACTTAGAAAGCACTGTCCAAAAATGTTGAACTCTTCTCAAGGAAGCTCTTCAAATAAACTCATATTCTGGTTCTCTCTCTTTGATTCTTTACCAAAAATATTTTTCTTTTTGTACCTTGTGCTGTGTCATGGTTGGGATTTTCTCCCAAGTCACTTCTTGGATAGATATGATAAAACCATCCATTTTTATTTTCAATCAATCCCTAGATTAGGGATATCAAATCTAATTCTCTTGCTTGACCGTGGTCAACAAAGCATCAGAGATGGTCTTACTCAGTGATAATCCCAAATCCAACCCTTGAAAATGTGCTTTAGCTCCAAGTAACTTTATAAGCCATTGATTTTCAGCAGAAGTAATCAGACACTACTTTCTTCATTAATCCAAATATGGTGTCGCAGAAAGTTGGAGAAGGAGTGAAGAAAATAACTTGTATGCAAATGGAAATAAATCACCTTTATCCTCTGACTTAACTTAGCTTGCTTTGATTTAGGTGATTAGACATTAACTTTTGTGATTTACCTTTCTCTCTCTTCCTTCTCTGGTGAATGAACAAGAGGGACGAAGCTCTCTCTTTCTTTCTGATTCTGACCAAAGCAAACTTGTGAACGTTGGCCTTGGAATGCTTTTTCTTGGTGGAATCTTCTTGGACTTGGGTTGGATTTAATTTCCATTTAGCCCAACTGATTTCTCTGCATGATTTCTTTGGGCTTTGTTAGATAGAGAACCCACCAACAATCTTTGTTTTATTTGCTCTATCTCATTGGGCTCCTGTTATTGTAATTTTGGCCTGCAATAATAACCAAGACAATTAAAAGCTAATTGGGTGTTTAACCCATTAGATTAATATTTGTCATCATCAATCGAGTTAGTTAATTTCTTAACTAAAAAATCTCCCCCTTGATGACAAACATAGTTATGAAATTGATCAAAGAGATTCAATTCAATAAGGTTAAAGTACTTCCCTTTAGTTGATGTCACTTGCTTTTGATTTGCTCTCCCTTTTCCTTTCCAAGATTTGCTCCCCCTGAATTTGTGTTCTTTTTTTGTTTCCTGTTTACATATTCACATAGGGAACACAACAGTGTACTATATACCATTTGTTATTCATGGATGAAGCATACATCAAGAGTTTCAAACATTTCAACATCACATGAAACAGAGCCTAAAAATGTACGATATACAGCAAAAACAGTTAATCAGCCCAAAACAAAATCAACAAAAATAGAGCATACCAAAATAGAGCATACATACATAACAAAACAGAATCAATAAAAACAGAGCATACACATACATAATACTAATACTACTCCCCTTTTTGTCATCAAGGGAAGAGATGCAAGCAAACCTGCAGCAAACTATTAAGGTAGATAACTAGATAACCAAAAGCAAAATAAATAGTTGTTAATCAGTTTACAGTCATCCGAGACAAAACAAAAGAAGTTTAAAACAAATTACAATTGTTTCATGAGACAACATTAAAGAAAAACATAGAAAAGATCAATAGAAAAGACATCCTTAGGAATCCGAACCATCCTCGTCAGAATTAGCAGGGTCTTCAGGGTCAGTGGCCATTGTTTCATCCTCTTGGAGATTGTTAGTGAACTTCATGAAAACTGTCACTTTATCTCTAGACTTTCTGAGGAAGTTTTCATGCTTGGCAGCAAGTGTCCAATGTTCTTTGCTTATTGCAATTAGATGGTTGGATTGAGAGACAAATTTTTGGACTACATCTTTCACCACTCCATATAAGAGTGATTTGTATCCAGTGGAAGCTGAAGTCCCAGATGCAGATGGAGTAGAGGATTTTTCTGGTTTATAGTCATCATCATCATCATTATCTTCATCAAGAACCACCCTTTCAATTCGAGTTGGTCCCTTTTTCTTCTGTTTCACTAAACCACCTCCTTTTAGATACGAGTGTCTATTTTCATATGTCTCATTTGACAAGTCAACACCAAAATATTCAAAAATATAGGTCAAGAACATGCCATAAGAAAGAGTTTTATGTTTTTCACTCCTAATGCAATCAAACATATACCTTACTATTAAATATGCAAAAGAGATTTCAGTTTTGTGAGAATAGCATACAAAACCAGAGTATCATAGAAGGACACCCTTTGATATGAGCCACTATGAGGAAAGATGATATGGTTCACTATGCAATGCAACTGAGCACGAGTGTAACCAAGAGCTTTGTGAGTTAGAGTGATGCCATCAATCAATGAAATGTGTTCACACATAGGCCAGAGCATTATTGTAAGAGATACCTACCCCGTCATCCTACTTACCAGAGGTGTAGACACAAGCACCAACATCAGTGTATTTCAGAGAATCACTGATGATTTCATCATTCAGAACAAGGTCACGGTCTTTTACATAAGAGTGAATGCTGCCCTCGTGATAGGTCATGTTTGCATAAAACTCCTTGACTAAGATAGGGTAAACAGGTTTTTTTATTTTGAAAATATGGGTCCAGTCCAGAAATTCAAAGTTATCAGCGAAACCAAAACCTTTTTCAGATTTGGTAAATCAATTAAAAAGGTGGGACAAATGGTACGATGAAATACAACACCCTCATAAAAATCATTATTCATGGCAGAGCGAAAACGGAGAGGATTGTAATTTGAATGGGAGGTCATGAAATGTGATTTGTGTGCAAAATGGTCAATGGAGGGCTCTTTAACTGATTTTAGAGGGATTCGAGGGTTACCTCTTTGAGGACGAGTAGGAGCAGACCTAGGCTTAGGACGAGAAGGTTCAGGCGCAGGTTCCTCAACAGCAGGGCGCTTCCCCTTTGAAGCACTTGGTTTGGATATAGCACTTGGTGGTGCCATCGGCTTGGAGGAAGAGGGAACCCTTGGGGTATTTTTCGTTCGTGCCATGGGATTTGCGCGAAGTGGAGAGTTCGGTGGAGAAGGTGAAGGGGTAAAAGTTGGATTTTTTGAACGAGGAGAGGTTCTTGGTTTATCAGGAAGTTTGAAAACCTTGTCACGAGGACCTCTTTGAATGATGATTTTTTTTTTCGCATTCTGAGAATCAAGGGTTCCACTCAAACAAAACAATGATGGTAGTGGGAGTGGAAATCGAAGAGGTTGAAGGAGAAGTTATGAAGAAAGAGATTGGTAACTGCCAAAAAAATTCTTGAAAACATGCAACGGCATCATCTATGACTAGACCTTGAAAAGACTTGACATCACAAAAGGTGATTTGATTAAAATAAAATAAAAAAATCCTTTTAACTAAAAGACAAAACACAAAATAACACATGGATAATATAACACTCATTAGGCCCAGAGATGGTGGAGTTTAAGGAAACATATTGGACCACCATAACTCTGAACTAAAGGGTTAGCCTAGAAGATTCAGAACGTGCAATTAGGCCCAGAAAGAAAACATTCATGGAGATGGTTCTTCATTCGCCCAGAATTGTCTCATCCCAACCTGAGAGACAAAAACTTTAACAAATACATTAGCATTGTGCAAATAATATATCATGACTTAAAATCCTTAGATTTGTCCTGAGTTTACAAAATCTATCTTCAGCTAGAGGTTTGGTGAAAATGTCCGCTAATTGATCTTTTAATGCTAATATTCCCTTTTTGAACATGTTTTCTTATTGAGTGAAATCTCACCTCAATATGTTTAGTTCTAGAGTGCAAAACTGGATTTTTGGAAATATTTATGGCACTCATATTGTCACATAACAAGGAAATATTTTCAATATTTAACTTATAATCAACAAGATTGGTTTTCAACCAAATAAGCTGAGAACAACAAGAATAAGCAGTGATATACTTAGCCTCTGCAATGGATAATGCCACTATGGACTGCTTCTTACTTGACCAGACGTTTAGAGACTTCCCAAGAAAACAACATATGCCTGATGTGCTTATTCTATGCACTCTATCTCCAGCAAAATTTGCACCACAATAGCCAATTGCAGAAAACTCATCAATCTTAGGATACCATAACCCAAATTAGATGTGTCATGAACATATCTAATAATTCTTTTAACCGATGAAAGATGTAATTCTTTTGGTTTTGATTGGAATGTTGAACACATTCCAACACTTTACACAATGTCGGGTCTAGAGGAAGTTAGGTACATAAGAGATCTAATCATTCCTCTATGGCTAGTCTCATTAACATCTTTTTCAGTTTCACCCTTTTTTAACTTTGAGTTAGGGTGCATGGATGTTCTCATGGGTTTGACATTTATCATGCCAAATTTTTTAACTAGTTCATTGGCATACTTCTCTTGATGAATAAAAATGCTATTTTTCAGTTTGTTTAATTTGAAGCTCAAGAAAAAAATTTAGTTCACCTATCATACTCATGTCAAATTCACTTGTCATGAGTTTTCCAAATTCAATATAAAGGGTCTCATTTGCTAATCCAAATATAATATCATCAACATAAATTTGGACTAAAATGAAAGAGTCATTAGAATTTTTAATAAATAGAGTAGTGTCAGTGGTGCCTCTTTGAAATCTATTTTTCAAAAGAAAATAGCTAAATCTTTCATACCAAGCCTTAGGAGCTTGTCTTAACCCATAAAAGGTATTAGAGAGTTTGAAAACATGATTAGAAATTCCTTATTTTCAAAATCAGGTGGTTGTGTCACATACACTTCTCTATCTATTACACCATTTAGAAATACAGATTTCACATTCATTTGATACAATTTGAAACTACAATGAGTAGCATAGGCTAGAAGTAGTCTTATGGCTTCCATTCGGGCAACAGGGGCAAAAGATTCATTCTAGCAATGCTTCCATCATCTCCTAACTTGTTCCTAAATATCAACTTGGTGCCAGTCACTTTCTTTCCAATTGGCTTTGGAACAAGTGTCCAAACTTGATTCTTTTCAAATTCACCAAGCTCTTCCTCCATAGCCTTTACCCAAGAATGGTCATTGAGAGCTTCATGTACTCCAACCCCCATTCCCACTTTATCATCGTCACTCTCATCACTACCACCTCCCTTCTTGTAGATTTCACGCCACCTATGTGTCGCACCACCCTAACCCTTTCGTCCTCCACTCTGCCTCTCACTATTGTTTGCCCTCCCCTCCACCTCGATTTGTGCTCATCCTTCCCTTTGTCTCCACCTGTGGTTCACCCTCCCCTCTGCCTCCGATTCACCGTCATCTTCCCTAGCCTTCACTTTGGTTCATCCTCCCTGTCGCCCACCCCTTTTTCGCTAGTTCGTCCTCGTCCACCCTTTCCAAGCCATTCTATTTCTAGTTGTGCCCTCATTTCTTTCTTCCTTCTACTATCTATTTCTCTTTGTCAGACTTGTTTATTTTTTTGAAAATAAAAAAATAATTGTTTTTATGGTGTGCGAAAGTAGAGATTTGGGTGGGCTGTGATGGGGTGAGTCTAGTGGAGATTTGGTTGTTGCTGCTGTGATGGGGTGAGTTTGGTGGTGAGTGAAAAATGGTGTTGCATTAATAGTGGTGAGTTGAGGACAACTACAATGAAAATGATGAGATGAGGTGAAGGGTTAAAGGAGTTGAAATTGCTTAGGTTAGATGAGAGAAGGTTAAAAGTGAAAAAAAATTGACTAACTATTGATCGACAAAAATTTGACTATAAAGATAAAATTGAAATGATTTCAAATGTTATAAGTAAAATTTAATCAAATTAAAAGTTAGGGATAATTTTAAAAATTTTTGAAAACATTAGGGACAAAAAGCATATCTTACCAAAAAAAAAAAAATTGGTTTGATAATGCATATGAGTTTATGAAAAGAATTGCAAGGCAGAGTATTATTCACAAATTTTTGTGCCCTCACATGCATCAGCAGAATGAAAGTGCTAAAAGAAAGCATATGTATTTATTTAAGAAAAAAAATTAAAAGTGAAGTAATCGATAAAATAAGAAATTTATCATTATTGAATTTATAATTTTATCATATATAAACCCTGCTACCTTGATTCAAAAGTAATTAAAAGTTTATATTTTTATTTTAGTAACCTCTTCATTTTACAAAAATATTTAGGAGACAATAGAAAATGAGTTTAAAATTATCCAATGTTACGTTCTTTTACCGAATGAGCAGTAAACAAAGTATGAATCTCAATAAACTAAGCAAGAAGACAGAGAAAATAGGGATAAAAAGGAAATTAAAAACAAAAATAAAATCAAGAAAACTTAGATTACCTTCGGTCTGATAAGTGAGCAGAGTATGACGAAGAGGGAGCAAGAACGCTAGCGGTGACGTATGACGGACAACCACGGACGATAGGTGACGAATTACCGAACTAGAGCTGGTGATGCGACACAAAGAAGTTGGCAAATGATCAGAGGAGTTGGAGAATATAACAAAGGGGATGGTGGAGGACGACCAAACGATAGTGGGATGACGACAGTGAGAGGAGCGAGAAGCAGGACGATAAATGCTAAGGTTTATCCACTTTTCTTTCTCACAGATAAGGAAGCACAATTTCCTTTAGAGAGACGAAGAGATGATGGCTCGTGTGACTTTAAGTGCAAGGCTTCAATTCCTCTTTTTCTTTTAACCCCAAAACAACATTGTTTGAGGCAGGTGAGTAAAAATTGACCGGATCTCGATTTTGTCTGACCGGCTAATTTTTGACCAGTTTAGCAGTTCTAAAACGGTTTTATGTCTAGCGGTTGTTCAGGTCGAATCAAACCGTAGAGAAGCCTAGTTCACTATCGGATTGGTCTGACCAGTTGGTTAGTTCGATTTTTAGAACCATGACTGCAACAGAATAAAACTAAAGAGATAATAAAATAAAAAAATTAGAAAAATCTCACTTAACAAACTGTAGAATAATGGCCAAAAAAATTGAAACCAAATAATTAGGACGAAAATCATAAAAAAGAAAAAATAAAAAAAAACTTAACGAAGTAATAATCAGAAACACCAAAAATTCAGAAAATCTAAAATAACACTCCTAAAAATTAGAACAATAAAAAAATCCCAATGATTCTCTATCTTTAGGCTGCGATGAGGGTTTAGATTCGGAAGACGACAATTCTGCTCAGGCACATAGAGACGACGATTCTATAATGAGAGTGAAAGGGGATAGTGGTTAGAGGGAAAGAGCATGACAGTAAGAAAGGAGAAATGTGGTAGATGGCGTGAAAGAGAAAAAAATTTTGATATGTGAAATTGTGTGTTTGAATTTTAGAAGTGGAGAGTGTGTGAGAATGAAGTTAGTGTTTTTGTTTTAAAATTTGCTTGTTTGAAAATTTCACTCAAAAATAAAATTTTAATCTTTTTTATTTATATTTAACAATTAATTTTTTAAAATTTGAGAAATTAATTTTTTGTCAAAATTTAAAAATTTAAAAATTAATTATTAGTAAAGATTAGATATATTAATTATTTTTAAAATATTTTTTTATAATTTTTAATAATTAATAATTTAATTGTTAATTTTTTTTATAAAAAATACTTAATATAAACAATATTTTAGAAAAATTAAGATTTTGAAAGAAAATAAAATTATCTTGTAAAAAATTATATAAACAAATTTTATAACTTATAAAAGGTTTAAAATTTTGAAATATTTTTTTAGTTGCAAAAGATTTTTAATTTTTGTAATAAACAAAAAACTTGTTACAAATAATATTAAATTTTATGTCAAATTAATTTTTTGTTACAAAATAATTAGAATTTTTTAAACAAATAAATATTTTATTACAAAATATTTTGAATTTTTGCAATGTTGTTACAAAGCATTATAAAATTTTGCAACAAAATACTATTTCGTTACAAAAGTCAATACAATTTGTAACCAAAGAAATTAGATTGTTACAAAATATTAAAATTTTTTTTAACAAAATATTTTGTTGTTACAAATTATTCTTATTATGTAACAATAATTAATTTTTGTTAAAAAAATAATAATTTGCAATAATTTTAAATTTATTACAAAATTTTTATTACAAATACTCCATTTTCTTGTAGTATGTATTGTTTGAATACTAAACTTATTTTGTACTTTCTTTAGTTATTGTTGAAATAATTGAATAACATTAGATGTAATAAATGTGTAATTATGAATATTACATATATAAAATGGAAAAAAATTGGTAACAAAAATTTTTTAGCCATAATTAGTCAAAAATTTTTATAATTTACTTCGTTTATATAACTTAATAACAGTTTTATTCTTTATCTCACTCTCCTATCAATCCACTTATCATATTCTTACCAGTCCCATTTATTAATGACATTAATTATAATATCATATTCATTACTATATTTTCTTGTAATCAATACTTAATATTTTTTTATGATTTGATTTTTATATTTAAGAATACAATAAAGACTAATAATAATTATAAAGAACGTTAATGATAATTTGTATTACATGAGTTAATAGTAATTGATTTTTTATTTTTGTTAAGTCATTTATCATCATTCAATGGAGATACAAAATCTAAAAGCTACCCTAATATGGTTTTATTTTCGTTAATTCAATTATTTTCATTCAAAATTTACAACTCTAATACGATTGCAAGCAAAATTAAAAATTTAGAATAAGCCAAGGAAGTTTATAAGAAATCATCTTTATCATTGCAAATAGTATGGCAATTGAATTTGACCATAATACGGTACTTATGGTAGAAGGTGCTGATGAAGAATTTGAACAACAGACGGACTCACCTAACGAGGTTGTTGTCAGTCAACTAATTTTTGAGACTATGAAAAATCACACTAGTTTTGATGAGGTATGGTAATAAACTGATTTTTTTTATGTGTGTTTTTATGTGTATTTATAATTATATTGTACTACTATGCTCATACACATAATTAACATTCATACATTCATATACATAACATCCATAATTACATACAACTAACATCTAAAAATTAAATTCATATTTATTAGATATTAGATCTATACACGTATTATTTTTTAGTTATCGCATAAGTAACTATAAAGTTAACACAAATATTTTTAAATTTTATCATAATTGAACTTAAAAAAATGTCAAATTCTTAAATTAATTTATTCAATTGATAAATTTACTCATAACATCCATATATTTATACACATAATATCCATCATTTCATATTAATAACATCCATAATTTGTACTCATAATATTCATAATTTCATAACTATGATGTCTATAATTAATAAATTTTTATAATTAATATTATCACATTTTAAACTATACATCTTATTGTATTCTTCAAATTATCTCATATGGGTACTAATAGGTCATGATTTTAATTATTTTAATATTTTTATTTAATATTCATATGTATGCTTATTTATTGATTTTAATATGATGAGTTAATAATTATTTTTTAAAAATTATTTTTAAATTTTTATTTTTATTTTTATTTTATATTTTATTTTTTAATAGTCTATATGTAAAATATAAGTTGTATAGTAAAAATTGTTAAAAATTTTTAATTTAACTTTCATAATTTTTGTAGAGAATTATTGCATTTAATGGATAATAATGTGGTTGAGAGATGTTAGAGATTTGATTTGAGAGAAATTGAAATTAATTTTGAAAAGAACATTAATGACTTCAAACACGCAGCAAAATGATAGGTGATAAAGAGGTATATGCCATTTACTTATCAAGAGAATGAAAATTTTTACATAATATTTCTATATTACAATTTTTTTTGGCTATATAGCATAACTCAAAAATGATATATGTTAGGTTAAATAAGATAATTGTCTTTTTTCTCTCCTCTGACAGTTTAAAGACTAATTCATCACAAATTTAAACTCTACTTAATATTTATCATTGGCTAATAAATTATTACATACATAAGGCAGAACTTAAACTTCAAAATTTATTTAAACTAAACACTCAATCAACTCTAGTTGATTAAGATAATTCTCTTTATTATCCCTCTAATATTACCCTTTTTAGAAAAAACCTAATTTCTTCGAAAGGGCCGACAATTAGGCTGAACTTTCTTTAAATGTGTTGTTTTCTTTCTTACCTGCGCTCAATATATATCATGCATGCGTATAATGAACAAAGTCAAAAGTATTATTCAAATACGGAAAATAAATCCTAATTCCTACAATACTTGAAGGAGAATTCTTATATATGTTATGTATTTTTGCAATTCTAATTGAAGAAGCAACATGTACGTATTGGGTAAGCCAATGAAACATTTCTCTTACTTAAAAAGAGATCGACATCCTGAATTTGTAAACACCAATTTCTTGTGCTGGTCGACAATGTTTTTGTTTTTGTCTTTTTTTTTTTTTTGCCAATATACATTGAAAACATCAACTTCAATTGATTTCTCCCCAATTGGAAGGCAAAAGCAAAAGTATAACTTAACCTTCGAAAACCTCATAATTAAGCAACTCCTATACCGGTAGTATTATTTTGACAAATTGATGATGAAACACGCATAGGGTTTTAAATTATAGTCCTTGTTTAATTACTCTGTTAGTTTCTATAGTTTCGTAAAATTTTCAATTAAGTTCCTATACTTTTTTCTTTTTAATTGAATCTCTACACTAAATTTTTTTTTAATTAAGTCCTTCTTAGTAATAATTGGATTAATTTTATAGGGACCCAATTAAAAAAAAAATTGGTACGGAGACCTAAATAAAAAGAAAAAAAATGTAGGGACCCAATTAAAAAAAAATTGGTGCAAGGACTGAATTAAAAAAAAAGTATAGAGACCTAATTAAAAATTTTGCGAAACTATAAGGACCAACAGATTTCTAACATTTTTTTACAGTATCATCTAATTTGATAAATTAAGAACTAATTCATCGTGAATTAAAATTTTATTTACAAATTTATTGTTAGTCAATAAATTGTTGCATGTATAAGGCAAAATTCGAAATCCCTAATAATTGTTTAAATAGTCCAGTAAACTAATCACTCAATTTATTCAAATTGATTAATTTCATCACACTTTATATATACTTAAAAAACACTTTTTTAAATTTAGCCTTTTTATTGACAATTCATTAATTTTGTATAATAGAAAACTTAAAAATATCAAGTATTATATATAAAATGGAAAGAATAAGGCAAATTGACAAATAAGAAAAGTTGGAGGGGTAATATATTATATATTTCAATGAGTTTTCTACCTACAATAATGGTGTAAACGGTTACAATATATGTTAACACATTAATATATTAAGTGCAACTATAACTTTTAAATCATGTACATTTTAACGAAATAGCTTTTTATATATCTCTTTTTATCAGTTTAAATTAAAAAAATAGTTTCACGATATGATATCAGAATCTCTATGACCAAAAGATTTAAAATTTAATCTTTGTTATTCCTAAAAAATCAAATAGCATAAGATAAATAATAATAAAATAAATCTGTGAAAAATTTATGTAAAATAAAAAAATTCTTATGTGTGAGGATATTTAAATATATAATTATTTATATATTTTTTTATTAATTTAATTTTTTAGGAGAATTAATTTCATGATATAAATCAACTAAAGTCTCTTTTAGATTTGCGATATGATTGTTGGAAAATAGGATATAATATGATATGATATAGATATATGGAGATTTGGATGGATAAATGTATGAGATCTGACGTTCTACCATTTTATATTTATTAGGTCCAATATTTACTCCTTGTATGAAAACTTTTCACAATAAATTCAGACAAAATAGCATTACTCTATATATGCATGTGTGTATATTTGCATGATAATTTTGGCCCCAAGAAGTGTAGAAGATCTGTGTTTGATAACGACATAGAAGCAAATCGCATCAAATCTACTACTGGTCCTAAGAGAAACCATAAACACATGTGGGGTGGTGATCGTGGATTAAGTTGAAGCTCCAATAATAATTAAATAAATATCCTGAAATTCGGTACCTAACAATTGTCCTTAATTTGTTATTCAAAGTCAACATACACCACAGCCACAAGGTTGTCTATAGTAGACGAAATATTTATTTGACCTTATATTTTTCATTTCTATGTTTTCTTTTTCTCTTCCTTGATTTAACTAAAAGAAATTCTTTAAAATAGTCAACAATAAAAAATTTAAAATGTTTTGATATGTTTACTACATTGAAAATAGAACAATGTTAGGAACTAACCGACACATTTTATTAATATTAGTGAATATTTTTAGTCGGCATTTTATTTTTATACTATTAGGAGTTATGATTTAATATGTTAGATTTACAATTTAGTACTTAAAATATATAGAATGTTGATTTAGTGTCAGCTAAAAATAAAATTTATTGATCATATAATATTACTCTTAAAAATATTTACAACTGTTTTTTAATGATAATTTTATTGATATCTTAACAGATACTTTTAGTGCATACTTAAAAAAAAATTAACTATGAATATTCTTTTAGCAGAAATAATTTAAATATGATTTTATTTGAACATTATTTCAAATTATATTAATGATATGACTATCTCAATACTGCAAGTTAACTTCATATTTTTATTTTAAACTCAAAACTTCTATTAAAAAAAAAAACAACTAACAAACGTATCTACCTACAACCTTAACTAACAAAGTGTTTAATTTGTTTCTAATTTCTATGTATGTTTAGAACTTATTAAATAGCATCCTCTTAATTAGCTTTCAGTTTTCCTTGCTGCAACAACCATGATTCGGCTCGTCTCCCTAAAAATCTAAACATACGTGACAATGGGAGAGAAAACAAAAAACAATAGTCATTAGTAATAATTTAAGTGCATAACATAACACATGCACAAATAATTTGACCTTAATTTAATTAATTTGTTGGAAAAGATCTTACTCCTTGTCTTGTTATACTACACATGCAAAACATTTCTCCCCATTTTCTTGCTTGAAAAATGAAAAAAAATTCAAATTATAATCAAATAGTTAGGCCACTTATATATTCCACTACTCAAGTTGCACCAAAACTGTATTCAAATAGAAGAGGGTTAGAAAATATGAATAGATTATAAAATAATTTATTGATTATTGCTTTAATTAAATATGATTTGCATGAATTTTAATGAAGCATGCTTAATTATAGCGTATTTGGGAGTTGACATTATGGAAAGAATCTGAGGTTCCTTACTTAATTTCTAAGCTGTCAAGTTGTCATTTTGTTTGCTAGTTGGCAAGAAAACAATCCTCAAATTTTCATTATATATATAAGAAATGAGAGGATATAAATTCAAACTATTAGATTTAAATTAATAGTTAGGATTAAATTTTAAAATAAAACTAATTCATTTGTATTTTCTTCATTTATTTCTTTCCCAAACTAAAAACGTCGAAACCAATAAATGATTAGCATTAAAGCAACGTACGCCTATCATTTTTGTGATTAAAATTTCTTGCATTAAATGCTAAATTACTTATTAATAATGTTTCAGAAAGAAGAAAAAAAAAACATTGTAAAAAACCAAAGTCCTACCTCTAATGAGAATATATTTATTTTCAATTTTAGTATCTTTTGAAAAGAATTTTATAAAAGAACGAAGTGAAAAAGAGCAATGCTAGGGGTCAGCAATATTTGTGATTGGTAGTCATCAACTAGCCATCAATGATGATTTGATAATGTGAGATTGGTGTGAGATTTCATCTAATGGCTCACCTTTCTCTGCTGGTTATATGCTGGCCAAAATGCAATAAAATTGCTGGTCCTCTAGATTTTTTCAAAAAAAATCCAAAAATAGGCATAACTATATGTAGTGGTATTTTTTTAGGTTTATGTTCTGTGTATACCAAAATCAGCTACTAGTATAAAATACATGTTGAAATATAAATACATATTGAAAATAAATTAAATCACACATGTATTTTATATATAAATACATTGGTTGTTGATTTTAGTGTAGAAATAGTATCTTTTATTTTTTTATATGGAAGCATAGATTTATACTTATTTTAAATATTGAAATTTAGTACTATATAATAAAATGATATGTAATATCTTTGTAATTTAAAAAAAATTAATGCATAAAGTTATGCCAACTTTTGTGATTGTTTGGTTTCATTTTTAGTATTTTTAAGATTTTTTTAGATAACAGAAAACATTAATGTATTAAAATTTTATTTTTCTCAGTTTGCTCTTTTATAATATATTTTTTCAAAAAAATACTAAAATTGAAAACGAATATATTCTTATTTAGAGTTAAGACCTTTTTCGTTTTCCACAATGGAATTTTTTTTCCATCGAATTGTTATTAATCAATAACTTAGTATTTAATGCTAGAAATGTTAATAACAAAAATGGTAGGCGTTGCTTTAATGCTGACCATTTATTGGTTTCAATTTTAATAAGTTTTTGGTTTGGGAAAGAAATAAATGAGAAAGGTATAAATAAATTAATTTTATTTCAAAATTTAATTCTAACTATTTGTTTAGATCTAATGACTAAATTTATATATATAACATTAACATTTTAAATGAATTTTTATTCTCTAATAAAAAACAAAACAATGTCGTATGCTGTGCGTGGATGAGTATTTTTAAAATTTAAGTTAAACTAACAGGTATAAACAAATAAAGTTTATTTGAGAATAAAAAGATCGAAATTATAAAAAAAATGCTCATAATTAAATACACCAGCATACAAAAATCATAAGTTAGAAAATAAAAAAATAAAAAAAATAATAATAAGGCAAATACAGTTGATGCAAAATTTTAAATCACTTTCAAATTAAATATTTTTGCTTATAACCTATTATTATGTAAATTTTTATTAGTTTTATATAGTAAAAAGGTCAACGCTTGGTGATCAGGAAGAATATCCACAATTTTCTCCATATCTCAGTAATGACCACCGAAAGTGGTGTACTGTGTATCCTTAAAAACTCCGCATAGAACCAAGAGGAAGGATTTTGTTTTGGGTAATCTTAGATTATTAATGATTTTTTTGAATAATATAAGTAATTATCAATAAAATAAAAATATATTATATTTTAAAATTATTTATCTAAATTTTAATATTAAAATAATTATTTATATATTTAATAAAATAAATATATAATATATTTATTGTTCATATTATTTACTAAATATTGGTTATTTATATTTTTTTATTTTTTATTTCACGTCAAAATAAAAGGAAGGTTTTGTTTTTTACCACGTGCGTTTTCATTATTATTAGGGTAATTCACGTTAATAAATCAACATCTATTTAATTTTACGTGAATTATCTAAAATAAAAAAACGTAACATGAATCATTCTATATATGTAATTATATAAATTGATTTAGTCTAATTTGATTTACAAATTATAGTAATATAATAAGTTGAATTAAACTGCGTCAATTTACTAAAGAAATAGGTCTTAGGCATCAATGGAATTGAACCATTTCAATTTAAAGTTACTCTCACTAAATCGAACGAAGGCGGTTCAATTTACATGTTATAAGAATTTTTGTTTTACATGCCTATAGTACGGCGGCTATTGTAAATCGAACCAGATTTTGTCGATTTATAATGTATTGAACTATATATAAATCGAATTCAAAATTTTTTTTTAATATGAAACCAACCTATATAAATATTAATTTTTATTATAAAAGAAAATATTTAAAAATTATCGATCTTTATATGTTATTTTTAAGTTAATAAATAAATAAATATTAACTTTTTATTATAATAATAAAAAGTTATAGCATACTAAAATATTATTATAATAGTAAAAATACTATATATTAATTTTTAAGTTATTATTATTATTATTATTATTATTATTATTATTATTATCAATTTTTTATTTATTTTATCCTAACTATTTAAGTAAATACATGATAAATCGAACCTAGTAGATTCAATTTATGTTCTTTAGCTCATTGCTTATAAATTAAATTTAACCCATTCAATTTATTAGGGGAGCAAAACAGGGAGTAAATCAAAACAGCTCTATTCGATTTGCACGTAATCCTAATAATTTGACTAACACTAATTCAATTTATTAGCTAAAATGCTAAATCAAAAATGGCTATGTCGATTTATATAGATATATAAATTAGGACATACACGTAACATTTTTTAATTTGAGAATCTACGTAAATTTAATCTTGCTTGATTTATTTAGGTTTTTTATCAATATTATTATTATTATTATTATTATTATTATTATTATTATTTTCTATTTTTTTTCACTAAAGTCATTCAATTTTGAGACGATGAAGCATGAAAAAATCACACCGTATATATTAGTAATTAACTAATTATTCTTTGCATGGAGCAATAAGAAGGCTTTTCTTATTTAAACAAAACAATCTGTATTCCTAATTTTAATTTAAATGATAATAGAAATAATGATTTTTTGTGCATCATATATAAATTTTGTAAGCAGTAATGTATATTATTTACCTTAATTTTGCAATTACCTTGAGAAAGAAAAAGTTGTATTCAAATTCACAAAGCAAAATTGAAAAAGAAAATGCAATATAAACAAGGTTTAATTATTCAGTTCTTATAATTTTATCAAATTTTTAATTATATCTCTATACTTTATTTTAATTGAATTCCTACATTATTTTTAATTTTGTAATTAGATCTTTTTCATATCAAAAATATTAAAATTAATAGGATACTTTTTCTAAAATTCATGCGATCAAAGATCTAATTAGGTTTTTAATTATGAATATCTTCAATTTGCAAAGAAATATCTTGTTAATTTTAAAAATTTTGACATTGAAATGACTTAATTACAAAATTAAAAATAGTATAAGATCCAATTAAAAAAAGTATAAAAACCTAATTAAAAATTTGGTAAAAACTGTAAAGACCAACAAAATAATTAAACCTATAAACAAATCAACTACATTACACAATTTTTACGATTTTCAGTAACTTATTATTAATATTTTTATTTTTAAATTAATATTAATTTTAAAATATAAATATGAATAAAAAGATATTTTTTATTTGAATTTAAAGAGAGTATAAGAAATAAAAATTACTAAGAATAAAAATTTAACTTTTATATTTGGTTCAAATTCTAAAAAATTTGTATTTTTACAAATTTATAAATTTAAAATAAAAAATTCATTAAAAATAATCTTTTAATTCATTAGCATTAGCATGTAAGAAAATAAAAAACTATTGTTAGGAATTTTAATTTTGAAAAAGTGAATATGTATAGTCTTCTAAAATAGCAAAGAAACTCAACTTAGATTTTTTAGAGTCTAAACTAACAAACAACTTGGTTACAACTTTTTTATATGCTTAATTTCATAAATTAAATGATAATTTAATTGATATAATATTTTAATTATTTTTCATATCACATATTGTATAGAATTAATTGGTCTCTTTTGAAATTGGTAAAAAAAATACACAAGAAGGGGACTTGAATTATGCCTCTAAACATTTTAAATTTTAAATAAGACATTATAAGAAATACGTCGAGTATTATTAGATTTATTATTGGATTTAGCGTTTCGAGTTACTGTCGATTTTATCGACGGATTTATAAAGAGTTTTGTGATAGAATTTGTTACGTCAAATAGTTACCGACGAATTAACATTTTTTACGGTAAATTCGTGGGTAATAATTGGTGAAAAATAAGAGGGAATAGGCACAAACTTTAGCCAACTTTAGCGTCGAATTTACCGTTAGTAAAATCCAACGATAAATTATTTTAGTGAAACGTTACGTTTTGGTGACATGCAAGGAGTTATCGTCGAATTTATCTGACAGTAAATCTGATGGTAATAATTAGCCCTAAAATTGAGAGTACGAACGCTATCCCCTCTCTCTCTCTCTCTCTATCTCTAAACCCCTCTTCTCCGTTTTTCTTTCTACCCGTTTCCGCCGTTGCTCCAGCCCTGGTCTCTCACCGCCGCCTCTCCATCTCATGAAAACCAACCAGTTTCTCGTCGCTGTCCAGCACCGCTGCCACTGCATCTCCCTCTGTCGCGGTCAGGTTCTATGCATCTCCCTCTTATATAAATTATAATTTAAAATGTATTCACATGTTATTTTAGGGATTAGTTATATGTTAATTTAGGGTTTAGGGTTAATTTAATGTAGGATTTGCGTTTTGGTTATCGTATAGTAATTTAGGTTTTATTTGTATTTGTTATTAGTTATTATAAAATAGAATTTGTGTTGATTATGATTTGTGTTGTTTATTCTGGTTATTAAAATCGGTTTGATGATGAAGAAATTAAAATAAATTATATGATTTAGTGTTTGTTTATTTTAGAAAATTAAATTGCTTTAAACATCTATTAAATGTATTGTACATTATGGGTTGATTAGTAAAAATAATTGAAGTCTCTTGGTGGGTGGATTTTAACCCTTGTATGTTAGTTTGGATGGATATTTAGTTTGGATGGAACCCTTGAGAAGTGGAGTAATCCGAATTTTAGGAGAGACTCTGTCAAAATTTTTATAAGATTTTGAGTGAAATCAAAAATTAAAATTATGTTTTCAAAAGTCTTAGAATTATGTTTAGGATTGATAGATATTTGTGTTAATTATGACATGAATTGGTTCCTCCTTAAAATTCTTATTTTAAGTGTTTTGGGTTATTTGTTATTTATACCTTTTCTCATATTTCCTATAATTATTTGTTATTTCTTGAATTTATTCTTATGTTATTATTTAATGGTGTTTGTTATGTTATTAGTATGTTTATTGTATTGAGTGTATTAATATGTTTAGAGTTGGTAAATTTAATTGTGTTTTGATTAGTGTTAGTAATATATTCATTGTGCAAACATGACGACAGGTAGCAGATGTAGGTCAAGTGGGTCACGTGGTCGTGCTAGAGGGCGGGCTTTCACCAAATCTCCAAGGACTGCCCAGTCATCACCCTCTATCCTGATTACCCTGTCGATCTCTGTGACGTCACAGGTAGGTCCAGCAGATCAGCAAATCATCATGGTCTCAAACTACGTGCCTCCTTTTGCTACGCTTCCCTACAGATCCAACAAAGACAGAGCCCGTGGTGGGTAATTCCTCCAGTGCCCCCAACAAGATGCCCCTTCACCACCATCCGTCAATGATAAACCCCATTTGTAGGGTTTATTTTGTGTTGAATTTAATGAATTTTATGACCTTTTACCCACATTTATTCAATGAAATAGTATGGTTTCATGATTGTCTCCCAATTTGTGCTTAAGTGTAAAAACATGCTTTCTAGGTTCTTAATTAGCTAAATTTAATTCACCTTTGATTCCACTAGATGCCTTGATATGTTTGTCAAGTGATTTCAGGTTGAAAAGGCTAGGAATGAATCAAAGGAGTGAGAGGAAAGCATACAAAGGGGAGAAGATCATGAAAAGCCAAAGAATTAAACTCGCCCATGGACGCGAGCGCACACCAGGTGCTTACGCGCACCTTGCGAATTACCCCATGGACGCCTACACGTGCTGTGCGCGTATACATCGGTGCTGGTATATAATTTTTTAATGAAAACATGGCCAGCGAATTCAGAAGGGTTGTGGGACCCAATCCCAACCAACTTTGGCGCCAAAAATGCTATTTAAAGCCAAGGATTGAAGAGCAAATGGGGATTCCATCATTCACACTCATTAGGATTAGTTTAGAGTTAGTTTTAGAGAGAGAAGCTCTCACTTCTCTCTAGGATTAGGATTAGGACTAGGTTTAGTTCTTAGATCTAGGTTTTAATCTTTGCTCTCATCTACTTCTACCTTTCAATTCCTTGTTGATTACATTCATTCTTCTTCTATTCTTTTGTTGTAATCTCCTTTATGTTGCTTCTATATTTTGTTGTAGATCTACGCTTGTTCCTTCTATTTTCTTTCAATTCAATTTGAGGTAATTCATAATAATTGTGTTTCTTTTTATTGTTGTTATAAATTCCTTGCAATAATTGTTATTAGATTTCATAGTTGTTGTCAATTTACTATGCTTTTTTTTCATGCCTTCTAAGTGTTTGATAAAATGCTTGGTTGGATTTTAGTATAGATTTTGTTCCTCTTGGCCTATGTAGAGTAATTAGTGACTCTTGAGTTATCTAAGTCCTTTGTTGATTGATAATTAGAAGTTGCTAATTGATTTGAATGCTTCTAAAGCTAATCTTTTCTTTAGGAGTTGATTAGGACTTGAGGAATCAAATTGATTCATTCATTTGCCTTTCGTCCATAGTTAGAGGTTAACTAAGTAGTAGCAATGAACAATTTGTGGTCACAATTGAGGAGGATAACTAGGATATGACTTCTAGTTCTCATAACCTTGCTAATAGCTTTCATAGTTGTTAGTTTATTTTCATTGCCATTTTACATTTCATGCTTCTTATCAAAACCCCAAAAATATCTCATAACCAATAACCAATGAAAAGACCTCATGATAATTGTATGCATACATGAAATAAATGTTGATTGTTAGATGAAAAAAAATCTTGAAAAGCATGATTAGGGGAGAATTGAATGAATCAATCCTAAACACTTGAGCGAATAGAGTGCAAACACTATTGGTGAGGGTTCGATTGCTCAATTACATGTTTCCACCCATAAGTGTCACTTTTCATATAAGTTTGTAAAAATATTTAATAGCTCAATTCAATTGTGGTTTGGCATGGTTGTTAATACCTTTGGCCCTTGTGCTTATATATGTATTCTTGAGGAATTGATTTATTTCGACTGAGTAATTGCATTCATGTAAATAGTTGCATATAGGTAAATTACATTTAGTTAGTTTCCATTGCATAAATGCCATACCCTTACTTCATTCTTGGTTTAAGCAAGAGGACATGCTTGGTTTAAGTGTGGGGAGGTTGATAAACCCCATTTGTAGGGTTTATCTTGTGTTGAATTTAAGGGATTTTATGACCTTTTACCCACATTTATTCAATGAAATAGCATGGTTTCATGATTGTCTCCCAATTTGTACTTAAGTGTAAAAACATGCTTTCTAGGTCCTTAATTAGCTAAATTTAATTCACCTTTAATTCCACTAGATGCCTTAATGTGTTTGTAAAGTGATTTCAGGTTGAAAAAGCTAGGAATGAATCAAAGGAGTGAGAGGAAAGCATACAAAGGGGAGAAGATCATGAAAATCCAAAGAATTAAACTCGCCCATGGACGCGCGCGCGCACCAGGCGCTTACGCGCACCTTGCGAGTTACCCCATGGACGCGTACGCGTGCTGTGCGCGTACGCGTCGGTGCTGGTATATAATTTTTAATGGAAACGTGGCCAGCGAATTCAGAAGGGTTGTGGGGCCCAATCCCAACCAACTTTGGTGCCAAAAATACTATTTAAAGCCAAGGATTGAAGAGCAAAGGGGGATTCCATCATTCACACTCATTAGGATTAGTTTAGAGTTATTTTTAGAGAGAGAAGCTCTCACTTCTCTCTAAGATTAGGATTAGGAATATGTTTAGTTCTTAGATCTAGGTTTTAATCTTTGCTCTCATCTACTTCTACCTTTCAATTCCTTGTTGTTACATTCATTCTTCTTCTATTCTTTTGTTGTAATCTTCTTTATGTTGCTTCTATATTTTGTTGTAGCTCTACTCTTGTTCCTTCTATTTTCTTTTAATTCAATTTGAGGTAATTCATAATAATTTTATTTCTTTTGATTGTTGTTATACATTCCTTGCAATAATTGTTGTTAGATTTCATAGTTGTTGTCAATTTACTATGCTTTTCTTTCATGCCTTCTAAGTGTTTGATAAAATGCTTGGTTGGATTTTAGTATAGATTTTGTTCCTCTTGGTCTAGATAGAGTAATTAGTGACTCTTGAGTTATCTAATTTCTTTGTTGATTGATAATTGGAAGTTGCTAATTGATTTGGATACCACTAAAGCTAGTCTTTCCCTTGGGAGTTGGCTAGGACTTGTGGAATCAAGTTAATTCATCCACTTGACTTTCCTCCATTGTAGAGGTTAACTAAGTGGTAGCAATGAACAAGTTGTGGTCACAATTGAGGAGGATAACTAGGATAGGACTTCTAGTTCTCATATCTTGCCAAGAGCTTTGTTAGTTGTTAGTTTATTTCCTTTGCCATTTATATTTCTTGTCTATTATCTCAAAAACCCCAAAATACATCTCATAACCAATAACAAGAACACTTTATTGCAATTCCTAGGGAGAACGACCCGAGGTTTAAATACTTCGGTTTATAATTTTAGGGGTTTGTTTTAGTGACAAACAATCTTTTGTATGAAATGATTCTTTGTTGGTTTAGAAACTATACTTGCAATGAGAATTCATTTGTGAATTCTAAACCGTCAAAAATCTAATCATCAGTCATCCGGCTGAGAATTTAGCCCAATGGCATGTAGGCATGAGTACATACAATTTTTTAATCTTAAGTTTGTTAATCTTAAGTTTATGCATTTTTTTTGTGTTTGTTAATGTTAGGGTTTTCTTTCCTAGATTTGAACCAAACCCTAATGCTTGCACACATGAGATTTTCGACGTCATTAAGTTTATGTACGACCACCTGTGGCCGACCTACACGCAGATCTCGGTTGAGACTAGAGATCGATGGTTTTAGAAGTGGGTGGTAAGAATCCAATAATGTTGAATTAATTAACTGTATTTAAAAAGTATTTTATTCCAACTAACTAATGTTGGTGAATCACTTTGTGCAGTTAAAATTCATATGGGATGCGGAGCATAATCTCATGATTAGGAAGATTTACGACCACCGGGCAACTAAACATTTTAAGCAGATGATGAGCGATGTTTGTAAAGGGCACGACCACCTAACGTCGTGGATCCGTCCAGCCATCAAGAAGGAAGTGGAGGTCTATTTTACTCATGATGAGGGGTTCAAGCGTCGCCGTCTGACGAACATTGCTAACAGGGTTTCGCCCAGGTTGTCAAAGTATATGGGTGGGTCGGCGACCTTCATGAAGAGGAAGAGCAAACTGGTAAGAATTTTGTCATTGTTTAATATTTTAGTATTTACTTGAATTAGTTGTTTAATTTGTTCATTTATTTTATTGGTTGATATATTAATTTATAGTATAAGTCATTGGACCGTGAGGCAACACTGGCGGAGACCTTCAAGTATACCCATACTTTGAAAGATAACAAGGAGAGATTTGCCGATGAGCGTTCAGTGGCCCATTATGTGAGTTTAAATTAATCCTAAGTTTCAAATTTATTTGGTTTGAAGGCAATTATTTAACTGTTATTCTAATCACGACGTGTGTGACACAGGAGGATTACACGCAGAGGTTAGAGGCCACGACCTAGCAATCTCAGCCGCTAGTGGGAACGACGAAGTCGACTCTGAGACCTCAATGGTAGATCCTGATAGGCTTTGGTGTGAGATCGTCTCTCAGCCCCACAAGAATATCCCCGCTTCGGGTTGGGATCGTTTTTTGCTAGTGGCCTCCGCTCCTCCATGTTGGGGCTTCCTTTGTCTTTGTCTCTACCACCAGTCCTGCCAATTCCCAGGAAGTTGTCGACTTGAGGGAGGAGGTGCAGAAGCTGGTGTAGGAACTTCACCAGCAAGTAGAGCAGTCTGAGCAGAGGTACAACGACCTTCTTACACGCGTGGGAGGAGCCGTTGCCATCAGCTCGGACCTGACGGAGAAGATGGAACAGCTCGAGCGGTTGTGAGAGCAGATGGAGGAGTACAACCAGCAGATGCACGCCGGAGCCAGCGGCAACGCTGTTGGTGGGGCATCGACATCAGCATCTACTCCGCCGTCTCAACAGGGGGACCACGACGACGACGACAAATACTGGATCTGTAGGGGTTTCATTTTCTTGTTTGTCTACTTCATTGTATTCTAATTCTGTGACATTTTATTGTTCAGACTATTTATTTTTAATAAAATAATTTTTTTATTTCTGCTAACAATTTTGTTAACAAGTTTAATTTTAACTACTAATTATGATTTAACTGTGCCAAAAAAATAAAAAATAAAAAATATTATTGTAGGATTTACCGTTGAATAAATCCGACAGTAATTTAGTATCTAAACGTGTGAAATGACACCAAAGTTACCGTCAGATTAATTCAACGGTAATCATCAATTCAGTCTCGACAAATTTATTAAAAATACCAACAAAAAATTTGCCAGTAATTAGTGTCGGACAAAAAAATCCACCGATAAGTAGTTTATGGCGATATTTATATCGTTAATCCAAAAATGACGATAAATTTTGACAGTAATTTTACTATCAAAAAATTTATTTAATGAATTCAACGATAAATCTGATGGTATTAATTTTTTTTTATAATGAGATATTAAAACATTTTCAAATCTTAAGATTTAAATGCAGTGAAAACGTCAGTGTGTAATTTTAAAAGTTTTGGGTAAGGTTCTTTAAAACAAATATGAGATATCTAAGTATTAATTATTGGCATACATTATAAGATCTAGACAAACTACAAAAAAAAATTTGAGATCGTTTCGTGAGTTACCTTAAGTTAACACGCACTTTCAAACGCAATATAAATGATAAGCTTCAAAAGAAAAGAGATAATTATTCAGAATATATATGCAGACGATGTATATTGGTTTAATCTAAAATATTTACATTGAGTCTTCAATACTATTTTAATAGTGAAATTCTCAAATTACTTGAAAGTTAGACATAGGTATTTTAAATCGAAACGGTAAATATCGCTTGTGTACTTCTGAATCTTATCTCTTACATTTATTGTTCTTTTAATTTTTTTTTAATTCAAAATTAATTTGAGTTACACCTAAGATACTTGAAAAATTATTTTATAAATATATCTGAAGTTTCTGGAAACCTCAAAAGGTACTTTTCAAAAGTTTAATATCTCAGTATTAATTAAAAGAGCTTAGCTAGTTATTTGAACATGCTAACATAAATTTACTGTATATAAGTGTAAAGATTTTAGATTATATTTGGTTGGAAGAAAAAAAATAGAAAAAAAAAGAAATTGAATAAATTTTATTTTTTTAAAATATATTTGAATAAAAAAATGTTATAAAAAATAACTTTATTTTTATATTATAAAATATATTAAAAAATAAAGAGATAATATTAAAAGTAAAAATAAAGAATTAATTTTTTTATTTTTTTTATTATTGGAAGAAAAAAAATTAATAGATCCTACCAATAAATTTTTATATATCCATTTTCTTTCTTTTTTCATTTCTCTCATCAATCAAATAAAAAAAAATAACTAATTTTCTTTCAATTTCTTTTTCTTTCTTTTCTTTCCTCCCACTTTTACCTTAAACAAACACACCTTTAGTTCCATTGAAAATCTACTTTTATATTGGTCTCATTGTTCTTTAAAATGTGCATAAAAAAATATATTTTTTACTTGTATTTGTGTCATTGTATTTTAAGATGACTTTGTATTGTACTTTACATATGGTGACAAAAACTGTACTTTTTGAAAAATGTTTAACTTATTGAATACACTCATTTTGAACAATTAATCAAACTGCAACTTTCACTTAACATATATATATATATTAAGTATTTATTTGGGTGCTATTATTTTAATAAAAAAAGATTTTTTTAATAATTTTTTTTATTTTTTAATATGTTTGTCAAATTTCTAATAGTAAAAATAAAAGCACTAAAAAAATTAAAATTTTTTTTTTAAGAAACTATAATTTACATCTTTTTTTATAAGATCTTTTTTAAAAAAAAATATTTTTCATATAATAATAAATAAATAAATAAATATTTTTATATCGTTATACTCAAATATAATTGATATATAAAACCTTTTTTTGTACGAGATATCCAAATATAAAATTACTTTTACTTTTTCATAAGATCTTTTAAAAAAAGATAACTAAAAAAAAATCTTTTTTTAAAAACTCATCCAAATATGCCCTAACTTTTTTTCACTTATGGAACATGGACGAAATTTTTTGAGGTAAGCTATCTCTTGAAGTTGTGCTTCTAATAATGTAAACATATTACTTAGATTTAAATTCGAAAATTGTTTTGACGCTTTCTCAAATTCAAAATTCATTTAGATTGTTTATATTATTTAAAAAAATTCCTTAACATATTAAAGTACACTTGAGCAAATGTTAGAAAAAAAGCTTAATAAAATCATTAAATTATATTTAGATTTGTTAATTGTAAAAACAAAATCTAAGATATTGTGTAGCTAAAATCTTTATATTACTTTGCTACGTTGCGACTATTTGTTACTTCTAATCTTTAAAAAAAAAATAATGTTTTTATCTCCTATATAGCACTTAAGTTTGGAGTATATTTTATATTAATTTTTCAATATTAAAAATCGCAATAATAGTTCTTATTTGTTAATAAATCAAATGATGATTTTTAATAAATTTTAAAAATTTATTAATTTTTTGTTTTAAATTTATTTTAGTTTTAAATATATTTTTATCTTATAAAAAAAGAACTTTTTTAGAAGATGAAATTACATTCTTTTTAAGAAATGTATTTTTACTGATTCTAATTTTTACTACAAATACTTTTCCAAACATATAAAAAAAATCAGAAGAGATATTTAAAACATACACTCATCAACCAAACTAAGATTTTTAAAAATTAAAAAAAAATCATCAAATGAAATATATCCTAAAGAGTAAAGAGGCTAAACTTTATTGTTATCTTCACGATGGGCTGAAAAAGCAGCCATCACGTGTTTGTCACCCTATGGCTTCAAAAGTCAACGGTCAACTGCCGACCGGTAATATGATCGGATGGCTCCGATCCCAGCAAAATAAATAGAAAGAGAAAAAAGAAAGTGAGGTAATAAAGAGACCCACCTTGGTTGGTGGGGAGGAGGGATTGCGGGAAGGCGGGTGCACCGAGGCAGCACGTAGGCCCGCACCCAAGTGGGAGAGGGTTTTTGGGAATGTCATTTCTTATGTGTGGGAGACATACATAGTAATGCAAATCTTTGACCGTTGACTTTTCTCAACTTCTCATTTTTATATACACATACTTCCTTTCTTTTTCAGTGTGGGTTATTCCTTTTGTCTATCAATAATTTTCTTTTCAAAATTTGTTTAATTATTAGAATTCATCAGATTAAGCAGGCATAATTCAATCTCAAAAATTAACTTATATTAAGAGACATATCGCACCTTTATAAATATTATAGTACACCTTTTTTCATACTAAAAAAATAATAACGGTCTAAAGTGTAAATATTTATAAGTAGGTGACTAAGAACATTGAATTAGATAGACTTTATATTAGTTCTATTAGAATTGAAATCGAGTGAGCCTAATTAACCCTAAAAATTAACTTCTGAGATAAAAAATATCGAACACTTATAAATTTTTTAGAACCTTATCATTAAAAGAGGTGAGATTCGTAATATTTATGATATCATTTTATAGCTAGATAATGAATCCCAAACTTAATTTAAAAACTTTTTTTAATGGTGTAATTTTAATGCTTTTTAAGTATGTACACTAAGTTTAATACTTTATAATTTGTGGACAAATTAAAGTGAGGCTGTGATCCATTTAGCATCTGGAGTAAAATGCTGGGATCTAACATGTAGAATAATTGGAATTAGTTAAGCTAATTAATAATATGAATGGAAAAATTGAATAAGATGATAATGAGCATAAACATAGTGTGTGATGTTTTTATTCTAATGCCACAAAATGTGCCCAGTTTGTGTTTCCCATTACCTCAATTTGCCACTATTACGTAGCTTGTTTTCTATGTTGCATACACAGCCATTTCATAATTGGATGGTTCAACTGCGAAAGTGGGAGAACACCATTAATTTATTCCCTCTTTTTTGGGTCAAATTATGGGTTTTATTTTTATATATAGTCAAATCTTTGGACTCATATACCCTTGTTTGACTCCCTTATAGTAGGCATAATGCACTATATAGCTATAAGAGAGGTAGTGGTTACTATCTAGCTAGGGCTTCTTGAAGTCTTAAAAATACATATGAGATTGAGTGAGGGGAAAGCATTGTGTGAGAAAAAGGGACTTGTGCATTAGAGAGATGTCTTAATCTATCCAATTAATTAAAATATACTTAAATATATTATTTATTAGCGGGTAAGTAGATATACAACATTTTCAGATAGGATCCTGAAACTAGGAAATCAGTCTGTATCTTCATTAATTTCAATTTGGGTTCGTCTATCTTTTTCTATAGTCAAGGTGCCGTTGTTGGTGCTCTAATTGGACCACAAAAGAAAAAGATAATATGGTAATTAATTAGTGGTATAAATGTCCAATGAGATGCATGAGAAAATTTTGTGTGTTTCATCATTGAAATATTATATAAAGACACAATTGTAGAATTTGCTTCTCTATTTTTACTTTTACATTTTAGAAAGATATAAATACAAAATAATTGTGGTTTAGAACAAGCTCTTTTATATTTCTATCCTAAGTTTAAACATATACTTTTATACGATAAATAATAGACCAAAATACATATAAAAAAATTAGGATAAAAAATACTAAAATGTAAAAATATCAAAATATACTGGAGAGATTATTTTTTATGATGAATAAAAATATATACTAAAGATTCGTAAATATAAATTCAATGGCATGGTACTTTTGTCCATAAAAAATAATCTCTGAAGTATATTTTATTATTTAGGTATAAGTGATGTGTATTTTTGTCACCTCAAATTTTTTATATGTATATATTTTTTCGTCCATTTATTTTATTTGTAGGCATCTTTATCTTTAAAACAAAGAGTTCAGTTAATAGGAAATTTTTTTGGAATAAAATAAAAAAATTATTTTTACAAAAAAATTATTCTGGGATTATATACCAAAATCAAAAATTTTTTGGGTGGAAAAATTCGCCATATGTCACGGCAAATTTTATAAAATTCATAAAGTTCGTCATTTCCGTCAAACTTCAAACTCCTAAACTTCACAACGTTTTTAGTTTGGAAAAAATATATATTATGATCAAAATTTTTAATTTTAAAAAAAATCTAATTTGTTTTAATTTGGGTGAAAAGAAAAATTAAAAATTTGAATATTGAACAAACAATAAGTATGACTTCTTTAACATCGTCGACAGCCAATTTAATGACAGATTTAACGACCAACCCTTTTTTGATATAAAAACATCAATTGATTGTTAAATCGGTCGCTATTAACAACTAATTTTATTTATCACTAAAATCGATCGTTATTTCAATAATTTTTTGTAGTGCATACATATATAAAGTCAGAAGGACAAAATTTCTTTCTCTATTTTTTTACTTTTACATCTCAAAATGATATGAATACAAAATAATTTTATTTTAGGACAAGTTCTCTTATATTTTTACTAAATTTTAAACTTATATTTTTATACAATAAATGAACAAAAATACGTACAAGAGTTTAGAATGAATAAAAAAATACAAAAATTCACAAATATCAAAATAAAACGAAGAGATTGTTTTTAATATACAAAATAAAATAAACTAAAACTTCGTAAATATAAAATTTTTACTAATGGTACGACACTTTTATACCTCAAAAATAATTTCTAAAATGTACTTTGATGTTTACGAATCTTTGGTGTGTATTTTTATTCACCCTAAATTTTTTTATATGTACTTTTGTCCATTTTATCTATTTTTATACATCTTTACCTTTGAATGCAGACAGAGAGCTCAGCTAGTAGTTGTAGCAGTAAGAGCAGAAAAGATTGAGGTACATAGAATTAAAGGCATGTTACTATCAGCAACAATAAGAGTGGAGATAGTCCCATGAGCGATAGAAATGTGTGATATTCAGTTTCTTTAGGTAGTGTTTGTTTTGAGGTACTGAGACAGAGATTGAGAGACTGAGATTCAGTATCATGTTTGTTGCTTCACAGATTGATACTAAAATTTGTGTCTTTATCCCTAAAATTTCAGTATTTCAGTACCTCCAAAAAGTAGAGACACAGGGGACTAAAATTTTTAGAGATGAAAACTGAAACTTTAATAACATTTTATACCTAAAATACCCTCATTTCAATTAATTAATTCTAATTTTACTATTTGTGCAAATTAAATTAGAATTTTATTCTTGTTTTAGTTTCTGTCTCTCATTTTGCACCAAACAGAACACTGAGATTTATTTCAATCTCTATCTTTCAGTCTCAGTCTTTCCGTCTCTGTCTCTCCACCAAACACTACCTTAGAGTACGTAAACTCTCATAATAATGAGATGTCGAATTTAAAGAGCTCTACATGCCAGATATACGCCTTCATCAGGATTGTTATAAGATAATATCAGACTTAGACCTTTCTAAAGGTATAAATTTATCAATAGGACAGGTCTAAATTTGTAAATTAGTCTAATTGATCTGTTAGATCTATTTAATTCTATTTAGATATCAATAAATATATAAATAATTTTGTTATTATTAAAAATTTTGAGAATATTTTAAATTTGTCATAATTTGTGGCAATAACGATACAAGATAGCAGTTGATAGAACTCGCACACACACGCGCACACGCATTTGATTAAATTAAACAAAAAACAACTAACGCTAGTAGTCCCAAAAGTACAGTAATTTGGTGATTGAAACAACTATCGAAAAAATGACTAACTTGAGAATTTCTACTTATGAACTGTTATTTTTGTCTATATCTCAATGAGTTAATAACTAACAAGACATGAAAGTCTGTCAAAATTCTTTAATTTTTATCTTAATTAAAACGGTCTTAATTGATAAACCAAAGAGACAAGAAAAATTAACCAGAGTTCACGTTAATCTATCTAAACAATTAAAATTAACTTTATAAATTTATGGCATGAAGAACTAAGATTTAAGTGATAATCCTCGGCTAATGACCTCTCACGTTAGAACAAAAAAAGAACTACTTATTATAAAAAAAACTAAGATTTAAGTGATAATTAGGCAAGACAAACATAATCATTTAGATAAAAAAATATAAAAATTATGTTGATTTAAAGTATAAAAAAATAAACTAACAAACGTAAAGTGCAAAAAAAAAAATCCAAAAGAAAAAACAAAACTAAAGTAAAACTACTCTAATTCTAATGTGTATTATAAAATTACTTACTTCAAAAATAATTAATTATATCATTAGATTAACACAACTATTTTTGGAATAAGTGACATTCCGTGACTTCTGTTGAAGAATTATTGAATAAATGTATTAATTTAGTTCACCACCAATGGGGGGACAGAAATGTTGCTGCAGTTATTTAATCACTGCAACATAACTTTCTCAGGCATAATTATTATTATTGGTGTACTTTAGAGTTTTATGTTCTTTATTTTACTACTCACTAAGCTTTGTATTATTTTATACACATTCCAAATCTCATAATTGAAGTACAAGGGTACGTGTTTTTTTCATAATGTTCATACTATAAACTTTTGGCTCTATCGATGAACTAAAAAAGATGTGGAACAAAAGTGAATTTTACAATGTGGTTACAGCCAAAATCTAGCACATAGTAGTAACATTGGTAATGGTAATGCTAATTTAATTTGACCCATTAATGGTGTTAAACATTTTGTAAAGGCATGATTAACTTTATGAAACCTATTATGTGGTCCCCATTTTCATGTCCCATTTGGGCATAACAAGGAAGAAATTGACAGTGGCAACACTAACATGAAGGAAACATTTGAATCAATCTATAAGGAAAATAATCATCACCCCGTCGTTAAGTTAGGATTCTGCCTAAAAATGAGATTTTTTTTTTTAAATAAACCAATGTTTAAGCCAGCGATAAATAATTATCATTTGTTCATTTAAGCAAAGTATTGAGAAATTAGATCTTGTTTTATACATATAATAACTTATTAATTAGTAATAAATTCTTAAATAAAGTTCTAATTTACGATGAATTAGTCTTTATCCTGTCGCATTGAGAGATATACGGTGAAAAATCACAAACAATAGTTTTTAATTTGATTAAAGTAGTACGTTATATCTATACGATGACTTAATGCTAATTGGCTATCAGAGATCCAAAGGGGAAGTAAAAATTGAAAATTATTATTCGTTGATCACATGCGACCTTTTTTATTTTAATCTTAGGATGATGAATAATGCATGGTCAAGCTGGTAAAAGGGTGAAGATAACTTTATTTATTTTTTCCTTGACATATCAAAAGTGGCTTTGAATCTTGTAAACTTTGATCACTTTATGGGGTAGAAAAGATCATGACATTATTTTGAAATGGTACATTGTTTTAGCATATTAAGTTTTTGTTTTTCTTTTCTTTTCCCCCCCTAAGATATGCTACAAATTTATGCAATGATGGTTTCAAGACCGAACCGCTACCAGTTCAACAGCCCCACTTGGTTGTATTATTGCATGAATCTTTTTATCTTCTTCAGATGAAAAAGCAATCAGTAACAAAATGATGAGTGTTTTCTGTTTTCATAATAAATAAATAAAACATGTTGAATGCAGGGAAATTATGCTATATAGTTTTTTAGATATTAACCAAACTTTAATATAACACTCAATTATTAGATTTTATAGTATTGACACTTAATAAATAAATAATTTAAAAATAGTGACATTTTGGAATTAAGTTTCAATAACAATGACATATTGGTAAAAACACCATGACATGTAACAAAAATAAATTATAAAAGATAAATAAATATATGCGTAATTTATAGTGAAGGATCCACTAAAGTTTACTCCATGTTAAATAACGTAAAAAATTTCTTGACTCAAAAAGTGTATGTGGACCCACACTTATATATAGTCCATATCCGAAGCCACCTTAACAGTACATAAACGTGGTGATTTGAGACTCTCAATACAGGAAATTATTCAAAAGAATAACATTGCCACAAATCAACACAAAACCCTAGATATCTTATAAATCTTTCTCTTTTCAACTTATTAATTACAAACTTAGCCATGTAAAACAGAAACAAAACTCAGCGATATTTTATTTCATTCATTATCTCTTAGTTTCAAACTTAGTCATGATGAATGGGAATGAATGGCTTGTTTGTAATAACATAGTTTACACTTTAACAGTTGACATTATTTGAGGTAGTAGGAAACTA
Organism: Arachis hypogaea; assembly: GCF_003086295.3. Taxonomy (NCBI): domain Eukaryota; kingdom Viridiplantae; phylum Streptophyta; class Magnoliopsida; order Fabales; family Fabaceae; genus Arachis; species Arachis hypogaea. Next base: position 26,499,837 of record NC_092038.1, read on the forward strand.
AAATTGATGCCCAATTTGCATTGCCACATAAACGTAACCTCGCTAGCTTTCTAATCAAATCAAATATACACACCACATTTTCTTGATTTATACATTGGTGGCTAAAGATAATGTGTATGTGGGGGTAAGTGGTGACTTAGGAACCAAAAATAAGATGAAATAAAAATATATTAGTAACTTTGTTTTTCCGTTTTGCACTTTTCCTTTCTCTTACTCTTCAATTATTCATTTCTCACCGACACATAGAGATAGGTAGCATAGGTAGCATCATTTGAGCGACAAGAAGATCATGCATGATGATCATCATCATATGCTACAAATTGAAAGTGATATGACTTTGTATATCTACGCAAAGGGCTCAGTACTATGCTTGTACCTCCCATAAGGACGTGTCCTTGCATGCTTTAAAATTCAAAAGGGAAACAAAAAAAAGTTAAAGCTAGAAAGAATAACAATGCAACTCTACAAGTTAGGCAGACCTACTTGGATGATATTTGCCAAGATCATAAATATTCTTTTTTTAATTTCTCATCATATTTCTTAATTTCATGAATTTTTATTATTACTGATCAATTAGTTATTATATACATAAAGTAAAATTAACTATTTAATCAATTTTTTAGTTTATTAGTCTCCAATTTAAATATTAACAACGGACAAAATTTTCTATTAGAGATTTCTAACACCCTTACAAAACTAGTTTAGTTAGATAATATTGAATTACTTAGATATTTAATAGTAGAATCTAAATGACGGGAATCCGATTTTATTTTTTAGAAAAAGGCAAAGTTAGTTCATCAGCTTGTTGAATGGTTGAAAAGAATTGTGATGATGATAGCCTGTCCACCACTTCATGCAACAAAACAGATAACACAGGACACCATTACTACAAAAGTAGGATTTGGTGTCATATTCTCATTTCTTCAACGAGATCTCAAGCAGAAAAAAAAAACTTTATATATAAGTGCACCTTGTAACATTGATTGGTTCAGATTTCATGCACACCATTATTGGGAGGAAGTTGATCAATGTCCTTATCACATAAAGGACATATAAGCCATTTGAATGAAAACATTCGCCAATAATTCTATACTCTAAAACAGGCTTTTTATTTTTCTTTTTGAATTTTGTTGTGAAATTAAAATGAATAGATAAAAATAGACCTAAACAATCATAAGAGAGTAAGAGAATTTTGTTGTTAATTCTTAATATCTGTCGCTCAATATAACATAATATATTCACATTACTAATATTGTCTACATAATATTTTTTTAAAGGAGCCAAAAAACTACTTGAAATAAGTAATTATGTGTTTTTTTCTATGTGTTATTTCTAGTGTGTTAAAATCTTTTTTTTTTAAATTTATTTATAGATGAAGGTTTTGGATTAAATAATAGTAAAGTATTATTTACCTAATCCACTTATTAATTATTGAAAACACATTATAAAAATTCATGCCTCATTAATTGATAATATTCCATATTCCATTATAAATGATAATGCTTCAAGACGTGACATCTACAATAACAATTATTTTACAACATTCTCTTTTAGATGTCATTAGAGATATACATCATTAAAAATTTTGTCAAAAAAAATTTTATGGGATAAAAACGTGACTAAAGAAAAAAATAGTATATCCTTTTTAACGGGAACTGTCTCGTTAAAAAACCTCGCAAAAAAATTTAATAGGATAAGAACCTATTTAAAAAAAAGAGTACAGTTTTTTCCCCTCTTAGTTACATCATATTAGATCTCAAAAACAACGCATTCCGATTTTGTGTATCAAATTTTTAAAGGAAAATACAGGAAATGACTTGATAAATAAATCTGCCAAATTATTTTTTGATTTTGAAGGTTGTGTGTGAAAAAAATTTTGAGAAAAAATATGCTTCTATTTAGTCACCTATGATATATCTACTTTTGAGTTAAGCAATACACATCGCATTATGTTTATACAATATTATAGGGTTATCTTCTTATCAGACCACCCACAAGATGATTGAATATATCCAATCAAACTTCTGAGTCAAAAGTATTCATGACTTACCTCATGTATTGCAAGTATTTTCAGCATGATTGGAAGATATTGCAGCTATAATTTATTTCGTAGATCTCTATGATATAGCCATATCATCACCAAATGTAAAGAAATATCCTGTTTGGATCTACTTTTATGGGAATCAAGTAGATAGCTTGCATCTTCATAGCCAACTAATTATGACTTAAATCTATAAGGATAAAATAACCACATATCAGTCATTTCACGAAAATATTGAAACACATTTTTTATTCCATTCCAATAACTTTTGGTTGGAGAGGAACTGTATCTCACTAATAAATTTATAGCAAATACTATATTAGGACGTGTATTTTTAGAAAGATACATCAGTACTCTTATTGCACTAAGATATGATATTTTAGGACCAAGTGTTTTTTCATTTTCTTCTTTTGGTCGAAATATATCCTTCTTCACATCTATTGATCTTACGATCATTACGGTTCTTACTAGATGTAATTCATTCATATAAAATCTGTTTAGAATCTTCTTTGTGTAAGTCTTTTGATGAATAAATATCCCTTTTGTTATATACTCAATCTAAAAACTGAGACAAGATTTGATTTTTCTAAGATCTTTCATTTCAAATTATTCTCTCAGAACATTTATGATAGTTTGGATCTTTTTAGGAGAACTAGTGATATTTAAATCATCAACATATACAACAATTATAATAAATCTAGACGTAAATTTTCTTATACAAACACATGGACAAATATAATCATTTTTGAACTTCTTTTTCATTAAATACTCTATAAGATGGTTGTACCACATCCGTGCAAATTATTTTAAACCATATAAAGATCTTTGCAATCTAACCGGATATAATCCTTGAAAATTTTTTTTGGATGATTCAGATATCTTTAGTATCTTTAGTCCTTCAGTAACTCTCACATAGATATTATGATCTAATTATCCATATAGATAGTTCATGACTGCATCTATTACGTACATATTTAGCTTATGATATGCAGATAAGCTGATCAAATATCTTAAGTTAATTGCATTAACTACAGGAGAGTAGGTCTCTTCATAGTCTATACCAGGTCTTTGTGAGAAATTTTATGCTACAAATTAAGCTTTGTAACATACAATTTCATTATTTTGATTTCGTTTTCTTACAAATATCCATTTGTATTCAATAGGTTTCACACCTTTTGGTGTTCGGACAACAGGTCTAAATACTTTATGTTTTGTAAGTGAGTCTAATTCATTTTCATGGCTTCTTTCCATTTTTCTCAATTACCTATTCGTCGACATTCTTGGACAGTTTTTTGTTCAAGATCCTCATTTTCATGCATAATATTTAGAGCTACATTATATGCAAATATATTGTCACAATTACTTCTCTTTGATTCTTTTTTTTTCTGTAAAAACATAGTTTATTGAAATCTCGACATAGTTTATTGAAATCTCATCATTTTGATAATTTTCATATACTTAAACATCTTTTGATGTTTCAATTATATCGTGACTTTAGATAATTGCAGGTGTCTCAGCTATGTCTTTGTCTTCTTCAATAGAAAAAGTATTTGCCTCTTTACCACAATTTTCTCGTCTTCTTTTATGAAGATTTTTATTTTTAGAATCAACTAGTCTACCATGATTTTGGTATGTGTTTGCACTATTGACCATTTATCCCACGGGACATCAAATGGGATATATTTGGCTATTAGCTAAAAGCCTATTATAAATGAGAGAATTTGTGGTAACTTTGGACTTAAACAAATAAGTACTGCAGCATATAAAATAATATGTCTTAACCAGAAATAGAAAGATTTGTTCTCATAAATAAGGATCTACAATCAACTTGAAACATTTAATAAGTGATTATACTAGCTCATTTTGTGTATGAACATGAGCTATTAGATGTTCAACACTTATAATATAAGTGGTCATACAATAAGCATAAAAAATTTGGTAAGTAAATTCACCAGCATTATCAATGTGAATTATTTTGATTGACTTTTCTAAAAATTATGTTTTTAATTTTTAATTTGTGCAAGTAGTTTTGCAAACGCTAAATTGCGAGGTGATAATAAGCTCACATGAGACCATCTTGGAGAAACAATAAAGTATCTAAAAGATTTATATGGTGGATGAATTGGTTTACGTGTATCACCTTGAATCCACTCATAAAATTTGAGTCAAATCCAATAAATCTTTATTATTGATGGCCTTATAATTAGTTTTCTTTGAGAACACGTAGCACAACATGACTCACAATATTGAAGAAGCTTATGGTTCTTCAATAAATATTCTTGTGAGTTTTCAATGATTCTTCACATCATTGTTGTTTCAAAGTGATGTAATCGGTCATGCCAAATGGTAAACTCATTTGGCATAAAAATTTTTTGATTTACTATAACATGTGATTTAATTTTACTAACATGAGTATAATATATACCAGAAGTAAGTATAGACAATTTTTTTAGAGTCCCGCTAGGGAGACAATGAAGTATCTATACAATATATACAATGAAATTTTAATTTGGCCCATTTTAAAATAAAAATAAAAATAAAAATAAATCATTATTTACCCTAATTAAAACCCTCAATTTCAAATTATCCCCCATTTACCTGTTTTGACCGTCAATAACCCTCTCCCCCACCCCCCAAAATCCCACATTATCGCTGCTCAACCTCCCCCAAACACTCTCGCTGCCGCCTACACCCGCAACCTGCCGCAGCTCAGACGAGAATTGCATTACCCACCCCTTCTGTAGCGCCCAGCTTCCACACCCGTACCCGGTCGCTGGAAGCAACCGCGGCGCATCGTTCTGGGCTGAACATCCCAGCCTTGCGTCCCCTCGTGCCGTGGACCAGTCATCGGCGCCGACCTGAACAGCAGCACCCGGACCTGCTTCCCGCGCGTCATCTATGCATCAGCCTGCTGTCACGATCCTGCCTCCTGTGTTGGAGAGTTGATGCCGTGACCATTCGACAGTCCAGGGTCTCGTTAGTGTTAAAGCCCCATCTCCGACCGTCTTCAATCATATACGGTTAGTGGGTTAATTTTCTTTTTTCAGGATTCATCTTTCTATTGCTTCGTGTTTTAGACATAGTTTAGCCTGCTGAGATGTTTGATTGTACATGGTGGAAAACCGAATACATACAATTTTAGTAAGTAGGAACATGATGAATAAGATGTTTGCTGAGATTGTTGAAATTGATTTAAGCATAGCCCGGGAAAGTTAGCAAAATTTAGGTAATCTGGTTCAAATAGAAGAATATTTTTCCCTCGCCTGGTTGTCCTTTGCATGCAGTGTGACGTAAGCAAGCTGACCATTGTCTATCTGTAATTAACCCCTAATTGGATGGTTACTTTAGTAAGATATCGGATGGTTGGTTTTGATGATAGATCTTTTTCTTTTTCTGCATATATGTTGTCTGTTTGTGCTGTTGGTGGTTGTATTGAATTTTAATTAAGAATGTAATAATTGAATAAAAGTTCTTAATTTGTTAGATGTTTATTATCAATTAAAATGGATGTTCTTTTTACTATGTATACATATGGTTCGTTTATCCGAAAAGCGGATGTTATTTTACTTATAATATTGATCTTTTGCATTGATTTGCTGAATTCTGCATGTACATGCTCCATTAGTTTCTTTTGTTAAGTGGTTTGGGAGTAATGAAGAAGATTTGGACTAGACTTAGTTTATGTTTTCTTGAATTGAAGTTGGTAGATGAAATTTTGGTTAATTTGTTAGATGTTTAATATCAACTAAAACGGATGTTCATTTTTTTTAGAATAAGTTAGTTGGCTGTAAAAGTGATTTGACTATCTCTTTGAGATTAAGGTACTATGTTCACTCTTAAAGTGAACAACAATTAAGTTACATAAACAGAACAAGAAATGATGTTTTTTCTCTCTCTTACAGCTACTGAAAATCACAAGAGACAACAAGATATGATGCAACAATAAGGTTGCTGTTGTATGACTTTGGTGGTCACAACCCAGAATTTGTAGTCCTGGGAACAGTCTTAGCACAAGGGGAAAGGTTGCATGACACTCACCAAATCACACAATTGCACAGATGCATGCACTGTGTTGCATGCTCAGTCTTGTCAATGAATGCTTGAAATTTCATGATCGATCTACTAGTTTATAATGTCTAATCATGCATTCAAATGATGTAGTGATCCATTAGAAGGTTAAAAGTCTTCAATAGAAAATACCATGACATATAACATGTCTCATAATATGATATTTTGAATTAAGATAAGAAAAACAAGTTTAATTTACATATGTTTACAAGTGATACTGAGAATTCAAGATAAACCTGCCAGTATTAAAGAAGTCCTTGAGTTCTTGATGAAATATCTTGAATTGCTCCACAAATGCTTGATTATATTCCCATGGGTTTTTTATGATTTTATCAAGCATAGCTTCTGTTGCAACCAAATCTTCAGAACCACCATTTCAGTGAAGCTTGTTTTGTATAGTGTGCTTAATTTGTAACTGCCAAAAAAGAGCATGAAACAGGCAATCTATCATACATTAAACTGAAATGGGATTACATATTTGAGGTACTGTGAAAAAACAACCTTGAGGTCATATGGGATGTCATTCCGGTGAGAAATATCTCTAATTTGAGTCAGAGGAGCAGATTCTTGAAGAGCTTAGCCTTGAAGAGCTTAATACTTGTCATCATAATGCAGCATTTTTTGAAGATTCTTCTTATGTTAACACACTTTTAAATTTTGATGACTAACTGTTGACTTTTTAGTATTTCTCTAAACTATAAATTATATATCTCATGTAAATGTTATGTAATAAAAATTTCTTTTAATTTCAAATTAAGATTTTATTTATTTTTTAATTTAATATCAATGTTTACAAAAATTCTATTTTAATCTATACTTTCTAAACCATAAAACAAAAGAAACACATGGAGCATGCGGATGCAAAAACCGAAAAATTAAGTTAAGGACAAATGGTATATCTAAAATAAACATTCACTTTAAAAAGAAAGGAACAATTCGCATAGACAGTAAAATAAACATCCACATTAGTTGATAAAAAATAACTAAGCAATTCATAAAAAATACCACTCCTGCATCATGTTTAAATGGCATAACTAAAACTTAGCTTAAATTCAATCAAATTAAACTAAATCTAATTCAACCCATAAATAAAAAAATTTGCAGGCCATATGCAAACAAAATGCAGGAAATCAAGTAAAAGACAAATAATATACCCAAAATAACTATCTACTTTAAAATGAAAAGAACCATCTGCAATTATAATAAAATGAACATCAGACTTAGTTTAAGTATAGACAATTTTTTTAATATGACTTTTTTATTTGAATCACAACTTGTAATATAGAAAAACTCATTGTTATCCTCATTTATTGTTTTAATATGATATCTATTTTTATGGATACCTTTAAAATTCATCAAGTTCTTTTGAGGCTTTGTAAAATAACACATTATCTATAACGAGTTTTATTCCTCTAAGGAGCAAAATAATAACTTTTCTAGAACCATCAATTATTTTATTTGTACCAATAATGATAACAACACTTGCCTCTTCGTATATAAGGTTGGCAAAATAATTTTTACTTTTAAATAGTGTATGTAATATTTACATTATCCGCAACACAAATATCTTCTTTAGGTACCTTCATTATTTTCTTAAAAAAAACATGTGAAAAAGCAATTCAACATATGATTTATTTTTAAAATTAATTTTCTTTTATTAAAATTCCTAAGTCAATTGTTTTGATAATATATATATAATGAATTAAACCATATTCTTACTTGCACAACTATTTTATTTATTGTACACATATTATTATAGCTCAAATTTATTTATTGATTCTTTGAAACTTACATAAAAAGATAAATTTAAAAATAAATACATTTAAATATAAATAAATAATAAAAACATACATTATCGAAAACCAAATATATAAAATATTCAATATTTTTATTATTGATCATATGACCAATATTTTTTTTAGGATCTTCAGATAGAACATATATCATAATAAATTGTGGTAAGAATATTTTTTGAGATAAAGTTAGTTTATATCTTTTTTTCATTGATATTTGGTAAACTCCAACTAACTGTTTTGGCGTATCACGTATGACAAATATGCGACTAATGACCTTTATCATAAAAAAGATGACATCTGCTTTCTATATTCTTAATGTGCTCATTTTTGTTATTATTCCACTTTTTTGTAGGATCCTTTATTATTGAATAATATTTTCTTTTCTTTGTCATATTTGTTACTCATGATTTTTCATGAATAATTTGTTTTCCTGTTCTATCACAAGAAGACATGCAATTAATTTACAATATTTTGTAAATTCTTTTTCTCAATATTACTGTTACAAAAGCATATATGAGGCATGAAAGGTTGAATATGTTTTCTACATCTCACTATCAGTAACATTTTTACCACACAATTTTAATTAGGAGGTTATTTTAAACATTGTGAAATTATATTCAACGATAAATTTAAAATTTTGTAACTGTAAATATAACTATTCATATCAGACATTTGAAAGAATCACTAACTTTTGGTGATAATACCTTTTCATTAAACTCTTTTATAGTTTTATTAGATTTTTTATGGCAAGATTTATTTTTCAATTTTTTGTCAAGATAACATCGAAAAAAATCATTACTGTAGTGCGATATATATATATAGCATTAATGGCATTACTAAGACCTATTGAGTCAAAATAAATTATAGTTTCACAATTCTTAATAAATAAATTTTTTTTTTAAAAATATGAAATTGTACAAATTTCAAACGAAAAAAATTTAATATAATTAAAATTTTTTACCTGAAGAGCCTTCATACTGATAAAATGTTGTGAAATTAATATGAATTATAAATAAAAATAGAACTAGAGAATTATAAGAGAGTAAGAGAACTTTGTTATTAATATAACATAACATATTTATACTAATATTACGTGCATTATTTTTCTCAAACGAATCAAAAGATTATTTGAGATAAGTAACTCTCTGAGTTCTCTTCCATGTATTTTTTTTTGGTGTGTTAAAACTTTTTTTTTTAGAATTTATTTATAGATGAAACATTTAAATTAAATAATATATAATAAGATATTATTCACCTAACTCACTAATTAGTAGAAACAGATGATAAAAATTCATATTTCATTAATTGATAATGTTCTCTACTCCATTATGTATGATAATATTTCATAATACATTATGTATGATAATGTTTCATACTCTGTTATATATGATAAAGCTTCATAATATGACATCCACAATTATAATCATTTTATAACAAATTTTAATTTGTTTAAATTATTAGTTTTTTAGTCAGAAAAAGCTCATTTTTCACTATTCAATAACTAAATACATAAACTTGGTATAATACACAAAATCAAATAATACATAAAATTTAGGTGCGCTTAATTTGAGCTTTTATTTTTTATTTTTAATATTTTTATTTTTAAAATTTTATAAAAGAAAATAAGAGATAAAAACAGAAAAGATAAAATATATTTTTAATTTTTAACATTTTCAAAAAAATTTAAAATTATCCATAACATTAATTTAATTCATTTTGTTATTAACTTTAAAATAGTTTTAATTTTATCTTTACCATCAATTTTTTTCGGTCAACATTTAATAATTTTTTTTCAATTTTACTTTTAATAAAAAATATAACCTTAATCTCTAAGCCCCAACAATTCTAAATTCCCAACCACCTCCGTCACTCCAACTCTCCACTCCCAATCTCTCACCGTCACTCTTGTCACTACTGCCTCCCTTCCTTCAAATTTCTCTTCTCACCCTCTATTTTGCCCTTGTCCTCCCTTCCACTGTGGTTCACCCTCCCCTCCACTTTCGATTTGTCCTCGTCCTCCCCTTCACCTCCGCCTGTGATTCGACCTCCTCTCCGTCTCCACTTCTAATTCACCCTCATACCCCCTTCACTTTTGGGTCTCCTTTTCCTCCGTCTCTAGTTCGCTCTCCTCTTCCCTTTCCATTATATTTTTGATTGTGTCTCATCTCTGTCTTTCTGTTCTCTATTTCTCTTTGTTAGATGAGAGAAAAGTTAAAATTAAAAAAAAATTGACTAATTGTTAATTGGCAAAAATTTGATGGTAAAGATAAAATTAAAATTATTTTAAACATTAGAGATAAAACTGAATCAAATTAAACATTAAAAATAATTTTAAAATTTTTTAAAAATATTAGACAAAAATATAATTTATCCAAACAAAAAAAATTAATTCTAAATACAAAAAATATTTAAAATAAAAATAAAAAAATACAAATACAAATCAAACGCACCCTTAATTTTTAACTATGAAATTGAATTAAAGTGAAAGATATAATAGTTTTTTTCTTTCCTAATTAGTGGCCTATATAATAATTGAGGGCTTTAAGCTTTAATTTGTTCTGCATCCAAGTAATTTTAAAATTTGTGGTCTACATCTATCCTAGAAGTATACGTGGGTTGGGTTGGGTTGGGTGAAATCGGATTTGATGTGATTCAGATCTGATTCGAAATATATATGGGGTTTATTTGTTAGACCCGAACTCAACCTTAGACCTGATGAAACCTATAGACTTTCGGGCCACGATTATATCGGATAAAAACTGGGTAAAAACCGAGTCGTTAACATTACATTACCTTGATACCTTCTTACAAGCTAGCATGTGAAAATATCCAAAATTTCAAAACTCTAACCATTATTTAACATGGTAAAAATCACTTAGAAAAATATAACAAGAACCAACTCTTCTCTAAAATTAAAGCATAACCATAATCAATACTAATATTGTCTAATAACATCAAATATTTAAATCAATACAAATAACACAATATTATGTATTAGTCTAAAATCTTACGCATTTAAACATAAAACATTAACTTATTGTCTTATAATAACTAATAACACAAAATATTAAGATTTACCATACTTAAATTTCACATAAGAATAGCCATCACCCATTACTAATAACAAAAAATATTAATTATGTATGACGTCCGGATCACCGGGACGAGTTCGGATGACTCGAACCATGGCCCGGACTCGACCCAAAATAATGACCGAGTCTATTTTTGAGATCATTACCCGACTCTAGACCCGATAAAATCACACAAAATTAGTCTCTAAAATATTCAGAAACGAACTGAATCTTTAAGTCGGGCCGAACCATACACACCCCTAATCTATCCTTAGCCAATTGATAAGGAGCAACCTAGTGTAAAAGATCCCATGTTAGGTAGGATTTGGAATAAAAATTTCCTATCAAAATGTATAATGAGAACAATCTAGTTTGATGAAGTATTTAGTTTATTTCACTGTTTTAAACTAGTAACCTTAATTTACCCCTAGCCAATTCAAATTGAAATATCCAATTAATATGACAACAAATACTTTGTGAAACAAAAGTGAAACAGGTAAATAAAAAAAATAGAGAATTAGTTTTTAAGTAGATAACATTATTAGTTAATTCTTTTTATTGTAAAATTAGTTTTTGAATCTTATTTTTTTTTGAGAATTTAGGATATTTAGAATTTAAAATTTAAATTAAAAAATAGTTAATATTAGGTAAGAAATTTATTTATAGTTGAATTTATAAATAAAATAACATATAAGCCTAAACTTAAAATATTAATCGATAAATTTTTAATTGGTCCAAGCAGCAAGATAATTTTGTTAGCTAACAACATTAAATTTTTGAAATGAGTGACCTCATAATACTATATGAGAAATTTTATAATCAAAATATCTAGAATTTAATCTTAAAAAAATCAATATAAGACAAACAAAAAATCATGTTTCAAAGCTCTCATAAAAGCTATTATATATATGAAGGAGTACGTTAATATATATATATATAACCATTATGTATTCAAACATGATATACATGTAAATTTTTTAATAAAATATTTTCACAACGAATTTGAGCAAAAAATTTTTTAATATGGAGTTGAGATATGGGATTCTCAATTATATTGCTTTTTGCTTTTATTTTTTTAAATATAAAAATTGTTTACCAAAAAGTAAAATCAGAAGGCTCGATTTTAATTTTTAAATTTTTTAATTTTCTAAAAATAGAAATTGGAGAGTCTAATTTAAAATTTTTATTTTTTAAAATAAAAATCGAGAGATCCATTTCAGTTTTAAAATATTTTATTAATTTTTTAAAAACAAAAATCAGAGATCCAATTTAAATTTTAAAATTTTTTTAATTTTTCTAAAACAAAAATTAAAGGATTTAATCAGTTAATTTTAATTTTTATTATTGTTTAATTTCGTAAAATATGAAATTGGAAAGTTCAATTTTAATTTTAAAAATATTTTAAAAATGTTAAATCCTAAAAACAAAAATTGGAAAGTATAATTTCAGTTACAGCATGCTTTTGAAAATATCCCTTTTTTCCATATTACAGTATAGTAGTATACCAAACATGCATGTATGATGTGAAAATTAATTTGGAACAAATTTGTTACTGTTATCGAAAGTAAATATCTCAAAACGAAAAGAAGAAAACAAAACACACACAGAGAGAAGACACATACTCATACTAGAAATGGAACCCTAGTAAGAGGGACGCTATATATCGCATCATAGTTTCCGTGTGCTTTTACTTTTAAGTAGCATAGCATGCATGTTGCTTTCGCTTTCACACTTTCACACTTGAGATGTAGAGTTAAAAATTGAGATAGGGAGTGTGAGAGATGATAACGTTTTGTTTCTTCATGGCAATCAATAATTAAGTGCTTCGTCTTCCATTTACTGTTGAACAGTTCTCTTGTCGGTCAAATTTAACCAGAAATAATGACCCTATATTTCCTCCTATTTCATCCCTAGATGTTGCTAGAACGATCCAGATACATTTGTTAAACAACACTATTAGTAATTATTCTAGTTTTATTTTAAATATTTATTAAGAAAAATAATTATTATTAATGGTTAGTGTATATTGTTAGGATTTTATGATTTATTTTAAATTTTTATTGAAAAACAGGATTAAATTAATTATTAGGATATATTTTTAGTAATTAATTAGTTTGATTTTACGTATTTATAAACAAAAGAGAATTATTATTAAATATGTTTAATTATTTTGTTGGTTCCTAGAGTTTCACCAAATTCTTAATTATATTTTTATATATTTTTTTTAATTAGGACTTTATACTATTTTTAATTGTATAATTAGTTCATTCTTAGTGTAAAAAATATTAGAATTAATTAAATATTTTTTTGTAAATTAAAGGTATTCATAATTAAAAACTTAACTAGATCTTTAACAACATGTATTTTAGAAAAAAATATTCGGTTAGTTTTAATATTTGTTATATAAAAAAGGCCTAATTACAAAATTAAAACTAATGTAGGGATTCAATTGAAAAAAAAAGTATTAGAACCTAATTAAAAATTTGGTAAAATTATAAAGACTAACAAAATAATTAAACCTATTAAATATTAGCATATATTTATTGAATTTAGTTCTAGTTTAAATATTGATTAAAAAACATAATTATTATTAATGTTTAGTATATATTTTTAGTAATTTATGTTCAATTTTAAATATTTATTTTAAGAAACAATATTATTATTAATTATTAGCATATGTTGCTATTAATTTTAGATTTATTTTAAATATTATAAAAGATTAATTACTAGTAAAAATAGAATTATTATTAATTGTTAGTATTTTTTTTGTAAAGTTTAGAAAAGATAAAAATAGAAAAACGTGAATTCACACTAACTTGATGTGTAATTAATTTTATACGAAATTGATAGTTAAGAGTCATTGATGATTTGATAAATTTGACAAAATTATCATATAACGATTCTCTACTATCAATTTCATATGAAATTAACTGCACCTGAATTTTTAACTTATAAAATATCTTTAGCATTCTTTATATGTGAGTAATTTTCCTATTTAAAATAGTGGTTAATAATTAAGAATTAATTCAGCAATTACTAATTAAGTAATTTTGTTAGTTATTATTCAAATTAATTATTAATTTACTAATTATTAATTGTGTTTATTCGTATTAATAGTAATTTAGTAATTATTAATTATAGATGTTACTAAGTAGTTAATAATTAATTACAATATCAATTTATTATTAATCAATTATAGTATTTATTAATTATTTATAGTCAATTATTAAGTAGCTATTATTTATGTTATTTACTATCATTATTGTTGTCGTTAGTTGTAGTTATTGACTGTTAATAATAATTTGTCTTTTTAGAATACAAAAATATTGCATAATATACACTTAAATTAAACAGGTTTGTACGATGTGATAAAAGAACAGTTAAAACAAAGAATAAATTTTATCATATATTTTAGATTGACAAGATCATGATTCATTATCTAACGATAAATACGTTGGTTGAAAGATGACATCTTAAAACGGAAGGATTATCATGTGTTTATAATATACAGCAAAAAAAAAGAAAGTAATTCTTAAAGATCTATTTTGTACTTAAACTTTATTCTAATAATATAATATATAGTAAATCAGATCTAAATATCTGTATGTACGCTAGTAAAAATCTTTTTCTCCTTCGATAGTACGAAGGCGCTATGCATATCCACACCGATATCAATACTTGCTGTCAACTCTTTGACCAATGGACATCTGATCTAAATTGAAAAACCTCTTTGCAACTCTTTGCACACCATAAAATTCTTCTCCAAGAATTAGGCTCACATACATTTATGTGTATAGAGATAAAGGAATAAAACTATTGTTATTCTCTCGTGGCTTTCCTGTACTCTTGACGTACATATATATAGTATGAGATTTGTTACTGATTTTAAATTTGATTCTCAATTCAAATTTAAATCATATCTTGAAATTCCAAATCTGAATCATTCAAATTTTATGAATCATATCATAACTCAATTTGAAAACAGAATCAGTTAGGATCTCATCCAAATTTAAAAATAAAATAACTAATTATTCTCAAATCTCATTTAATATTCTCAATTATCATACTATTATTATATTTTTGGTGCTAGCAAAAAATATAATAATATTCCATCTGAATTAATATAATTATTTATTTGATCAAATCAAAATAATAATTAAATAATTCTATAACAAATATTAGAACACTCGTTAGTGTGTGACTCCATAGGTTTAATACTAAGCGGGTAGTAAATTAGTCATACTAAATTTACTAATTAAGGTTGGCGTCTAGCAACACTTCTCAACGACCCGATAGTATGAAGTAATATATTTTTACTAAGAACCTCAGAAGAACAAAGTATAATTCCTTCTATCTTTCCAGCTCTTTGTTAACCTTTAGAGTATAGTTTAATTGTCAAACTCTAATTTGTTACCATTATTATAATGAACTGTGAATGACCTAAGAAACTCATTTCTTCATTCATTCAATCCCCTTGACTAAGGTTTTATTCATTTCATTCATTATAATCATATAGCTCAAACTCTTTACCGAGAGTTGACAGATTCCTTATTGACTGATCATTAATTCTACAAGTATTTAAATCATACCCAATATCCATTCAACTAGCACCCTAGGGTATTAGGTGTCCGGAATCAAAGTATAATAAATACGTTGTTAATTACTATGATAGTCACATGTCAAAGGAAACTCTATTACTATGTTCATTTTGAGAATATCCTATTGACAAATATACGGCAATTATAACCATTAGAAATTCTCAAAGTGAGTCAGTTCAATGGTCATATCTCTATATGCACCATCTATATATATAATTTAATAAATGAGATCTATTAATCTTCATCCAATGAAGACCATTATGTATATATTGGTCTTTTCGGATTATTAATGTCCTTTTTAATAATTCTATGACCAAGAACAATTTAGATTAAATTATAAAAGATTTATCTCTCAATATTATGATCACTATCACAATAATAAATCTCTAAATTTAATCAAGGACCTTATTATATTAACATTTTAATATAATAACAATAACAAATTATTTGACACATGATTGATTGAATTGTGGTCATACTCTTTATGTCCAACAATCTCCCACTTGCACAAGAGCCAATCATGATAGATTGGATCTTGGGCATACTATTATCTCAATAATCTCCTACTTGCATTAGAGCCAATCAATCATGTATATAATTTTTCAATGCACATTTGTGTTTGTCAAAACTCTTTTGACCTTAAACACCTTTGCTCTTGAGCCTGTTTGCTTGTCCTTTTGTAAAATACACCTAGTGTATAATAAATATCATGTTTTTTCAAAACATGAAATCTTCCACTACAATAGTGCATAATTTTATTTTAAGGACAATCCTTATTAAACATGATTATAAAAAAAATGTAAGTAACCATTAGATTTATCTTTATAGAATTGTATCATTATACAAATAGGCTACTTTTTCGAAAAGTTAGTTTGACGATCAAACATTTTATACTTTTAGGAGAAAGTATATCCTCTATTGAGTGATATACAATTCTAATAAAAGTAATTATACTCCCACTTTTTCTTTAAGATGGAATCCCTTTTCTAAAAAAGTGTTTAACTTCTTATCACAGACACTTTGTTATAAGATGAATGATAAAAAATAATCTCATTATTTCTTTATGGTAACCAATAAATCTCATTTATCGGACCTAATATCAATTCTATTGTTGTGCATTCTCTTAACACATATAAGGTATCTCCAAACTCTAATGTTCTTGAGTTTCAGCTTATGCCTTTTCCATATCTCATATGGATAAAAAATTGATTTAGTGAAAAATTTGTTAATTTAGCAACAATTTTAAAATGTCGTCCAAATATTTAACAAACAGTGATACTCAACTAAATCAAATTTCATGTTTCTTAAACATGATAGAGTACATAGAGTACTAGTATTTATACATGGAGAGAATCTTATTTTCTATTAAATAGAATATCAATTAGATAATTTAGAGATTTTATTTTACACTCTTATAATAAAAATACTCAATATCTTTATTATTGGTCAAACCAACTCTTAAGAGCAATTTTAATTGGCATCCTCAATACTCGTATTGAGTTTTTCTAAAAAGATAAAAAACATTAATCATATTAAGGCCAATTATAAATTATTTGTAACAAAATAAATCTCCAAAAATGCTTGCAAGAACAATTCTCGCAAAAGCCATTTGACTAATGGCATTCCAACTTCTAAAGTGTAAAACCCGGTTAATTAACGGCTAATTAACCCATAAATGAGAATTTATTCTAGAAAGCCTAAAATGTGATTTTTATGGCTAAATGTGATAGAGGAGATTGAGACGAGAATTTCGGTACCAATTTTATAGAAATCGGACCAAGATTGGACCGAACGGGCCAAACCGGGCCAACCGGACCCAAAGTGGGCCCTTGGCCCAATATAACTAGACCAAAACCCTAGTTTTCAGCAATCTCTCTCCTCACTAAACACACTCACATGCTGAAAATGGAGGCCATGGAGGGAAGAACACTCTCAAGTTCTCTCCCTTGGTTGATCTTCAAACCACCATAACTTTTGATCTAGAGCTCCGATTGCCGCTCCGTTTGCAGCCACGCGTTCACCGCGGAGAGCTCTACAAAACCCATACAATCAATCTTGAGGTAAGCCACGTGTTGCTGTTCGAAATTCCAGCCCTTATTTTCGAGTTTCATGGGTGAAATGTTGAGATTTTAGGTTCTTTGATGTTATAGGACCCAACTCTCTTGAAGGAGAAGGTTAATCTTGTCTCCTTGGACCTTAGGTGTGGTAAGATTCTCAGCCCTAGTGTAATTTTGTTGTTTTATGATGTTTGGGTTTTGAGATGTTGTGTATGGGTATGATGATTGTGGCTTAGGTTGTGTATATGTGAATATTGGAGCTTGATTGGTGATTTTGAAAAACTTGGAAAGGGTTTGGTGGTGAAAAATCTGTTCTTGGAGGTGTTGAGGCCTTGAGAGCTTGTGGATAAGTGATTTGGAAGTGCTCCGGTGGAGCTTGGGAAAATCGACTAAGGTATGGTTTCGGTTTCCCGTATCTAATATGTAATGTGGTAGGAAATACTTAGGCTAGAGGCCCTAAGATAGGCATTGAATGGTTGGTGTTGTTGAATTGTTGATATATATGATGTGATCATATATGTGATGATGATTAATGATGCCTTGGTGGTATGATGTATGAGAAATATGCATGTTGTGATATATGCTTGATGATTGGTTATGGTTGAATTGTGGGTTGAACCATGTTTATGGTGAGTATGATGTTGATTGTGTACAATAATGATTTATTGGGATTGGTGTTGTTGGAATTGGCATGAGGAAGAGTATATGATATGTCAATATGTTTGAGTTTGAGCCACTTGGGTGAAGTGGGTTAAAATGATGAGATAGTGATTTTGTAAATTGTGGTAAAGTGTCAATGTGTGAGTTGAGGAGGCTTGATGTTGAAATTGATGTATTTTGATTGATTTCAAAGGAAAGGGATTAAAATGGCATGTTTTGATTGATTTTGAAAAGAGTTGGAAATGGCTTGTTTTGAAAATGGCACTTTGTGGTTTTTATGAAAAACATGGTTTTTGGGCATACTTTGGTGGGACATAACTTGGACTACGGATCTCTGTTTTGTACCAAATCTTTTTAGAAATGAAATTGGATCCAAAATGTCCGTGCCGTTCGAAGAATGGGTGAAAAACGATTTAAAATGAGGAAGTTATGTTCGTTGGAAGATTGGGGTTTAAATTGGTGAATTCTGCAGCTTTTAACTTAGAAAATTTTTAGCAGAATGACCCCTTGCGCGTGGGCGCACTTGGCGCGTACGCGTCGTTCTTCTAGAAAGCGCCATCCACGCGTACGCGTGATGTGCGCGGGCGCGCCGATTGTGCTGCACCCAATGCCCAGCCATTTTTCAGAGAGTTGTGCCAGAACTGTGCCAGCTTTGTGCCTGGGCACGAGAACACCCACGCGTACGCGTGGTTGACGCGTGCGCGTCGATTGGCAAATTTTTAATCCGCGCGTTAGCGTGCATGACGCTTGCGCGTCGATGAAGTTTTTGAGGCCATCCACGCGTGCGCGTGGAGTGCGCGTACGCGTGGACCTGTTTTCATCCCAAAGTTAATTTTTGAGTTTTAAAAGCCAAATTTCATACTTCTAAGCCTCTGATCTCACCACTTATATCTTAAATCATTATGATATGTCTAGCTACGAGAAGAAAGGCTAGTGAATGTGGTAACTTGCGAGTGGAGCAAGGGAAAAATGAATGATCATTGAGGATTAAGCATGGTTATGTGAGATGCGGAGGATGGTGGTGGAAGTGCTTGTTATGCCATGGGCCGAAAGGCCGTATTTGTTAATGAGATGGCTGGTTATGGATTTAACCGTGATGCCAATGGGCTGGTTATGGATTTAACCGTGATGCCAATGGGCTAGTTATGGATTTAACCGTTAGCCGGATGGCTAGATTATTGCCGTGTTACGGCGGAGCCATGATTATGGCCAAGTATAAATGCATATATGCTGTTGAATGAATTGTGAATGTTGCACTTCCACTGTTGGAGATGAGAGTTTCCCTGGGAGGAAGCAGTGGCTAGCCACCACGTGCTCCAGGTTGAGACTCGAAGCTCTTTTGACCCTATGTCATAAGTGTGGCCGGGCACTGTGAAAGACCCGGATGAGCTCGCCCCCGTAAATATTCACCAGTGAAGGTGATGGATATAGATCATGATTATGATCAAGTTTATGACGAGTATAACTTGAGTTGGGGATGCGTGACAGAGGGACAGTCCAATGGTTAGCTACCAGGACTTGTCGGGTTGGCTCTATAACCGACAAGATGATATCATCAGCCACTAGGGACAGGCATTCATCATATGCATACTATATGAATTGTTTGAGATTGCCTATTTGACTGCATATTACTTGCTAATTGTCTAAATGCCTTACTTGTTCCTAATTGTATATTTCTTGCTTGATATAACTGTATTTGCTACATTATACTCCTACTGGTGGTTAGGAGGTCTGAAGGAATTGGAAAGGGAAGTATTAGTTAGACTGAAGTATCTTTAGTCAGATGCCCTTTATGGTTTAGCTTGTCTATAAGCTTTGATACTATCTGGAGGAAGTTCTAGGATTGCCTTCGGCTTTTCTCCATTATTATGTATTATATATGTGGAAGCTATTACCATGCTGGGGACCTCTGGTTCTCACCCATGCGGATTTTGTGGTTTTCAGATGCAGGACGTGAGGTGTCCCGCTGATGCATGCTGGAGACTTCTATAATTGCGAAGATCCTTTGTTCTCGGGGCTATGTTTTGGTTTATGTGTTTTGCTTAGATACTTTTATCTCCATTCAATAATACAAACTGTAATGACTCCTCTTATGGGAGATTTTGGAGAATATGTTTTATGTATTTGTGTCCCTTTGGGTTTCCTTTGGGATTTTTCTTATTTTTATCATATGTATATATTGCTATGCTCGGACCGGTTATCTTCGCAGCCGGATTTTGAGTCTTGATATTCCTGTTTTTGACACTCCTTTGTATATATATATCTCGCGTTGGTTTATCCTTGCTCGTTACGTTATCGATCGGAGTGTTGCGTTTTTGAGTTGCGGTTTTTGTTTACCCCTTTTTCTACAAAGGCTCCTAGTTATAATCAATCATTCATACTACTATACGTACTAGATTTTTATTTTAGAGGTCGTAATACCTTGCCATCTCTGAATTATGACTTAAGCATAAGACTCTGTATGGTAGGGTGTTACATAAAGTCGTTTAATTCAAAATATATTACCCAATACTCCTACTAGTTTAAATAAAATCTTTGATAGTCATACTATCTTGCTTTGGCATTATACATCTTCTCAAGATGTTTAATAATAATAGTAGGTTGTCTTTGAAATTGGAATTCATGGTTGTTAAAACAACCTATGTTACAGTAAAACAATATTCCAAATTCTTTACAACTTCTAACTATTTCATAACCAAATTTATTGGACAATATTATTTTAATAGGATTATCATGTCCATGAAATCCTTTTATACATAAGAACAATTCTCAATGTATAGCCAATTTATTACTTTTAAGTATGTCATACGAAAGATGGACATATTTAAAAATTTAAAATATGAAAGTAAATCAAAAAATTTATATTTTTGGCAAAATTATTTAGAATCGTGAATGAGTACATTGGTAGTCAAGTTGTTACTCATACCTATTCTAAATAAACATGATTAAATTATATTCCATATAATTATAATCCCAAATAATTATCTGGTTGTCAGATAATTATTTAGCTGAATTATATTTTATACCCCTAGGTTGTCTAGGTTCAAGTATAAAATTAATTCTCCTTATGCATCATCATATACATGAATAAATTCTATCCGTGATTACAAGTCTCCTGGTCGTCAGGTCGTTCCTTGTAAACAAGAGATAAATTTATTTTTGACAATATCCTAACTTTTAGGACTTATCTCTATTGTTAGAGAATTACTACCAGTATTCTTGGATTAAATTTTATACTCCTAGGTTGTCTATGTAAAAATATAAAATTAAATTCCTAATACATCAAATGTATATACTGATTATTATCTTAAAAATAAAACTCCTGGTTGTTAGGCCGCTCTTTATAATCAAGAATATTAGAAAAACTAATTTTTAAAATTATAGTGTTCAAAACACATCAATCAAATCAAAATTTGATTTTTCATGTGCTAACGTTTAACTTTAAAAAATTATCAAATCAAATTTGACATTTATAAATACACTTATATATATAAAAAACAAACAAGAAATACTTTACATCTTATTCCTTTTATTGTGATCAAAATCACAATAAAATTTAATATATAAATAAAATCAAACAATATATTTGATTATAAATATAACTTTTATATTAAAAAAATGATATTTAATCACAATTAAATAATTAAAATAAATTAACTATTAATTTATTAAAAAAACCATCTCAATGGAAATAAATACATCACATACTTAAAAAATAATTTGAATTAATCCTATTAATTCACAAACTTTAAGAAAATAGGAATAAAAATTTAAACACAAAAAAGCCAAAGCTTTGATACCACTGAAAGATTACCATGTGTTCATAACACGCAGCGGAAGAAAAGAAAGTAATCCTTAAAGATCTATTTTGTGCTTAAACTTTATTCCAATAATATAATATATAGTAAATTAGATCTAAATACCTGTATATACGCTAGTAAAATTCTTTTTCTCCTTCGATGGTACGAAGGTGCTATGCGTATCTACACCGATACCAACATTTGCTGTCAACTCCTTGACCAATAGACATCTGATCTAAATTGAGAAACCTCTTTGCAACTCTTTGCACACCATAAAATTCTTCTCCAAGAATTAGACTCACATACATTTATGTGTATAGAGGTAAAGGAATAAAACTCTTGTTATTCTCTCGTGACTTTCCTGTACTCTTGACGTACATATATATAGTAAGAGATTTATTACTGATTTTAAATTTGATTCTCAATTCAAATTTAAATCATATCTTGAAATTCTAAATCTGAATCATTCAAATTTTATGAATCATATCATAACTCAATTTGAAAAAAGAATCAGTTAGGATCTCATCCAAATTTAGAAATAAAATAACTAATTATTCTCAAATCTCATTTAATATTCTCAATTATCATACTATTATTATATTTTTAGTGCTAGCAAAAAATATAATAATATTCCATATGAATTAATATAATTATTTATTTGATCAAATCAAAATAATAATTAAATAATTCTATAACAAATATTAGAACACTCGTTAGTGTGTGACTCCATAGGTTCAATACTAAGCGGGTAGTAAATTAGTCATACAAAATTTACTAATTAAGGTTGGCGTCTAGCAACACTTCTCAACGACCCGATAGTATGAAGTAATATATTTTTACTAAGAACCTCAGAAGAACAAAGTATAATTCCTTCTATCTTTCCAGCTCTTTGTTAACCTTTAGAGTATGGTTTAATTGTCAAACTCTAATTTGTTACCGTTATTATAATGAGCTGTGAATGACCTAAGAAACTCATTTCTTCATTCATTCAATCTCCTTGGCCAAGGTTTTATTCATTTCATTCATTATAATCATATAGCTCAAATTCTTTACCGAGAGTTGACAGATTTCTTATTGACGGATCATTAATTCTACAAGTATTTAAATCATACCCAATATCCATTCAACTAGCACCCTAGGGTATTAGGTGTCCGGAATCAAAGTATAATAAATATGTTGTTAATTACTATGATAGTCACAGGTCAAAGGAAACTCTATTACTATGTTCATTTTGAGAATATCCTATTGACAAATATACGGCAATTATAACCATTAGGAATTCTCAAAGTGAGTCAGTTCAATGGTCATATCTCTATATGCACCATCTATATATATAATTTAATAAATGAGATCTATTAATCTTCATCCAATGAAGACCATTATATATATATTGGTCTTTTCGGATTATTAATGTCCTTTTTAATAATTTTATGACCAAGAACAATTTAGATTAAATTATAAAAGATTTATCTCTCAATATTATGATCACTATCACAATGATAAATCTCTAAATTTAATCAAAGACCTTATTATATTAACATTTTAATATAATAACAATAACAAATTATTTGATACATAATTAATTGAATTGTGATCATACTCCTTATTTCCAAAAGAAAAACGTATATCTTTCATCTTTTACAGTATACTATCATGTTAAAAGATTTCGCAATGATCCTAAGACTCATGACATACCAATGACTGGATCAACTGATAGTTGAGTAAAATATTTAATTATATCTATGCTATACTAACTAATACGATTACTAGGATCATAAATACAAACATTCTATAATTAATAATTATATGCATTAACATATTTAAAAAATTTTGGTGCATGCATGACATTGAAATTCAAAATATGCATGAAAAATAGTTCTCTAAATAAATGCTAGTTCACTAATATATTTGCAATATTTGTCACATCTCTCTTACTCACTATATCATCTTTATCCATATTTTCAGTTAAGCAAATAATTTGATAATTGTCTTCAAAATTTTTATCGTTTCCGTCCAATCTATATAGAGCTCTGGTAAATCAACGTCAATGATTCAAATTTAATATATAACTCGATAATGGAGACTTCTGCTCTAGTGTGATATTAAATTTAAAATATTCTTTATATGTTTATTTCATCAGTCACATACATTATTTAAAATTAAATGAAGTCATCAACTACTAATACAAGTTGTCTATATAAAATATTTGTTATCCTCTTTAACACATAATAATTTATATTTTGAGAAAATAAATTTTTAAGTCTTTTATATGTTATTATAAAAAAAATAATAATAAACATGGATTCTCAAATAAAAAATTTTACATTTTCATATGTATGAGATAAAATCTAACTATTACAGTATATTTTTAAATTAACATAATCCTCTATTCTATACACTCATTTAACTCACTCAAAATTTTTTCCTCTCTCAAAATGCCGAACAAGACCTCTCTCAAAATGCATAATAACACTTCTCTTTTCAGGAATTTCAGCAACAACGCCATTACCTTTTTATAGTTAGTTTTATAATTTTTATTTCTACTAACACAAAATAGCACTAATGTTTTTTTTTTTAAAACGCCATTAATTTTTTTACTTTTATTGCAATACCTCAATGATGTTTTGACCAACTTTGATTTTTAATTTCGTTAAAATCCCCTATTTACTAATTTAAAAAAATTAGTTTATAAAATGACAATACCGTTTTCTTCTTTTACAATTTATTTTTTTTTGTAAAATGACAATGCCATCTTTTATTTAATTAATTTTAAAAAAGATTCACAAAAACGACACATGAGTAATGCGTTGTGTATTAAAAAAAGTAAAAAAAAAATATCATTGGAATATAAATTTATATGAGGCTAAATAACACGATGTAACGCATCTTTCATCAATAATAAAAAAATTTAGCCGTATGTGTATACCAAAAGTAAAACATCTTTTTCTAATAATAAAAACTACTAAAGTTCTTTTTAATATTAAGAAGTTAGTTTTTAATACCAGACAAAAGTGTATAAATGTTAATATGTGTAAAAAGAATACATGCGCTGTTTCTCTATTTAATTTGTACACATAAAAGCAAGAGTGATAATTATATAGGCATCGATTTTATTCTTTTATTACTATTGGATCTGATCTCTGTTTAAAAATATATCATTAATTAATAAATTATTATATATAAAAATAAAATTCAAACTCTCAATGTTTTTTATAAGCAAACGAATAAGGTAACAAATCCATCCATTCAAATTGGTTTTTGACCATTTTTTTTAAATCATCACTATCCAAATATTATTGGAAGTACTTAAATAAAGATACTTAAAATATCTTTTTAAAAATATTTTTTATTAACTAAAATTCAATATTTATAATCGATTAAATATTGTTATTTTTTTAAATTAGATCAGATAAATTAATTTGACCAAAAAATTAGTAAACTAAATCTTAAATAATATAAATTAATATTCTTTTTTATAAAAAATGACTACAATAATCCTATTATAAAAAATGACTAAAATATTCCTATTTTATATATATTGAAAACTCTAAATCCTAACTCTATAACAACACAAAAAAAAGTTAAAATTTAGGATTTTCAAAATTTAATAATAATAATAATAATAATAATAATAATAATAATAATAATAATGATAATAATAATATTTTAGTAGTCATCTTTTATAATAGAAATATTTTAGTTATTTTTTATAAAAAAATATTAATTTAGATTGGTTTAAGATATAATTTATCGATTTTTTGGCCAAATTAATTTATTCAATTTAATTTTGATAAAAATAACATGGTTTAATCAATTATATATATATATATATATTAAATTTTAATTACTTATAAACATTTAAAAAAAAAGACGTTTTAAGCGTTTTTATATGAATATCTCCCAATATTATTATCTAGATGGGTATTTATTTGTAAATTTAATTATTAATGCATTTGTAAATAAGTGAAAATAGTTATTTTTATATGATAGAATAATTATTAAATAAAAATAATATATAATATAATAGCAGTAATGGATATATGGGAATAAATAAATTTAATTTAAACGTATTGTATGTATTATCATTAAAACAATGCAAAGATGTAACTATATGTTGCTACACTAATAAAAATATTTTTTATTCAATCACATTTAATTCTTCAAATTTTACAAATATAAATATCTCATTAAATAATAATAAAAAATTAATTCCAGTTTTTTTTTTAGCGAATTTCTCTCTTTATACATATATAATGTGGGCTTGCTTCCAAATAATAAAAACATACGCGTACTAATCAAAAATAATTATTTATCAATGAAAATGAGTACAATAATAGTCTCCCTTCATTTACTATTTACTTCTGTTCTTGTTGGGCACCGTGGGAGCCCTCAATTACCGGCAAGATTTCGAAGAGAAATCAAGTAAAATAACATAAGATGAGAAAACACCACATCCAACTCAAAACCTTAAGAGACACATGCTCGGATCCTTTGGATTAAACTTGAATGGTTGTATGCTCAAAAAACTGAGAATAACAAGATGTTTTTGATCAAGCAATTGTTGGCTTTGAAATATACAGATGGGACATCAATCACAGATCACTTGAATAACTTCCAAGAAATTATGAATCAGTTATCTTTTATGGGTATCAAGTTTGATGAAGAGGTTCAAGGATTGTTACTTCTTGGCTCCTTACCAGACTCGTGAAAAATTCTCAGAATGTCATTATCCAATTCTGCTCTCGATGGTGTAATCTCTATGGATCTTGTCAAGAGTAGTGTTTTGAATGAAGAGATGAGAAGAAAGTCACAAAGTATATCGACTACACATTCAGACGTTCTTGTTTCTGAGTCTAGGGGGGAGAAACAAAAGTCGAAGTCCTAAAAGTAGAGATCAAAGCAGAAGCAAGTCTCGAGGAAAGTATAAAAATATTGAGTGTCATCATTGTGGTCAAAAAGGACATATGAAGAAATTTTGTTGGCAGCTAAAGAAGGAGAAAGTCAAGGCAAGTAAAGACAAGAGCACAAACAAAGATGATGGTAGCAAGGAAGACAAGGTTAATGTAACTCATGCTGATTTTCTTGTTGTTGAGGAGTTTGAATCTGTTAACCTTGTTGATAATAGCATTAGTTGGGTGATTGATAGTGGTGCTTCTATTCATGTTACATCTAGGAGGGATTTGTTTACATCTTATACTCCTGGTGATTTTGGTGATGTGAAAATGGCTCATCAAGGTGTTACAAAATGTGCCGGTGTTGGACAAGTTTGCTTAGAAACCTCCAACGGTACCAAGTTGACTTTGAAGCGTGTGAAGCATGTTCTAGATATTCGGTTGAACTTACTTTCTATTGGTAAGTTGTGTGATGAAGACTTGGATAGCTCATTTTCTCGTGATAGCTGGAAGCTCACCAAGGGTTCCATGGTTGTTACTAGAGGTACTCGACACTCTACTCTTTATTTAACTCAAGTAAAGATTGTGAAAGATGTTGTTAATGCAGCTGAGTTTGTTGATAAAACTGATTTATGGCATAAGAGATTATGTCATATGAGTGAGAAAGGTATGAATATGTTATCTAAGAGGAATCTTTTATCTGGTGGCAAGGTTGCTTTGCAAAAGTGCAACCATTGCTTTGCTGGAAAACAAAACAGGGTTTCTTTCAAGAGCCATCCACCTTCAAGGAAGCTGGAGATAATTGACTTGGTGCATTCTAATGTATGTGGGCTTATGAAGACAAGAACACTTGGAAGGTCTATTTATTTTGTAACCCTTATTGATGATCATTCTAGGAAATTATGGGTTTACACTTTGAAGACCAAAGATCAAGTTTTGAATGTGTTCAAGCAATTTCAAGCTTCTGTTGAAAGAGAAACTGGGAAGAAGTTGAAATGCATTCGTACTGACAATGGTGATGAGTACTCAGGTCCATTTGATGCTTATTGTAAAGAGCATGGTATCAGACATCAGAAGACTCCTCCGAAGACTCCTCAGTTGAATGGCTTGGATGAAAGAATGAACAGAACATTGGTTGAAAGAGTTAGGTGCTTATTGTCACAATCTGGATTGGCAAAATCCTTTTGGGGTGAAGCTTTGAGCAATGTTGTTCATGTCTTGAACCATGACACCATGTGTTCCCTTGCAATTTGAAGTGCCAGAGAAGTTATGGTCAGGTAAAGATGTTTTTTATGATCATTTAAGAGTCTTTGAATGTAAAACTTTTGTTCATATCCCTGAAGATGAAAGATCTAAGCTTGATGTAAAGACTAGGCAGTGTATTTTTATTGGCTATGGCATGGATGTGTTTGATTACAGGTTTTATGATCCTGTTAGCAAGAAGGTGATTCGGAGTAGAGATGTTGTCTTTGTTGAAGACCAAACATTGAAGGATGTTGATAATGCTGAGAAGCCAATGGTTCAGCCTAGTGATGATTTTTCTGACTTGGATATTACTCCCTCTATGCCTATGGTAGAAGATGGTAGAGTTGAAGCTCAAAATAATGAGCATGATACAAGTGCAGGTGAAGATGGAACAGTTGATGCGATACTCGATGAAGTTGGTGATGATGATCAAGATGAACAACCAACTTTGGAAATTCCTGCAAATGCACTCAGAAGGTATACAAGAGAGAGGAAGCCTTTGTCAAGGTATTCTCCACATGAGTTTGTTTTGTTGACTGATGGAGGAGAACCTGAATGCTTTGGAGAGGCTGCTGAAGATGAAAGCAATGCTCAATGGCTTGAAGCTTTGTAAGAAGAAATGAAGTTCTTACTTGAGAATGAAACCTATGATTTGGTAAAGCTACCGAAGGGTATGCGAGTTTTGAAGAAAAAATGGGTATTCAGAATCAAGAATGAAGAACACAATTCTAAGCCTCGGTATAAGGCTAGATTGGTTGTTAGAGTTTTAGCCAGAGAAAAGGTGTTGATTTTGAGGAGATCTTTCTACTGTTGTGAGGATGTCATCCATTCGTGCTGTGCTTGGATTAGCAGCGTCTCTTGATTTGGAGATTGAGCAAATGGATGTGAAGACAGCTTTTCTTCATGGTGATTTAGATAAGGAGATCTACATGGAGCAATCGGAGGGCTTTGTCGTTAAAGGAAAGAAAAATTTTTTGTGCAAACTTAAGAAGAGTCTTTATGGGTTGAAGCAAGCTCCAAGATAGTTGTACAAGAAGTTTGAATCTGTTATGGGGAAGCAGGGTTACTGTAAGATAACTTCAGATCATTGTGTATTTGTGCAAGAATTTTCTGATGATGATTTTATCATTCTTTTGCTTTATATGGATGATATTTTGATTGTGGGCAAGAATGCTTTGAGGATTAATGAGTTGAAGAAACAGTTGAGTAAGTTCTTTGCTATGAAGGACTTGGGTCTTGCCAAACAGATTTTGGGCATGACTATTACTCGTTATAGAGATTTCAAGAAGCTTTATTTGCCACAAGAGTACATAAAGAAGGTGCTTTAAAGGTTTGGCATGAATGATGCCAAATGTGTTGCTAGTTCTTTTGCTCCTCATTTTAAGTTAAGCACCAAGCAGTGTCCAACTACTGATGAGGAGAAACAAGCAATGGATGAAATTCCTTATGCCTCATCTGTTGGAAGCTTGATGTACGCTATGGTATGTACTCAACCAGACATTGCTCATGCGGTTGGTACTGTAAGCCGTTTTCTCTCTAATCCAGGTAAAGAATATTAGAATGCTGTTAAATGGATTATGAGATATCTCAAAGGTACAACTAACTTGAGTTTGAGTTTGAGTTTTGGTGGTGAGAAACCTTTGCTAGTTGGCTTTACTGATGCAGACATGGCAGGAGATATTGATTCTCGAAAGTCTACTTTAGGTTATTTGGTCAAGTTTGCAGGGGGAGCTATTTCATAGCAGTCAAGGCTACAAAAGTGTGTTGCACTTTTTACCATAGAGGCAGAGTTTATTGCAGCAACTGAAGCATGTAAATAGTTGTTATGGATGAAGAAGTTTCTTGCAGCACTTGGTTTTAAATAAGACCGTTATGTGTTGTTGTGTGATAGCCAAAGTGCTATTCATCTTGCCAAGAATTCTACTTTTCATGCAAGATCTAAACATATTGATGTTAGGTATCACTGGATACGGGATGTGTTAGATTCCAAGTTATTGGAACTTGAGAAAGTTCACACTGATGACGATGGTGCTGATATGATGACAAAAGCATTGTCAAGAGAAAAGTTTGAAACATATTGTTTGATCACCGGAATAGCGAGGGCCTCCACCTAGTCGAGAAGGGGGAGATTTGTTGGGTTTTTCTCTCCTTTGTGAGGCCCAAGCCAACATTTTGAGGGTGTCTCTTTGAACCCATTGTGCCACAACCCTAATCAGATTTTTGGGGTCAATTTGAGAGAAAGAGAGTAGCCATCAAAAGAGAGAGAAGAGGAAAAAATAGAATTTCTGTTTTTTTGTAAAGCAGCAAATTTCAAATGATAGTTTCTCATTCGTTAATCGTTGGATCAGCTTGAAATTTAAATTGCGTGTTCTTATCATCTTGTTCTCATTCTAGTTGGTGAAGATGTTGATTGAAAATTCGCAGTGAGAGAACTTGTCTTTGCAAGAGAGAAATTAGGTTTTCCATTTTTACACAGAGCAGTAATCTTGGAACGGCAGTGGGATCGACATGAAATTTGGACTGTAGATTCTTTACATCTTTTTCTTTATTCTGAATGGTGAAGATTTTAATTTGAGGTCTGCCGAAGGAGAAATTGGCTTCGATAGCAGCTCTAATACCACTTGTTGGGCCACTGTGGGGAGCTCTTGACTACCGGGGAGATTTCGGAGAGGAATCAAGTTAGATAACATAAGATGAGAAGACACCACTTGCAACTCAAAACCTTAAGATAGTGTCTTCTCATCTTATGTTATCTCACTTGATTCCTCTCCGAAATCTCCCCGGTGGTCGAGAGCTCTCCACGGTGGCCCAACAAGTATGAGGTGCACATGTTTTGTGAGTAACTAAAACATTTATATCACAATAGAACGAACTACTGATATAACTAAAAGAAATGATAGAAATCCAAAGAAGGGATTTCTCCTTTTGAATTTGCCAAACTCTTTAACCTAAATTTTGAGGATATTTATTTTGGATCTAAAAGAACAAATTGCGTAATTAAATAAAATATAACTCAAAATTATCTAAATATACTAATTAGATCAGAAAATAGTTATATTTTTGTCTCATGTTTATTTTATATAAACCATTATAAGATGTGAGATTTTAAATTTAAATATAAATCATTTTAGAGTGTCACAATTTATGTGAAAATTAACTAACATCATAAACCACTATAAGCTGTAACGGTTTATGCTAAAAAAAAAAACATAAATACATTAACTGCGCCAACATATAACGGTTTATGTAGAAACACTAATCCTTAAGAAGGTGCAACGGTTTATGAATAAAATATGGTGTATAAATACTAGTTGAACATGATTATAACATAGAGTGGCCAAATACAATATTTAGTGAGGATAATTTTTTAGCATTTATACACTACAGAGGAAAGATTAAAAAAAAAAGAAAAATATCAGGTATAAAGTTTATTGACAAGGAGTCTGCATATATTTTTATCTGTTCATCAAGTAGTTTTGTTGATGTTACAGAAGCTTGAGGTGTATGGAACCAAGTGGGTAAAAAAATTTTACAAGATCCCGATGATCGTGGTGTCACCTTCTGTGAAGTACAATTCATTTATGATAAGATGCGATAAAGATCTGTAAATTCTATTTTATTGTCGGAGAAATTTTCAGTGGTGAGAACCAATAAGTTGTATGTAAAGCTTAAAGATGTTATAATCAATTCGGGGATCAGCTTCAAATATGAAATTTGTTAGCTTAACGGAGAGCTTCAAGTTCGATGCTTGTATGTGGTTGTACCTGTGCCAGCATTTGTAGCATCCCCATCTTTTGTGGGTTAATTTAAATTGCAATGGTAAGGATGCCTATGATATAAGAGATAAAAATTGTTCATTTTTCAAACTTGCAGGTGCAATAACTGGTTCTCGTCATATGATTTCTACTGGTTCAGAGGAACAAGGACTAGATCAGAATTGAAATGCAATGTGGTAAGACGATTAATGAGGGTTAGATACCGTTTCAGAATTTTACAAGTTTTTAAAATTCGAATTCGTTGTAACCATAGTCCTAAACCGGAAAATAACCTTATCAACAGTGACGGACCCAGAAAATTTTAAGAGTGGGGACAAAAATATATATAATAAAATAAGTTTTGTTGAATATTATTAATTATATGGAGATATTGTAACACCCTAATATTCAAATCCTTATGCTCGAGTCATAAGTTAATGATATTATGATGGTACGACTCTCAGGTGGATTTTTAATATATAATTATAAGTATATTTGAAAAGAGTATTAATCGAGAAGCCTGAAAAGAGTAAAAATAAAATCGCGAAGTTGGGTCACTCATGCATCGACAATTAAAAGTTAAAGCGTGAAGTCGAAAAGTGACATACAGGTAAAGGCATAAAGGAGAGTAAGAGAAAGACAGCATATAGATATATATAACATAAGTAAATAGCCACTAGTCGTGACCCGCGAAATTTAGGTTGGCTAGGGTATAGTATAACAGTAGTGGACAACAGTACCTCATAATCTCTCCCAAATAAAACATGAAAGCCTCTATAGGCAAGTTCAGAAGAGTTCAATACATAATATAGCTTTTCAAAATAAAGGTGGAGAGATTCTAAGTAAATATAAAGTAGAGAATATAAAGATCTTTGCCGTCTCTCAGATGAACCATAGCTCACTTCTGAGCACCTGGACCTGTATCTAAAAAACAAGAGATATATACAGAATGAGAACCCCGACCCATGGGTTCCTAGTACGGTAAAAGTGTCAAATAAATACAAAGCATTACAATAAAAACTCACTAAGCGTCTTAACTTCCTTTCACCAATATTCACCCTATGTTCTCGCTAATCCATAAATAGGCAACTGTCATAAGGGAATGCTAAATCTAAATCATATCTTTCATGCTTCTCAACTCTCTCTAACTCTCCAACGAATCAGAATCAGAGTCATAAACAAAACAATCACCAGTTATTCTGTCTCAGCAAGTAGAACAAGTAGCACATAATCAGGTAACATAGCATATATGATATAATAATCCAAAACAAATAGGCAAACCCAAACAATTCAAGCATATGCAAATAATGTATGCCTGCATTATGGCTGATGAGTCTCATCTGTCAGTTGTAAAGCCAACTCGACAAGTCCTGGTAGCTAACCATTGGACTGTCCCTCTGTCATATATTCCCAACTCGAGTCGTTCTCAATCATAAACATGATCATAATCATAATCATACAACACCCACACTGGTGTTTATCCATACAACACCCACACTGGTATTTTTCCATGGGGGCGAGCTCATCTGGAACTTTCACAATGTCCGGCCACACTTATGACATAGGGTCAGCAGAGTATCGAGTCTCAACCTGGAGCACGTGGTGGCTAGTCACTGCTTTCATCCATGGAAACTCGTATCTCAGATAATCATTTCACATTCATTCATAACATTCTATAATCAATCATTATGACCAAATAATCATGTATACCTCACATGATTGCACATTTTATACATCACTCATCATAGTCCGGGGCAAGTGGGGGCAAAACCACAATCCTTGCATCCACTCGAGGAGCCTCTATACTAACAAACCTGGAGCAAGTGTGGTGTAACCACAACCATTGCATCCACCCAGGAGGTACGTTCTCATATGCCCAGGAGGAACTAAGGAGGGATCTTAACCTCCCCCCGTCTCGCTGGGGGCGATTTTACAATATCAGGAGTAACAAGGAAGGGGATCCTCACCTTCCTTCATCTCTCTGGGGTCGCACTTTCGAGAAAGAGGACTCAAGATAAAGCAATATTTCAAAGCCATATTTTCATTTCCAGCCATAAATCAATATTTATCATAGCCATCCGACTCATAACATAACCCATAACCAGCTAATAATCATTATCAAATATAGTCCTTTGGCTCATGGCGTGCACCGCACTTCCATCATCACCCTCAGCAATTCATATAATCATCATTAATTCTCCCCTTATTTCGTCCATAAGTTACCACATCTCCCAGCCTCTTTCCATCGCTAGGCATACTATAATTATTGAGGACATAAAGGGTGAGATTGGAGACTTAAGAGTCTGGAATTTGGCCTGAAAACTCAAAATTAGCTTTGGGGTGAAAATGGGGTCACGCGTGCGCATCGCCCATGCGCACACGTGGAAAGCAGGAAAGTTATCGTGACGCGTACGCGTCACCCACGCGCACGCATGGATGGGAGAAAAGTAAAGTGATGCCTGCGCGTCAGCCACGAGTACGCGTGGGTGCGGTTTGTGCCCCACGCACAAAAGCAGCACAATATCCGCACAACTCTCGGGAACTTTGGCTGGGCACTTGAATCAGTACATCGACGCGTACGCATTGGCTAGGCGCACGCGTGGGGGAGTGAAAATTTGAAAGTGACGCGTGCGCTTCGCCCACACGTACGCGTGGGAGTACGATCTACCAAAAATTTTACTTAGTTAAAAAGCTGTAGAATTTCATTTTTAAACTTCAAACTTCCACCACATAACATCTTCTACAAAATTCATTTTTCAACCATTTCTGAACTGTTGGAAAGATCGTTGAATAAACTTTCATGAAATCTAATTTTGAAGAATTTCAAATTCCGTGGACTGAGTTACGGACCGCCAAAGTTGGTCAAAAATCAGTTGTTACCCAAAACTAGAAATCACCAATTTTTCCAAAATTCACAAGCCAAATGACCACAACCCAACCACATTCACATAATTAGACTCAACCAAACCAAACATACTTTCTCTATATAATTTCACCAAAAACTATCAAATTCCACACCTGAATTCCTCAAACTTTATTATTCAATAACTAAACCAATTATTTACACATTCAATATCTAAAATCCATCCAATCTCTTATATCATCACACAATACACACATCAACTTACCTTCCTTACCTCTTTCCGGCCTCCGGCCCAAGATTCACGGCCTCCGGCCCAAATTCAAAATTTAAATGCATATTCCACAAACCAATATTCATTATCTAATTCATCAAATCCTCAACACACGAAACATACAAATTCACACAATCCTCAACCCAATCATTAATTTACATTACATATCAACTATACATATTAGTACCAACCATTTACACAATCCAAACTTAATTCTAGGGGCATCTAGCCTAGGAATTCTCATCACACCATACAGTACTTAAGTGAAACTTAAATTGTACCTCTTGTAGCTAAAATAATTGAGCTTCTTCCTGAGAGTCTCCACCAACCCTTAGTTTCAAACCTCACCAAGGCCCCACAAGCAAGTTGAATTTTTCCATTATGCACCAAAATCACCAAATACACTAGCATAACCAATTTCACATATATACATCAACTTAGGGTTCATGAAATTGATAAATCACAAGGGTTTGAGTATGTTTTACCTCAATCCATATGAAATAGGGATAGAACCCACTTAGAATCCATGTTAGAGTATTTCTAAACAACCAAAATCACAAGATTTCAACACTAACTATCCAAAAATGCATAATAGTGGAAAATTTAAAAAATTAGGCAGAGATGAATGGAATAATCACCACAAAACTGAGATAGAATTGTAGAGGATAAGAAGAGCAACGCGTGGTCACAAACGGCTCATCAATCAGAGTTCCAGAAAGAAAGTTATGGTGGTTTGAATTTTGATGAAGATAGGATTTTCTCTCTTCTGCTTCTCTTCTTCAAAGCTGCGCCCCTACCCTCTTCCTTTAGGGTAAATGAGCTGAAATTCTCATAACTAATATTTATATATGTTGGGTCTTGAGCCCACTTTGGCCTGGTTCACTTATTTTTGTCCGTTGGCCTAATTTTGGGCCAAAACCTTTAAGATTAGGGTTTTAAATTGCATTTTAAATATTTCTACGTTTTCTAATTATTAATCCTAATTTCTTAGCCTTATTCACTTATAATTAATTTTCGCAATTGTAGTACTAGACAGATCTCAGTCGGTAATGCCAGTCAAAATTTCAGTGCGTGTTTTTACGTAGAAAACTATGTTTTTCGACTCAGAAAAATTTACTGAATCCAAATATCATATTTAAATTATCAAATTCTAATTACTAGATTTTCTAACCATATTTGTTCCTATTTAATTTATTATTTAATTAATTACGATTTGACTGGGTTTTACAGATATAAAAATTAAAAAGAGTTAGTAAACACTTTCATTCTTAAAATTCTATTCATTATATATAATTTATAAAAAAATATTTTTATTTCTAAAATTTGAACTTAAAATATTTTAATTAAATTATAGATAACTTGTTATTCTAACTAATTTTTTTAAACACATTTAAAAATAAAAGACTGAATCAATGGGCACATTAGCGTCTAATGATACACTAGTGTTTATAAGTTGAAACTAGAATTATATATAAATACTAAAAAATTAAATCTGGATATTAAAAGTATGTTTATATAAAATAATAGAAACTTAATTTATAATTTTTTTCTTTCTTTTTTTTAAATAATTAAACTTGTTATATATTATTTTAATTTAATTTTGATATAATATTAGATGAAAAATTTTATACATCTGTTTAATTATATATTGTAATTAAAATTTTTTTCATTACTATTTCTAAAAATAAAAAATATATTCTAAATTAGTAAATTAATCAATTTATTTTTAAAATTTTATATACAACATAGGTATATATAATAGAACAAAAGATAAAAAACAAGTAATAAGGATGAATAAATCGAGAATAAAATAAAATATATAAAGTCATGAAGAGAATAAAATATTATATTAATTCCTAAATTATAATTGTTTGAATTAAAATTTGCAATTGATAATATCAAAAAGAGAAACAATAAAATTAGAAGATAC
The DNA here is from genome assembly GCF_003086295.3 of Arachis hypogaea. NCBI lineage: Eukaryota > Viridiplantae > Streptophyta > Magnoliopsida > Fabales > Fabaceae > Arachis > Arachis hypogaea. Next base: position 26,536,884 of record NC_092038.1, read on the forward strand.
ATAGAGTCATGGAGAGCTATATAAAAAATATAGAGAATTTGAAATTTGCCTTTTGATGAAGAGAAGATGACCACTAGACAAAGAATAGAAAAAGAAGGTTAAAAATATAAAAAATAATAAAAGGGTTTAAGGGAATAAAAGAGTGACGGCACAAGAACTAAATTTAAATAGGTTAAATAATAGTTAAAATAATACAAAAATAAAAGAAAATGAATTTGAGATTTTAGCCAATTGAATTTAATTTATTTGTAGTGGAGTCATTTAAAATTTGAAATGGGGGCACATTATATATAACTATGTTTTTTTTAAAAAATAAAAACATTGTGGAGGCAAATGCCCCCTCATTGTTGTTATTGGGTTTGTCCCTGCCTATCAAAGTTTAAAAAGGTTGTCACAATTCAAATCAAATAACCAGGAATTTTAAATTTCGGGTTGTTCTCCCACGAAATTACAATTGGGTGTGCATATCATTGGTTATGAGAAAAAGAGTGGGGATTTTGATCGCAAGTAATAAAAAATATAAATGGCAAGAAATTAAAAGCAAGCAATATCTAAATGTCAAGAAAAATTAAACTAAGAGCAATTAAAATAAAGAAAAGAAAATTCAAGTGCAAAAGGAATCTTAGCAATGGTTCGTCAAGGATTCATATCCTTGTCATTAACCACGAATATGACAATTTTGAAGAGTTATTCCCACTTCGTCATCCCTTAAACATCGAGAAAATCAAACAGGCATAATTGATCTCAATCCACAAATCCTAACTAACTTACTAATTTAATTTGGTAAAAAATTAGCGTTAGTGAAAACCAAATCAACTAACAACCCTAAATCACCAATCAATATCGCACATCAATGACTCAAGGTCACCTAAGTCTTCATCAATCCCAAGCCAAGAAGAAAAATCTTCTCTAAAACTAAGGAAGGCAGTTTATCGAACACTTAGAAGGCATAAAAGCAAAGTCTCATAAATTGCAACAATAAAATCTATAACTATCCAAGACAAGAAAGTAATAATAACAACTCAATTAAGCATGGATAAAACATAAAAAATTTAAATTGCATTAGAAGTAAACAAAAATTCAACTAGAGTTCATAAAACTAAAATAGCATAATAGAGAAATTAACAAGAAAAACTAGGCAAATTAAGATACTAGAACAAGAAAATATAAAAAAACCTAAACTAAGATAGGATGAAAACCTAAAATTAGAGAGAAATTAACTAAGAAACCTATAATTCTAGAGAGAAGTTGGAGCTTCTTTCTCTAGAATTACTACGAAGACTCCTTGGTTGATCCCTTTGAGTCCATGCTTCAAATGCTCCAGAAATAAGTTGGATTGTGCCAAAATTGGTCCTCAAATTGCGATCCACGTATTCATTTAAGTGAGTCACGTGCCGCTACTCGTGCGTATGTATGAACCATGCGTATGCACAAATTAGAAGATATGTATACGCACAGGACACGCGTACGCACAACCTAGAAAATGTCAAATCTTCATTTCTTCATGAATCCTCCACTTTTGCATGCTTTTTCTCCATTTCTTCAAGTCATCCTTGTCTTATAATCCTGAATTCACTCAAACAAATACATCAAGGTGTCGAATGGGAGAAAAGTGAATTAAATTTGGCAATTTAAAGTATAAAAAAATATGTTTTTAATGATTAAGCACAATTTGGAGGAAATTTACAAAAGTATGCAATTTTAAGGAATAAATGTAAAGTAAGTTGATAAAATCTACTCTTTTCAAGGTAAAAATTATTGTAAAATATGAATTTATCAATGATTCAAATGAGGAGCCTATCATGATAGGTGAGGACAGTGATAACAATACAAGGAGCAATCCAGCTACACAGCAGGGTCCATGAAGTTCTAATACAAAAATACTTGCCACACTTTTTCACCATAAACCTAGAGGCAATGGCACAATAACTAGACTTTGAGTTTGTCTTTGGGTCAGGGCTTGTACGATATAAATACTCCAATAAAATTTAAAATTTGGCAATCCTATTATGCTTAGTGTGAACAGTTATAGTATCCATCGTGGATTTAAGCACAGAGTTTTAGAGTTCAACCACCTCAAGTGCCATGGAGAGTGCAAAGAATTGGAAAAAGGTTGCAATTTGTTTATTTGGATCTCACTTCAACAGAAAAATGATACTTGGAAGGTCAGAAGATATAATAGACCTCACACATGTTTTTCCACATCGATATTACGTGATATATGCTTTCATCTTTTTATTGGTTAGAGTCGATGTTGCTGTTGCCATAAAAGTCTTGTAGTAAGCAACATAGGTAAGTTATGATTTCAGACATAGTTACAAGATGGTTTCGTTGGCAAAGCAAAAGGCAGTAGCATGGATCTACAGGGATTAGGAGGAGTCTTACAAAAAGTTGCCACGATGGATTGTTGGTATGCAGTCCACAATGGTCAGAAGCATTATAGTTCTCATGACTTCTTCAGTTAAAGTTGAGAATCATATTGATGAATTTACAGTGTATTCCACCGTCTTTTCTAGACATTCCTTTTGTATATCGAACATAGTTATCAAAATCGAACCGACAATTAATCGAGTCAAACTATTGAGTCACTGAGTTAGTGGTTCAACTAACGAATTATTAGTCGAACCATTTCATCTGGTAATAATTCAACAAATATATAAAGTTATAATAAAAAAATTTAAATAATAAAAATAAAATATAATATTATTAATAAAAATATGATATTTTAAATATATAATCCATACATTTATATAATATATATAATGATGCGCAAACATAATAAAAAGTCAGTGTTAATAACAACCAATTCTGGAAAATGTTATATAAATAATTATAAGCACCATATATAACGAAAGTTTCACTTGTCGTAATGGCAAATGTGTCGGTTATCTACTTCTGGGTACAAGGATCGCGCCTTCGACATACAACTTCTTAAAGGCTTCACACAGTTAATTCTCCATGGATTTTTTTTCCTGCAATAACCATTTTTTTACTCATTTGTATACAATTGCATACTCAAATATTTCTTAGTCATATATATTTTGAAAAATCATAATAATTCTTTAAATATTTTTTTAGTGTTTAAACATACACCTAAGGATTTTCTACCCAATAAACTACCATTTCTCTTTTCTAAATATTAAACACATAAACTAGTCCAAGGGCAATCTGAAGTCACTACACATCAAACATAATCAAATCAAACAATTCAATCACACAAAAGCAAACACATATAAAACACATAACACAAAGCACATAATCAGATAAATCACATAAGCACACACAACAATAAAATGCACACCCAAATAATTCAAACAAATGCATATGATGCATGCCTATCCTACTAGCTGTGAGTTCACGTATCGGTTAAACTAACAGACCCAATACATCCCATAGCTAACCCGGATATCAACTTTCTGCCTTTACCTGAGATGTTAATACCTCAAGTTCTCAACAACTGTATAATAGAACACTTAGCGATGAGGATTCCGAAATAAGAATACTTATAGAAATTAGGGAGGAATGACAGAACAAAGCAGCAGTAGCTCTAGCGGTCCTTCCAACGACAACATCGCCATTCCCGATGACCAGAAGCATGGCGACATAGTCTCTGGTGAAGTTCCTTATTCTCTTCCATTCGCACTCTTCTTCCCAATTCTGTTGTTCGGTGGTGGTGGCCTCGACGGTGACGGTGACTATGGCAGTAGCAGAACAACCCTCTTCTTCTCGGCACAAGCCTCACGCAATTCCCCTTCCCTGTTCTCGAAGCCTCTCTTTCTCCTTCTCGCTTGCAGCAGCGCTGATGGAAAACTCGGCAGCGGTGACAAGCGACGGCTAGGGTTCCTTTTGGCAGTGGCTCCTTCGCCGGTGACGAGGCACCCCTCTTCCTCTCCTCGACCGCGCATTCTCTCTCGTGCATCACTCCTTCTCACTCCTCCTCCTTTATTCGATGGTGATGGCGATGGTAGGACCCTGGCCTATTCTCTCTTTTCTTATTCTCTTCTGATTTGTGTATGTGTTACAGCGGCTGGATTAGAGATGTGAGGGGGGGTGTGTGTCAATTAGGGTTATGGTTTTTAGAATTAGGCAAAAAGAATAAGGGTAGAATAAGTATTTTGATAAAATTAGAGGGTAAAGTAGTAATTTAAAATCAAATTTAACCCAATAAAATTATTTCAAGAACATTATTTGTTTATCAACTTACTAATTGATTTTCAAATAAGTACTCTAATTTAAAACTAGAGATAATATAATTAATTTTCTTTTAGTTCATAAAATTAAAATATTAAACTCTAAATCTCAATTATTCAAATTAAATTAACAAATTCTCATTAATTTTTAATTACTAAAACTTTAAATTTTAATTAAGGAAATATCTAAATTATTAATTTCAATTAAGCAAAATATTTAGTTAAATAGAATAAGATTCTCAATAAATTTAAACTCATTATCATAAAAATTAATTTAAATACCCTCAATAATAAAAAAAATTTATATAATAAAAAGCTCAATCTAATAAAATAAAATGTAATTTATTCAGAAATAAATTTTCTGAACATAAGGGGCGTTACAATATTTAAATTAATTTTTATAATAAAAAGCTCAATTTAATAAAATAAAACGTAACCTATTCATAATTAAAATTTCCAAAAATAAGGGGTGTTACAATCTACTCACCTAACAAAAATTTTCATCTTCAAAAATTGATATAAGATGGAAGAGATTTATACCAACTTTACTTTTGAACACATTAGGAAAAAAGTAAACTTTTTTGGCATATATATCTTCAAATACTAGGAAAATCATATGGCATGAATATAAGGGAAAAAGTGTGATGCGAAGCAGAAGCTACAAGATAGGCTTGATGCAAGTCTAACCTATTAAAATCTGAAACTTAACAAGTAGGGTTAATGTTTGGTCAGAATCTTTTAGCGAAGCACGATCGTCTTACCTCGTTCTTACAATCAAACTGAGAATTTCCTAAGATATTACTTTCACCAATCTCATCTTCTAGTCAATCATCAAGCTCATTGATAACGAAACTCACTTTTCTACTTGCTTTGACATAACCCTCTAACCACTCATGTAACCTCGGCATACTATCATAATTCTCGATTGTACTTTATCAAATAACTCATCCAAAGATTTTTAACCTCACTAATCACTTTGCAAACCTATTACCAACCATAAATCTGACGCTAACGAAATTTTTTTGCGAGAATCAAAGCTTCACAACTTCTTGTTACGTTACACGATTACAAGTTTTACCCTTTTGAGTCCACATGTTTCTGAAGAACTAACCTATCGATTGTTATATCTAGGAATTACATGTGACATCAAAACAAGCTCGAGTATACTCATAGAGATACAAAATTAGGAAGAGAAGAACAACCATCACAAATAGTATTTGCAAGAAAGTGAAAAGATGTTTAGGATCGCAATTAAGCAAGGATATATAAATACAATAAAGTCTTCCAAAAAGAGTCAAATCACAACTTTAAAAGAAAATCTGAATCAAGAAACTTTGAAAGAAATAATAAAAGAAAATATGGTGTCTTAGATCAAAATAAGTTCAAGCTAAATAAAAGAAGTATAAAGTTCACAAATAAAGATAACCAAAGTCAAGGGCAATGTTAAGAAAAATTTAAGAGGATGATAAAAAGCACAATTCATGCGTCACATCAAGACAAATTCAATTTGAAACAAAAGATGCAAAGTTTATGAAGTGGAGATTAATACGGGTCAAGAACAGAAGTCTTTTCTCAAAAAATCTTAGAGCATACCTAAATGCACAATCAAATAGAGATATGCATAAAAGCTATAGTATGGCTGGAACAAAATTAAGTTGTATTTGAAAAATAAAATTCGAGGTAGAGTTTTTCTATAAGTCAAAGAATAAGTGGTGCGTTACAAACAAATAGGTTCAAACTACAATAAAGAAGTTCCAAAGTTCATACAAGGGAGTGTATGCTGAATTGAAAATGATCTTATCAAAATTTTAAAAATGGTTATGGACACAGTCAAGCAAGAGAAGAACTGAAACAAAGAACTCCTGAAATGAAAAATGGAAAGATAAATAGTACACCAAATCAAGCGGCATGATTAAAGCGCATACGTCAGCACAAACTAATCCAAGAAGAATACCTAACGTTCTCAAATTCAATGATTATCATTACCTATTGATTTTACTTTGTCTATGATAAACTATTAGTGTTCCAAATACACAAACCAATAGTATTAGGTTGGCCAGACCAAATACCATGAAATGTCCACGGTAGACTAACAGAGTTAATCAGTAGACAGTCATATGCGTAAAGCTCTAACTCTCATCATCCAGACAAGACCTACTACATGACAGACGTTTAGTGTATGCAATGAAGCATAATCAATCCATTCCTCAGGCTGCTCTACAAAAAAGACTGCTCTGATAACATAATGTAACACCCTCACTACCAGAATATCATGCTTCTGGCTACACCACTCTGATAGCGACGACATTACGATGAAGTCTATATATAACTATAATAAATAGGAGCCTTTGCCTGAAATTCTTATTGACTTTTTTTTAACAATTGGTATGTATGTTTTTTTACAAATATGCACACACACACATACATCTCAATTCATGAATGCACTTTTTATTTACTATAACAGTTTATCCAAATAATATACAAACATATATAATTACAACTCCTATCCATCTTTATAAAATATAAATAATAATAATAAAGATGGGGAACATCTAACATAATAAAACAAATAACACATATCCAACACTTTCCTTCTTCGTCAGTTATTCTAAAAAATATTGGATGTAGGGGGTGAGAACCAACTCACAGGGTCCTCCATAGGAGAAGGAAATGCCACAAATTCAATAGAAATAAATGCACTTGGTCAATGCTCATCTCAAGAAAGTCTATCTTTATAAAAGCTTGCGGCCTTTATTTTTTATTTCAAGAAAATCCTTTTTTACTCACTTGTATACAATTGCATATTCAAGTATTTCTTAGTCATATATATTTTGGAAAATCACAATAATTCTTTAAATATTTTTTTAGGGTTCAAAGACACACCAAAGAATTTTTTACCCAATAAACTACCATCTCTCTTCTTATATATTAAACACATAAACTAGTCCAAGGGTAAGCTAAAGTCAATCTGCCTCAACCTCCATCACTTCCGTACACAACAAACACAATCAAATCAAATAATTTAATCACACAAAAGCAAATACATATAAAACACATAACAAATATCACATAATCAGATAAATCACATAAGCACACACAACAATAAAATGAACATCCAAACAATTCAAACAAATGCATATGATGCATGCCTATCCTACTAGTCATGAGCTCACTTGTCGGTTCAACTACTAGACCTGACACATTTGGTAGCTGACTTGGACATCATCTCTCTATCGAACATCCCCATGATGAATATAATCGAGGAAGTGTGCCCTACCACCTTCTCCTGGAGTAGCACTATCTGGGATATAGTGCTCAGCCACACTTAGCGTTCAGAGAGAGATTATGATGCAACAAAAAGGGAATCCTCAACCTACCTCGTCCATACCATAGTTAAAAATTCAATCAAAGAAAATTCTCAACATTCTATCCAATTTTCCGATGTAACAAAAGAGGAAATCATCAACCCCACTTGTTCATTGCAACAAGAGGAGGAATCCTCAACCTTACTTGTCTATCTGTGGGTGGGGCAAAGCCACCATCCTCACCGTGGGCGAGATGAACAACCATCCCTACAACATCAATAACACAAGCGGAACAAAATCCACGTCCTTGCCAATTCAGTTATCATATCACATTTATAGTTATTTTGATCATAATCCTCATCAACCAAAACCATTATCCTAATCATAATCGTAATCAATATCATTATTAACTATATCATCATCGCTTCCATATATCTAAATTTAATCTCATCTCTCATCATAAGCCTTATATGAATCTCACTTTTGTCATAAGCCTCGAATCGAAATCTCATTTCTCGTCAATAACCTCATAACAAGCATAATTCACATCATAACCGTTAACACACTTCCACTTCCTACTACATGCTTTAAGTTTCACTGGGTTAGGCTTCGGCCGTTACATACAACTTGCGGGTGAGGTGTCAAATATAATACTCTAGACTCGAGGTCAAGGTTGTAAACTAACTCAAATACAATATAATAATCTATAGACAACCTCTATCTAAATTAAACACATAATCTTTTCCTCATTCAATCTCATAACAACATTATTTAATTATTCACCTTATAGGCTAACAAAACCAAGCTTTCATAATCCTCAAGTTCAAGCAACATTCGCAATAACACTTCTTAGACCTTTTTCTTCTGCAACCAATATCCATCAAACTTCATCTATGTTCAAGCCTAAACCATATCTATCTTTCCTAACACCCAACAAGTCATCAAACACCTAATTTTCATCTTAACCATCACATGACTTTCTTCCACCTAAAATCACACAATTTGTCATCATATTCCTTAAAATAACTCTTTTTCTCTCAACTCTTATGTTTAATTCAATTAAAACCTAAAATTCACTCTTCCTATTCCCAATCCCTTAAGTTAATAAGTAATAACTTATTTTAAATTTTTATTTAATTCATTAAATATCTTTCCAAGTTAACTTTAACTACTTATTCACTCTTTTCATTGTTAATCAAAATCAAATAAGTCAAATCAAAAACCAATTCCGTTCAAGTCTTACAAAAATTTTGGCAAAATCTCCCCTAAAACTTAGACTTTTTCACTCTTCAAGGGTTTCATCCAAACCAGAATATTCTCCAACCCTTATCAAATGTTGTAAAGAATCAAACAGTTTCTCAGTATAAATATTATTCTTGGTTTGTTATCTTTAATTGTCATTAAGTTATTAAATTTTCACACATTGAGCAACAAATAATTTGTCCAAGTTCTAATCCACCCACCAAGAGGCTTCAAGCATTATTACTAATTAATTTTATTATTATTAGAGCTATTAATCTCTTTTCAATCTATTATCAATTTTAATCAATTACGTAAAAAAATCTTAAATGATCAAAATTGAATTAATCAAACTTTCTCTCGCGCGTGTCACTCCCTCTCACTCTTCCTCCTTCATTTGATGGCGATGGCGACGATGGCACCCTGGCCTGCCAGCACCGTCTCCCTCTCATCTCTGTTCTTCTTCCTTCGCCTTCTCTTCTGATCTGTGTGTGTGTTACGACGGTTGAGTTAGAGATGTGGGGGGGGGTTGTATGTGTGTATGTCAATTAGGGTTAGAGTTTTTAGAATTAGGTAAAAAGAGTAAGGGTAGAATAAGTATTTAGATAAAATTGGAGAATAGAGTAGTAATTTAAAACTAAATTTAACCCAATAAAATTTTTCAAGAACATTATTTGTTTATCAACTTACTAATTGATTTTCAAATAAGAACTCTAATTTAAAATTAGAGATAATATAATTAATTTTTTTAGTTCATAAAATTAAAGTATTAAATCCTAAATCTCAATTATTCAAATTAAATTAACAAATTCTCATTATTTTTTAATTATTAAAATTTTAAATTTTAATTAAGGAAATACCCAAATTATTAATTTCAATTAAGAAAAATATCTAATTAAATAATAAGATTCTTAATAAATTTAAACTCATTATCATAAAAATTAATTTAAATACCCTCAATAATAAAAAATAATTTCTATAATAAAAAGCTCAATTTAATAAAATAAAACGTAATTTATTCATAATTAAATTTTTTGAAAATAAGAAATGTTACAATATTTAAATTAGTTTTTATAATAAAAAGCTCAATTTAATAAAATAAAACATAACTTATTCATAATTAAATTGGTTGGTCCAATTCAGTTCTGATAACTATGGTATCAAGACTTTCCAGCACTCGAAGCTGTCAGCATTGATGGAAAACATTTATATGGCAAATATAAAGGTACATTGCTTTTGGCAATTGTGCAAGATGAGAACTCGAACTTCAACCTAGTGGCTTTTGCACTTGGTGAGAGAGAAAATGCGGAGTCCTGATCCTTTTTCCTATCCAAGTTTTGCCGTAACATGATCCCACAGTAGGGTATTCTTGTTATGTCTAATAGGCACAACACGATCAAGGTTTCTTTGGAGGCCCCTAATGGTGGTTGGCTCCCTCCAAGTGTGTATCGCGCATTTTTTATTCTCTAAGTTGTAGCAAACTTTGCTTTGAGTTTCAATGGTAGGGATGCAACAAGGCTTCTTGTCAATTATGTGTATGCTGATGCCTAAGCATCTTTAGTTATTTTTAAATTTTTTTGAATATTTTTCTTAGGATTGAATCAAAGTTCTTATGTTTTTAGTGAATTTTTTAAGACTAATTGTATGTTTGGATTTGTTTTAGAATGATTGTGTTTTCAGTATATGTTTAAGGAAATCAAGATAAAATTTATAAGAAAACATAAGTGCACTTCCATGCAAGAAACACAAAGTTGGCGCCAAGCGCCAGCATAGGGAAGCCCAGTGCCAGGAATAGGCGCCCAACTCCAAGCACAAGCGCCCAGCGTCCGATCTCTAAGCCGAGCACCCAAACATCCAAGCCTGGTGCCTAACTCCATACCGCAAAGTCCGGTGCCTTTGTGCCCTAAGAAGGCTAAAATAGGCTAGCGCCCAACTTTGAGAAGTGGCGCCCAGTGCCATCCAACTTCAATGTATTAGGTGCCTAGCGCCCAATTCCAAAGCCCGCTTCAACTGATTTTTCAACTCACAGTGGTCCAGAATTCATCAAAGCCCAGTGCCATTGGATCAAGCTCAATGTCAAACCTATAGTCCACTCCCAGGAAGCTCTAAATTCAACCGAAGATTCAAGATTTAAATGATTAGGTAGCATTAACTTCTTCTATAAAGATAATATTTGGTTGTTAGGATTTAGTTTTAGGTTAGATTGAATTATTGTTTTGAATTTGAATACATTGTTATCTTATTCTTCAGAGATAAGAGATGAGATTAGTTTTTAAATTTCAAAAGTTAGGAAGATAGAATATAAATAAGTGAAAAATGTTGACAGAGAGTATCGAATAATAACTGGATTCAACCAGCACCTCATTAGTTTTACATTGTTTTCTTTTCTACCATGTGTAACTAAACCTCTTTTGTTAAAGGTTGGGAGCTCTGTTTGATTTTATGGATAGTAATGTAAATGTTTTCTTTATTTTAATTCATGCTTTTCTACTTTTTCAAGATTCAGTCTCGTTCTTCATCTTTAATGGTTAGAAGTATTCAACAATTTAATATCGGAATTATCTTGAAACTCTTTCTCATGGTTTTCAACTTGACTATGAATAGTATTTTGAAAGTTGTGTGGCTTTAAATTGAAACAGTGTTTAAATTCTTCTCTTGATTAGTTGACCAAGAAATTAACGATTAATTAAGTTAAGAGAAATTAAATTACCAAGGAATTGAAATTTGGTTAATAAAGATTTGTTGTGAAAATATTTTTGCATGAGTCAAAGTAGGAAAATATAAGCATTACTTCTTCTAAAAGTTAAACATATCTGAAGCCTTTGACATTTCATTATCTGATTACTTCTCCAAAGTTTATAAGCAATCATTCATTCACATACCCACTCTTCTTCATTGTTTTTGCTTCTACTTCAAGATTTACAATCCTCTTGCCAAGGTTTGATTTATCTAATTAGAGATTCAATTAGATGTTGCTTGATTCAATCTGTTAATCCTCGTGGAAATGATATCCACTCACCGTGGTATTACTTGGAGCGATTTGGTGCACTGACTAACATCCGAGCGTATCAATTTTTCTCATCAAGATTTTTGCACCATTACCAGAAATTAATTGAGATTGACAACTTACGTTTGCTCGAATCACTAAATTAGATCTTGTCAATTTTTGTTTTATTTTCTTTCCATTATTTTGTTTAATCATTATTTTCTTCTTTACTCTTCTTCTTCATTCCACACGGTACATTTGATTTCTTGTTATTTTTTGTAGATGTAAGGGAAAAGAATCAAGAGCTAGGAGAGAAGAGGTAGAAAGAATGTCAAAGGAGAATAATAATGTGAGAAGGACCATTGGTGATTACACCATGCTTACCACTAATAGCTACGAAAGTAGCATAGTGAGGCCCATGGTTCAAGAAAATAACTTTGAACTAAAACCATGACTAATCCAATTGTATAGCAAGACCAATTCAGTGGTAGTCCACAAGAGGATCCGAACATATACATAGCTAGTTTTCTGCAGCTATGTGACACAGTGAAGAGTAATGGAGTAAGCCCCGAAGCCATCCGACTAAGGCTATTCCCATGCTCTTTAAGAAATAGAGCCACACAATAGCTCTAAGCTCAACCCTTGGAAAACATTACTTCTTGGGAGGATTTAGTTAACAAATTTCTAACTAAGTCCTTTCCTCCCCAAAAGTTAGCTCGGTTGAGGAATGAAATTAATTCTTTTTCCCAAAAGGATGGAGAATCACTCTATGAAGTTTGGGAAAGGTATAAAGAGATGTTCAAAAAATGTCCACACTATGCCTTTCTTGAGTGGCTTCAAATCTAAACCTTTTATGATGGGGTCTCTCAAATCTCAAGAATGATGATTGATTCACTGGCTAGAGGTTCTTTACATCAAAAGACACCTGAAGAGGCATTGAAATTGATGGAAATAGTAGCGGCTATTAATTTCTTCATGTATTCATTCGAAAGATCCTCTATAAAAGGTGTAATGGCATTAGAAATCATGGATGCGATTCTAGTTCAAAATAAAATCATGACCCAACAACTTTCCTCTCTTACAAAATAACTCGAACATAGGCAAGTTTCAGCCATTGGAACTCAAGCCTAATGTGACATGTGTGGAGGAACACATCCGAGTGAGGAGTGTGAATTAAGCAAGAAAGATCTTTCATTCACTGAGAAAGTAAATTTCATGGGACATTCCTCAAGGCCAAAGAACATTCCGTTATAAAAAACATATAATCTCGACTGGAGGAATCATCCCAATTTTGGTTGGGGAAATAAGGACAAAGGAATTTTAATGTTCCATATCAACAGCAAGCCAACCATCAAAAACCATCATCTCTTGAGCTTGCCATTGAGAAACTTTCTCAATCCACTATCTCCTTCATGCAACAAATCCAAAGCTTCATGTAAGAAACAAGAGCAAATTTCAAAAATTAAGAAGCTTCCATCAGAAACTTAGAAGTTCAAGTGGGGTAAATTACCAATCAATTGATAGAGAAGCTTGCAAATTCCTTTTATAGGAACACAATACCAAATCTTAGAGAGGAATGCAAGGCTATCTCTATAAGAAGCGAAAGAGTGATTAGCAAAGAGCTTTCCAAGGAGGATGAGCAAAAAACCAAAGAGCCTCCGAAAGAGACAAAGAAGGAGAACCTAGAAGAAGAAAAAACTCCTGCACCAATAAAGACCAAGAAGAAAAGGTGAAGGCCTATAAACCAATGATTCTATATCCTCAAAGGCTACAAAAGCAAAATCAAGAGAAGAATTTCTCCAAATTTTTAGATGTGTTCAAAAAGCTACAAATCAACATCCATTTTGCTGAAATCCTAGAATAAATGCCACTCGTTGCTAAATTCATGAAGGAGCTGCTGTCCAAGAAAAGAACTGTTGGGTAGTGTCATTATTCAAAAGAAACTACCACAGAAGTTAAAAGATCCCGATAGTTTCTAAATCCCTGTCCATGATGAGGAAGCCTCAAATTAAGGAAGTAAATCCAACAAGAATTTCATCACAACAAACTAACCGATTAATGAAGTTTTCACATAGGATAGTGGAAAATGCATTGGTCAAGGTCAGAAAGTTTATTTTTCCTGCGGACTTCGCGATCCTCGACATGGAAGAAGATGGAAGACTGTTTGTAGCCACTGGAGAAGCACTTATAAATGTCCAAAAGATCAAGTTAACACTAAATGTGCATGATGAACAAATTAGTTTCAAAGTTCTCAAAGCCATGCAACACCTTAGTGAATCGAAAAGTTGTATGATGATTGACCTAATTGACTCCTTAGTCCAAGAAACTGTTGATACAGGAGCCTTTGAAGACCCTCTTAAACACATGGATTCCAAAATGGAAGAGGAAGATGAGTTGAATAATACACATTTAATGGAGGATGGCATTGTAAGAAGGTGTTGTGAAGCAACCCGACTCCCAACCAAGCAGAATCAAACATCAAGCTAGTAACATTAAAAGAGTGCTTGTTGGGAGGCAACCCAACCACAATCAGTATTTTCATACTTTTTTTTTTCAATTAAGCATTCCATTAGAGTCTGTTGTATTCTCCTTCCTCTCTGTTCTTTTGCAACTTTTTTCTTCTCCCTTTTCTTGTTTATGGTATTTTTCAGTTAAATAAAAAAAGGATGTGTGAAGACAAGCGCCTAAGGGGGGAGCCATGCTCCTTCGACCATACATTGAAGGTGGCGCCCAGTGCCAGGTATGGGAATCCAGCACCTAAAGCAAGGGAAGCTCCCAGGGGAGCAAATTTTGGGTGGCGCCCAGCACCCAATGACCAAGTCCGGCGCCAGGTGCTCAAGCCCAACGCTTGGGACTCAAGCCTGGCTCATTTGATTGGTTTCTGAAGGAGTGATGCCTAACTTCAAAACTTGGCACCCAGCGCCAAGCAACAATGTTCCCCTGGATGACTCCCTCACTTTTACTCATACATCCTCTCCAAAAAGATTTTAATCCTTGTTTCTTTAATTCTTATTTTCTATTCTTAATCTTTAAACTTCAAGTAAAATTTTGTTCAAAACATGTGCATGCATATTCATCTTTCACTTTGTTTTTTTTAACTGTCACCATGAATTATCTTTCAAAAGTAATCATTATGCATGCACGACACATCATTTCAGCCACACATCTACCATGCATATCATTCTTCCCAAGCTCTGCCCATATCATAATTCACATGCATGAAATTAAGGCTTGCATTTACACCTTACCTCTATACTTTCAATATTTTAAATTTGGCATTTAGTTTTTGTTTTTCACTTATTCCTTCTGCACACATGTTCACCACATATATCATCCTGCATTCACAGCCATACAATTCAAACTCCAATGCATTATAAATTCACATGTATTTTTCATTCATACCACATCACATACACGTTCAAACTTCTTATTTTCTCCACTTCATATTCCATTCTTTTCATACGGCCAAATTATAAGTTTGGTATTGTGGTTGTGCTGTGCATTACTATGAGTGTTAATACAAAAATTCAAAATGTCTCTATTTAAAAAGAGAAAGAAAAAGGAACTGGCTACTCTATCCTTTAACATAACCCAGTTCCGATCCAAACTCCATAAGGACCGGTACAGAATGTGGACAAAAGGGAAATCAGTGATTCTCAATGTGAGGTTCGACTTGAAACCGAATGAATATCCGGTCATTCAAGCCGAAATCTCCCGATGGAAATAGTGTATTTTGGAAAAACCACCAAGGAGTATGTGTAACTCCCTACCATTTATTGCCTTATGCTTAAGTCATAGTTCAATTATGGTTTGGTGTTATGACACACGGCTGGGATATAAAGGCTTATGTATGGAAAGAAGTATTAAACTAGAAGCCTAGAAAAAGGATTTAAAACTCGGATAATAGACAATTTGCTGATTGTTCACACTTGATACATGCATAAGCACGTCAAAAGAAAGGTAGATAATTAAAAATTTGAAGGAAGAATAAGAGTAAGAGACATATATAAGTATATATAAATATTTACTAGTTTCGGCCCGTGAAGATTATACTGGCTAGAGTTACCACAGTAAAACAGTTTGATAAACATATCCTATCTCTCCAAAATACATCATAAGCCTCTAAAGGCAAGTTTTCAAAATAAATACATCATATAAGTTCTTTTCCAAAAGGAGGAGAGAATTTAAATTCAAAAAAGAATAAAGTATCTTCTTCGCTGTCTTCCAAATAAATCTTTCTCTCACTAAGGAGCGCTGGGACCTACATATGAAAAATAACAATTTTCACAACGGGTGAGAACATCATTCTTTTAGGTTTTCAGTAGGGTAATAATTCCAAATAGAGATTATGTAAAACGACATGAACCCACTAGGCAATCCTAATTCTCCAATCCCACAAGGTTCAAGCCTAGGGTTCGTACTAACCAGAACATGGCAACTTGCCTAAGGGATTTTAATCTATCTATTTATCTCAGTTTTTTCACAAATCTCCAATCACCACGTCTCATTAGGAACAACCCTCAGTATCACCACCACCAGCATAAGAAATACACAAATAGAGGGTACAGATAAAGCAATTAGTTTAATTAGCATATAGATACAATTATTCAACAAGGCAAACCAAATACAAGATGCACATCCAAATAATTCACACAAATGCAAATGATTATGTCTGACCTATGGCCAATAAACTCATCAATCAGTTATAAGTCAAAACCTGACAACTCCAGTAGCAAACCCTGGACAGTCCCTCGGTGCGCACATCCCCAAAGCTCGTACTCATATTCATTCATCAATAACATTAGGGATTCATCCAGGAAGGTCTAAGTGCCCGGCCATATCTTGCGATGGAGTCAGCAAAGTTTCAATTCCGACCGGTAGCAAGCGAGACAAAACCACAATCTTTGCATATTATCCCAGAAGCTCAAATACTGATCAGGAGCAAGCAGGACAAAACCACAATCCTTGTATATTACCCCGGAAGCTCAAATATTAATCGAGAGCAAGCAGGACAAAACCACAATCCTTGCATCTACCCTTAGAAGCTCAAATATCAATCAAACTCATTCTCTTTATCCAATCATATCAACTCATTCTCATCATCCAATCATATCAACTCATTCTCATCATCTAATCATATCACCTCATTCTCATCGTCCAATCATATCAACTTATTCTCATCATCCATTCATATGAACTCATTCTCATGACCCAATCATATCAACTCTTTCTCATCATCCAATCATATCAAATCATTCCTGCAATCACTTCCGACTCACTTCAACTTAATATTTTCCTCTCCAACACTTTCTATCCTCTAATTCACCGGCTCTATACCTGTTATAGGATTTACGATAGTTTGAAACGTTAAGGAAATGGTTTAAAGGCATAAGATTCGTTCCAAATCCTAGAAACTAGTTATCGGATTTTAAAAATAGGACAGTTGTGCGTACGCATGCCTCGTGCGTACGCACAAGTTTTCCTTTTGAGCGTAGGCGTGGTACGCGCACAAAAAACCATTCAATTCTGAAAATGCAGGTTGTACGTACACATGCCTCGTGCGTACATGCAACTCCATTTTTGTGCGTGTGTGTGAAACTCGCACGAAATCATTTCACTTCTGTTACACCCCTCATGCGTATGCATGACCTCAGTTTTCTGCAACTTCTACAGAATTTAGTTTTTTATACCCAATTTCAAACTCTTATAACTTTTTCTACAAAATTTCATTTTCCTTCATTTTTAGATGGTTTTAAAAAATTTTCCACTAAATTTAATTTAAGACAAATCTCATTCAAATCCAAACTCCAAGCGTCATGTCATGGTCCGTCGAAGTTGGCTAAAAATCTAATTTTTACCAATTTCACATGATCCCTTAATTCCATCCATTCTTAATTCAATTCAATCCTAAACCAGTTCAAAACCATTTCTACACATTCAAAACACTCATTCATCAATCCTCAACTATTCTACTCCTAAATTAACCAACTTTCAACTTATTTAATACATTCTATTAACTATGTCCATATTCATCAACAATATGCAACATTCATATATTCAAACTCTCAATCAACCAATAATCAATCATCTCATTCTCATACAATAATTTACACCACTTACCAAATAAGGGATTTCTCACCCTATCACGGCCTCCGACCCAATTTTCACAAACCACAATATTCATACATCCAATTCTCAATTAAATCTCCAATATACATACTCATTTTCATGCAACGTAACACCAACATATATCACAGTATCCAAATTTTAACATCACATCATACTTTTCAATTTCATGTCAAAATACCTCAACCAACACAATACTCATACTACCAATTATCTAAGCATATCAATAATCAATTCCATTTAATTTATCCTACGAGCAAGCAACCTAGGTTTTCACATAACCTTACATAATTCCTACTCAAAACTAAAACATGTACCTTAATGTCGCAATTCCAAGCTTCCAAGCTCTTCCTTCCAAAATTTCACCAAGTCAAGCTTCCAATCACTCAATCTAATACCATATACAATTTGGCACAATATCAAAAACTAGGTTTTATATAGATTCATGAACCAAGAGAAAAAAAAGAGTTCCTTACCTTTATTCACTAAAATTGGTGATGGATACCACCAAAAACATAAGTTAGAGAACTCATAACATCAAAATCACAAAAATCCTCAATACCTCTGTCAAAAATGTGTAATCAGAATTGATAGAGAAACTGAGGGCTAGAATTTTGAGTTATTTACCAAACTAATTAGATAAAATTAAAGAGAAGAAGACAAGCTTTGTGTGGCCGTAAACGGTGCGACGATCGGAGATCCAAAGCAAAAGTTATGATGGATTGAAGGTGAGGGTGGCTAGGATTTCATCTTTCTTTTCTATTTTCTCTTCTATAACGTGCTCTCTCACTTAGATGGGGACTTGAGCTCAGTGTGGTCTAATTTTATTTTCTAGCCTTTAGCTCAACTTTGGACCAAAACTTTTAAGATAAGTGTTTTAATTCGTATCGTAAATATTTTTTTCTAGATTATAAATATTAAATCCCAAATTTTTTTGCTTCTATTTAATTTATTTATTAGTTGTCAATTAATTATTTAGTGTTTTGCAAGGTTTTACAGTATAGACTTTACCTTAATCCATGAGTTCTATGCCATTGCATGGATGACCCATGAAGAGGAGGCTCAAGAACTCGAGGAACCAAGATTTATGAGCTTCGTCCGAGACCAGCCCATTAACTATGGGCCTCGAAAAGTCTCCGAAGGGTTCTTCGCCTTCCTCCTCCACCTCGTTCTTCCAACTCCAATCACTGTGATTATTCCGCAAGAATGATGAGTAATAGGAGATAGCTTGAGGTATTTCATGACATCTATATCCCAGGGGCAAAGTGGAAGCTTGATGCTAGGGGGTGCCAAATCAATTAAGGAGGTCGGATCTCGTCTCTGTCGCTAAGGGATGGTTGGATTCATCCAATATTCACTTGTCCGTATCTCTAATCATTCTGAGATAACAATGGACCGAGCCATCCTTATCCACTCTATCATGATTGGAGAAGCAATTAGAGTGGAGAACCTCATTCTCCCACATATAAAAATCATGGCACAAAGTTCAGACTCAAGATCAAGGCTCGGATTCCCAGGCCACATCCATCGTCTCTGTGAAGCAGCTGTGGTGTCTATTGAGTAATACACCCCTATAAAAATTACAAGGCTCATCACTGTGGCGGTAGTGGAAAGAAAGGCAAGAAGGTACCACATTGAAGTCCAAGAAAAAGGAGCCATAATAACAGCCTCCTCTGTAACCACCCTACCCCGACGAGGCCTGTGATTCCTCATTCTTTACAACGTTCGCTGACGTGCATATGATTATATATATATATATATATATATATATATATATATATATATATATATATATATAGAATTAAAACACGTAGCGCTAAATCTTGGTAATTAGATAATTACCTCTACAGTTAATTTATTTCTTTTAAAAATAACTACCTCTTAATAATTCATAAGGAATTACCCTAGAGGTGTTACCAACTATTAATCTGGTTTTTTCCTTCCTCCATTTCAAAGTCATGGTTTTTTTCTTCTCCTGGTTCAAACGAACCAAGCTTCCCTTAATTGAACCTAACCCTAATTTCTTTCCCTCTCAGCACCGTTTGGAACTCTGATTACACCTCCTTAAACGTGCATTGATGTTGTGTTGAAGTGAGGAGAAGACATGAAGCCTCTGCACCACCTCATCCCACTTCCTTTTCTTCCACCTAATGAATCTAATGCTCATCATTCTCTTCAAATCAAAGACACGCGCAAAACGAAGTAGAAGAATAGAGAAGAGAAGCAAAACGAAGCTGAAGAGGAAGGAAGAAGCCATCCGCAGCAAGAAGATAGGCGTCCCACTTCACATCACTCTGAATCTTCGAAGCATCATTGCTGGGTGAGAACCAGTAACTTCCCTTTTTCCTCTTCTTCAAATTTAGAGAAAGAAATTCTGTTGTTCCACTTATTCCACCACTGCTATTCTAATTTCAATTCTTGCTAGAACAGTAGTAGTCGTAAGCAAGAACTCTTCTCATGCTCTAACTGGGGTCGGCCGTTTGTCCTTGGAGGAGAGGCCGAAGCTCTAATTCCGTGTGACTAGAGTTTTGACTCAGGAAAGAAGCAAAAATAGAATCTTTAACTTCAAAAAGAGGCAAGGGTTAGAATTATAGATTAGCTATGGGTAATTATTTATACGTAATTTTGATTGATGATAATGAGTTTGTATGATTGATACTGCTGAAATGGTGTTAATTGGCTGAATCATTGTTGATGGATGTAGTGCAGATTTTTAATGTTGTGAAGGTGTGATTATACTATGTAAATTATGTGAATTCCTGATATACGTAGAACTGAGGCTTTTTGGGCAGGGTTATGAGATAATTTATGTAGATATGGTAATGAGTAATGAGAATTATTGATTGGTATAAGTTAGAAACTTAGAGGATTAAATTTGATTGTTGAAAGTTAGGAAACCTTGCTGTAGAAATTTTTGAAAATAGATTGGATAGCAACTTGAAATAAATTCTGGAAGCAATCTGGCTTGTTTTTAAGAGCGAAATTATTTTTATAACGAACTTCAAGAGGTCAAGATTCCTCCATAAAAATTTCAGAGAATTTGGCCAAGCGGTTTGGAAGATTTGAATTTTTGAACTTTAGTGGTTGCTGCATAATTTTCTGGTTTTCTGGTTCTGCAGTATCAACTTTCAGCCACTAGAACATTTGATTTACTTGTTATTTTGAGTTTCTTCCATAAGAATTTTATAGATCTATCAGTCTATTTTAAGTGAGTACAAATTTCATATTCATAGCTATTTTTTAGAGTTAGTTAGTCTCTTGGAAACTAGGTTGTTTGCAGGAAATTCAGAACCAATTTAAAGAAACAGGGCAACACTTCCAATTGATATTTAATTAACCAAATGAGGTGCTATAGACCTTAAATTTAGTTGTCCTAAAACTTATGGGTGTTAAGTGTATTCTCACAAAAATTTGGAAGTATCGGATTAGAATTGGATTTATCATAAATTTTTCAAAAACATAGCTGCCTGCTATATTTTTCTAAATCTTCTTAGGGCAGTAGCAGATTTTTATTAAGTTTGCTATAAAATCCAATTATAATCCAAATACGATAAAATTTTAACTTCAACCTGAAGGATATGTCTAGATTTGGCAGCATACATGACCTTAGTGAAATGAAAAGAAAAGGATGGACTTTTGGTTTCTAACAGAGTTTATGTTAAATGGTGATGCAGAGAGTTGTGTAATTAAAATGGTGATGCGGAGGTGCGTGCATGTAATTGGTGATGTGAAGGTATAATAAAAGAAAAAGAAAATGAGAAACAATGAATGAAACAAAAGTTGAGAATTGTATGTTGAATGGGCCTTCTGCCAAATTGCTAATGCGAAAGTGCCCGCCTAACTAATAGACTGAGATTGCTAATGCGGGAATGTTCACCTAACTTATAGCCTGTCTCTTATCGTGATGTCAAGATATTCTAACTGATATGGGTCCGCCCATGATGATAATTGTGCCTAACTGACACGGTAAAGAGACCATATTCGGGGTTCGTCCCGAGTAATGTTGGGTTGCGGATAGACAACCGATGCATGAGCTCATGGCCTGTGCTAGGAATAGGCATGCATCATCTTGTTTGCGCATACGAACTTCCTATGAATTATTTATTGCCATTTCTTAATTGTCTATACTATTTACTTGTTGTATGTATGTTTGTGCCCTGTGTTTCTGTATTCGTTCTTTTTCTGTTTCACGACAACTTAGAGACAAGACCTTATGCTCCCTTTTACCTTGCTGAGAACTCTAGGTTCTCACCCTTCTTCTCTTTCTTTCTCCTCCCTCCCCAGATGGGTTCGGCAAAGGAGTCCATTGAATTTCGGGTTTCGGTACATCGCTCAAGTTTTGATCCTGGCATGTCGTACGTATTCACTCTAGCTGAAGACCATTCTGGAGATTGACGTAGTTGACTTTTTACTCCTTTTGATGATCAGTAGTATTACTTTCCCCTCGCTTTTGTAGTACTTTTAGAGGGGTAGGACCTCTTGGTAGTTTGGTTCCAGTTTAGGAAATCCTTGTGAGAGTTGGGACTGACTTCCTCTTTTGTATTTGTATATATAAGTTGGTGTAGTACTCGGCTTTTCATAAATGACATGTATCTCTAAACTTAACTCATGTGTATGATTGTATATATGTATATATGATATTTTCTATTACCAAGTATTTATCTATGATATGGCTTTAATTATTAACCTTGCAAGCAACTAAATGATTTTTCATGATAAATAAGTTAATTACGCTGAATCGATAAAGGCTTATATTAACATTTGCTTATGACAAGTAACACGTAAACGTTAACATTGGTCATGAAATGTTAAAAGTTGGGGTGTTACATCCTCCACCTCCCACACCTGAACCTCAAGTAGGCCCAAGTTAACCTTAAGCTCAAGAGGTTGACGTGCAAAAATTCTACCAGGAGTTCCAACAATTTCGGTTGGATATGACTGAAAGAATGAAATATCTATGTGCTTCTGCCCATTACTCACATTGACAGCAAGTTCCCCCTACCAATATATGGACCAAATATGCGAATGCAACAGGATGGAGGAGGAAGCTCGAAGAATATGGGAGAAAGCACGAGAAAGACAAAGAATGTGACCTCCTCGGACCCCGGAGGAAAAAGTTGAGACAGAGGATAAGGAAGGTAGTAATGATGAATGATGAACTTGGTAATATGAATTTTTTTTCTGATGGTTAGTTATTTTTCTTTCTTTTTCTTTCTTTTTTCTTTGTCATCGTTTTCTTTTTCTTTCTTTCTTTTTTATGCATCATGTTTTATGTTTCTATTTTATTTGTTTTCTTTAAGTGCTTAAAACTTTTACTTGTTCTCCAATACTTTACTGATGTAAAGAGAGTGACTTTTAATGATAAATAAAAAAGAAGTTCAAAAAAAACGGTGTGGTTATTAGAAGTATGGTTATATAGGAATAGTATATTGAAAGTTGTGTGACTTTAAATGGAAATCGTGTTTAACCTTTTCTCTTAATTACTTGACTAAGGAATTGGTGATTAATTAAGTTAAGAGAAATTAAATGGCCAAAGAATTAGAATTTGGTTAATAATGATTTGTTGTGAAAAGATTTTTGCATGAGTCAAAGTAGGAAAACATAAGAATTACTTCTTCGAAATGTTAAACATCTCCGAGGTCTTTGACATCTTATTCTCTTATTACTTCTCCAAAGTTTATAAGCATTAATTCATTCACAAACCCACTGTTCTTTGGTTCTACTTCAAGATTTACAATTCTCTTGCCAAGATTTGATTGATCTAATTAGAGATTCAATTAGATATTACTTGATTCAATTCGTTAATCCTCATAGGAATGATATCCACTCACTATGGTATTACTTAGAGCGATTTGGTGCACTTGCCAATATCCAAACGCATCAATTTTGGCTCATCATATGTGAAGATGGAGCAAGAGTTTGACTATTGGTTTGACCTTCTAAAGATAGAGGATTCGACTATGTGTGATTGGGCAAACATAATGCAATATAATAAGTGGACCTAGCATCAGCACAGTGGGAGAGGGTTCAAATACGTGACCACGAACATCTCTGAGTATATTAACTATGTTCTAAAAATACACAAAGAATTTTTTTGTCACCTCACTGGTGAAGTCCATATATGGCAGGCAAGCAGAGCTATTCGTTCGTTAAAAATAAGAGTTGGAGACAAAGTTGGGGATTGGCCACCAATTCTACCAGGCACAGAGGAAGGCCATATAGTGCAACTTAAGGAATTCGAGATTCTTCACAGTGACCCTATTAGATATGCATCACTTAGAGTTCATTATGGTCGAGACGAGTCCTACCGGTAATTTCTCACTTGTCTCATATAGAGTATCAATTAGGTTTTAGATTTTCTTAGTAGTTTTTAGGTTTCTTTTTCATTTGTTTTCTTAGATTTCAATCAAATTTCTTATGTTTTCTAGTGAAAATTCAAAACTAATCAAGTATTTAAAGTTATATTAGTATTATTGTGTTTTTAGGAGTTTTTGTTCTCAAAATAATCAAGGATTAAAGTCTTTAAATAAAATAAAAATACGGTGCAAGGAAGGTCCAACCAAGACCCGAAACACCAAAACCGGATGCCTAGCCTTGAAGCATGGATGCCCAACGGCTAAGCACACAAGCCCGGTGGCCAAGCACATAGGCCCGGCATTCAAACACATGCCAGGAAGCCTTCCACATTTTTGCACACACGCCCGGATGCCAATCCCCCAAGCCCGGCGGCTAGCACCCCCTGGAAGGCCAATTTGGGCCAATGCCCACATTTGAAGGAGTACACCCGACGTTCTTAAGCCTCAACTCCCAGGATCAGCACTTATTAAGGCCCAATTTCAAAAATACAAATTATGAGAAGCCTTAATCTCATCTGAAGATTCAATATTCAAGAGATTATTTATCATAAATTTCTTCTTGAAAGATAAATATTTGGTTATGTGAATTTGTTTTTAGATTATATTTGAATTATTATTTTGATTTGAATTTAAGTAGGTAGTTATCTATCTTATCTTTCCTGAAGATAAGATAAGAGTTTATTTTTGAATTTGAATTTTAGATAGACCTTAGGATATAAATAAGTGAACAAGGTTCACAAGAGAGAGACTTCTGGAGAAGGATCTTCGGATCCCAATCCAGAATCAGATCATACACAATCTCTCATCATTAGGATTAGTGTTTTCTTTATCATGAGTCACTAAACCTCCATTGTTGAAGGTTAGGAGCTCTGTTTGGTTTAAGTATTTATAATGTAAGTGTTTTCTTTATTTTAATTCATGCTTCTTTACTTTTTCAGGATTGAGTTTTATTCTTCATCACTAAAGGTTAGAACTATTTGGAAATATTCTAATTTTGCCTTGGATTTTGATTTTTTATTTGGGAAAATTAAGTTTAGAATTAGTTTGAAACTCCTCTCATAATCTTCAATTATCTAGATCTAGTTTGAATAAGTGACATATAATTTGGCTAGTGATAATTCTTGAACATAGTGTGGCTTAAAAATCGAAATCGTTCTTCACCTCTTCTCTTGATTAGTTAACCAAGAAATTGGTGATTAATTGGATTTAAAGAAATTAAATTACCAAGGGATTGAGATTTCATTATAAATGATTTGTTGTGAAAAGATTTTTTCATGAATTAAATAAGAAAGCATAAGCATTGTTCTTCCAAGAATCAAACATCTCCGAGGCCTTCAACATTCTCATCTATTGATTTTACTTCAACTTCAAAGCATTGATAAACCACTATTTTATGGTTTATATTGTGTTTAATTGAGTGGTTTTTATCAAATTCTTGCCCACTTATTCATATGATTTGCATGATTTTACAATTCCTTACTAGTTTAGTTCTATGGTTGAAAACTTGCTCCTAGAGATGTTTTAATTATGTATTTTAATTCCCCTTTATACCATTCGATGCCGTGATCCATGTGATTAAGTGTTTCAGGCTTCATAGGGCAGGAATAGCTTAGAGAATGGAAAGGAAGCTTGCAAAAGGGAAGGAGCACAAGAAATAAAGGAGACAACCAGCGAACAGCGACGCGCACGCATGGCTGACGCGTGCGCGCGATTTAGGCAAAATCACAGCGATGTGTACGCGTGCCTGACGCGTACACGTGGATTGGAGTCCGCACAAATGATGCGAGCGCGTGCCTGACGCGCACGCGTGGAGGGGAAAATCGTTAAATGACACGTACGCGTGACATGCGCGATCTCCAAAAAATTCAGGAGACGCTGGAGACGATTTTGGACCGCGTTTTGACCCAGATTTTGGCCCAGAAATATAGATTAAAGTCAGAAAACATGCAGAGACTCAACATATGAGATCATACACACAATTTTAGGTTTAGATGTAGTTTTTAGAGAGAGAGAACATCTCTCTCTCTTAGGATATAGGATTAGGATTCCTCTTAAAGGAATTGGGATTTCTTCTTCTTAATTTTCATGTTCAAGATTCCTTTTATCTATTTTCCCAATTTAATCTATGAACTTTTCCATGATAGATTTGATTTCTTTTATTAATGCAATTTAAGGTATTTCAGATATATGACTTTTATATTCTTTGTTCTGGTTGATTAATTGGTGACTCTTGAGTTGTCAAACTCATCGTGATTGATAATTGTTATTTTTGCTGATTGATTTAGATTCCTATAACTCTAGTCTTTCCTTAGGAGTTTACTAGGACTTTAGGTGTTAAATTGATTTATCCACTTGACTTACCTTCATAGTTAGAGGTTGACTTAGTGGGAGGAAAAATATAATTCTCATCACCATTGATAAGGATAACTAGGATAGGACTTCCAGTTTTCATACCTTGGCAGGAGTTTTCTTTGCTATTGATTTATTAATTCCTGCAATTTATTTATCTTGTTCAAACCTTTGAAAACCCCAAAATATATCTTTGCACAACCAATAATAAGAACACCTCCCTGCAATTCCTTGAGAAGACGACCCGAGGTTTAAATACTTCGGTTATCAATTTTATCAGGGGTTTGTTACTTGTGACAACCAAAACATTTGTACGAAAGGATTTTCTGTTGGTTTAGAAGCTATACTTACAACGCGATTATATTTTTAAATTTCTTTACCAATAGAAAACCCGATCGTCAAAATGGCGGCGTTGCCGGGGAATTGCAAACGTGTGACTTATTATTGGTTATTGTAAATATTTTTTTTTTAAATTTTTATCTTATCTCATTTTTTTTTTCAAAAATCATATCTTTTTCAAAATCTTATCTTATCTTTTTCAAAATCTTAACTTATCTTTTTTTCAAAAATCATATCTTTTTCAAAATATTTTCTTTTTGTTAGTTTTTTTTTATTTTCTCCTACTACTATGAACTCTCACCCCTTTGACTATGAGTCTGGTTACAATTATGTTGCAGGAAGAGGAGATTACAACGAGAACATGCATCGATGTTGGGACAATCAAAGATGGGAGGAGCCACAAGGATTCGATCAACCCTCATGGCAACAACCACCTCCAATGGACTATCAACAACCGTTCTGTGATGCATATCAAGGCAATGGCTATGGTGAGCACTCTTTTGATTATCAACAACCACCACCATATGCCTATGAACCCCCTCCTCAACATGACTTTAGACCACCATACTCACAAGCCCCTTTCCGCCATTCACCTCCATATGACCCGAACCCATATCCACCATACCAACCACCCTATGAATCGTCTGAACCATATATAGAGCCACCCCAATTCCACCCCAATTACTCCCAAGAACCACCACCTTAATATACACCATATCCATATCCATCAATCCAAGAGCACTATGATCCTACTTATGATAGCCGAGCACAACAAGAATCAAGGGATCGTCTCAAGGAAACAGTGAAAAAATTTCATGCAACCCTTCGCCAACTGGATCAAGCAATAAATCGATTACCTTCCTGACATTCGGACATTCAAGGAACCCCCATGGCTTCATGTGGAGAATATACTGAAGAACGTGGCATGAAGGAGAAGTTAGAAACTCCGGTAGACAGTGAGCAGCACGATTTGGTATTGGAACAATTAGAAGAAGCTACGCCTGCCATTGAAGAGGAAGAAGTGGTTGAAGACTTAGGAGATGCGGAACCTCCATGGGAAACTCAAGTCACAGAGCCCCCTTCTAAGGAGTTTGAATTTGATGTTGAGGAGGGTGTACAACCTCCAAGGCATATCATGGTTGAAGACTTTGAAGGGGACGATCAAGAGATAGATTCAATCATTAATGGGTGTGTCAATCGGCGTAATTGGGGTTTCACACAAAAAGTTGTGCGGGAGTCCAGATGGCCTCGTGCATTTTGCACGATCCCTAATCGTACGTGCCCATGATGGACGCTCTCGCGTCCCTCCCCTATACGCTCACCAACGCGTCCACGTGTGTGACGCGTTCGCGCCGTGCACCTTGCACGCAGCGCGCCGCCTAATCAGTTTTCTTTTCTTCTCTTTTCAAATCCTATTTCTTTCTTCTAATCCTCCCTCTTCTCTTCTTCATTCTTCTTCAACCTTTTGCACTTTTGTCCCCTCCCTTCTCATCCCTATTCTCTTTCACTTTCTTTTACTTAATTTATTTGCATACTTTCATTCATCTTTTAATTACTGCATTTAATTATTTTTTTTCTTAATTTTCTTTTTAGCATAATTATTTATGGTCTCTTTTTCTTTCTTTTTCATGCATTTTTATGTTGGTGTTGGAACTTTATTTAGGTCTTACACTATTGCTTGTGGATTATTATGGAGTTGTTTGACAATTCATATTAATTGTTTTCGAAATGCTTGCGTGTTCCAATTTTATTCTCCCCCTATCATATTAAACATGCATACTAAGTGTTTGTGAAAAAGCCCATATGGCATTGTGCATTCTTCATTATTCTATCCTTCTACCCTAATGCCTATTTTTTACAAAACCTTTTCCACATTTTATTAATTAATTATAATTGTCAATACCAACGTAATTGTCGGTTTGTTACGAGTAATAATACATTTTTAATTTGTGATGCTTGATCTATGCTACTCATGCCTTTGCCGGCATGATAATAAACATCTTGCATCCAATACTTACCATGCCTTGCTATATTTCCATTGATGAACTGATCACATGGAATCGCAACCATGTTTTTTGTTCACTATTTTTCTTACCTGGGCATTGATTATTACTTGCACTGTCCTTTTTCTTGGACTTACATGCTACTACTCTTTTCCCTTTCAGGATGGCCACCAAAACGGGTAAAGAGAAAGTCTCTAACAAGCCACCAGCGAAGAGTGGAACGAAAGGAGCACCGGCTGAGGAACCACAACCCCCGCCCACCTGCACATCTTTGCATGCACCAAGGACGGTGCAATCTTTATGTATGGGGAGGTCGATACCGATCTCCGTGGGTTAGTACCTTCCTGTCTCAACACCAATATTTAAATTCTCTTTGTTAAATTAGTTGTTGCATTTGCATGTTTGATTACATATTTTCTTGATTTTGTGCATATTTTACCACTTGGTTGAAGTAACATTTTCTTTTTCAAGGAAATTTTTATAGCATTTCACTAATTTAAATTAAAATTTTTGAAAAACTTATTTAAAGAAATATTATTTTGAAACGTGGTTTAGAGCTCGAACACACAAAACCAGTGAGATTTTGAGCCTATTTGATTGGGTGCATTTTATCAACCAATATTTTATTTTTGGTGTGTGTTATTCTCTCTAAAATTATGATCTTTGTCTTTTTTGATTCTATATTTCCATGGTTTAATGTATGCATGCACTTATATGATTGAGGCCTTATTTCACTTAGCTTACATACCCATATGGCCTTACACTTTTATTATCCTTTGCAAACCAATGGTGAGCCTGTTTTACCCCTTTGTTCTTTACTTTAGCTCATCACTAACTCTAAGCAGAAAACAATAATGTCCTTAATTTGAATTCTTGATTAGCTTAGACTAGTGAAAGTGCTCATGAATTAAGTGTGGGGAAAGTAGGTGTGGAAACGTTTGGTTTGGGAATTGAGTATGTTAAACTTTCTGTGAAAATGTGAAAAATGTTGAGAACATGTTTATGAAGCCTATACCTTAATCATATGCATCGGGAAAAACAAAAGAAAAAAATAATAATACAAGAAAATCAAAGAAAAAGAAAAGAAAAAGAGCAAATAAATAAAAAGGGGACAAAATGCCCCAAGTCAAAGTAATAATATCAATGCATATGAGTTGTACTTAAATTTGGGATGCATGAATGTGTGGTAAACATAGTTAATGGGCAGTTAGATCTTGCATTGTAATTACATGGATTGTCTTAAGTAGGTGGGAAAAGTTTAAGTTAATTAAGGATTCAGATTTTAGTCCACTTAACCAAATACAATCCTACCTTGACCTTGACCCCAGTACAACCCTTAAAAGACCTCTTAATTTGTGTATTTGTGCATTAAACTTTTGTTGATTGGTAGAAGAAGAGCAAGCCTTAGAAAGTAAGGTTAGTAGAGAATTGAGAGAATCGAACCTTAAACACCTGAGCGATTAGAGTGCATACACTTCTAGTAAGGGTTTGATGCTCGATTCCTTGTTCCCTGCTTTCATGAGCTATTTTCTTCTTGCAAGTTATCTGTACTTTATTTTGTGATTTGAATTAGTGAAATCCAGTTCATATTTACTGTTGAAAGATTTATTTACTTTTTCACCAAGTAGGTAGAATCATTTTAGCATGTAAGTTGCTTTCACATTCATAGGTTGCATTGCATGAGTCTTGCTTTTCCCTACTCATTTCATTTATCTCCTTAAGATAAGTATGAGGACATGCTAATGTTTAAGTGTTGGGAGGTTGATAAACCACTATTTTATGGTTTATATTATGTTTAATTGAGTGGTTTTTATCAAATTCTTGCCCACTTATTCATATGATTTGCATGATTTTACAATTCCTTCCTAGTTTAGTTCTATGGTTGAAAACTTGCTTCCTAGAGATCTTTTAATTACGTATTTTAATTTTCCTTTATACCATTCGATGTCGTGATCCGTGTGATTAAGTGTTTCAGGCTTCATAGGTCAGGAATGGCTTAGAGAATGGAGAGGAAGCTTGCAAAAAAGGAAGGAGCTCAAGAAATAAAGGAGACAACCAGCGAACAGCGACGCGCACGCATGGCTGACGCGTGCGCCGATTTGGGCAAAATCACAGCGACACGTATACGTGCCTGACGCGTACGCGTGGATTGGAGTCCGTGCAAACGACGCGAGCGCGTGCCTGACGCGCACGCGTGGAGAGGAAAATCGTCAAACGACGCGTATGCGTGACTGACGCGTACGCGTGACATGCGCGATCTGCAGAAAATTTAGGAGACACTGGAGATGATTTTGGATCGCGTTTTGACCCAGATTTCAGCCCAGAAACACAGATTAAAGTCAGGAAAGATACAGAGACTCAACATATGAGATCATACACACAATTTTAGGTTTAGATGTAGTTTTTAGAGAGAGAACCTCTCTCTCTTAGGATTTAGGATTAGGATTCCTCTTAAAGGAATTAGGATTTCTTTTTCTCAACTTTCAGGTTCAATGTTCCTTTTATCTATTTTCCCAATTTAATCTATGAACTTTTCCATGATAGATTTGATTTCTTTTATTAATGCAATTTGAGATATTTTAGATATATGACTTTTATATTCTTGGTTCTAGTTGATTAATTGGTGACTCTTGAGTTGTCAAACTCATCGTGATTGATAATTGTTATTTTTGCTGATTGATTTAGATTCCTATAACTCTAGTCTTTCCTTAGGAGTTGACTAGGACTTTAGGTGTTAAATTGATTTATCCACTTGACTTACCTTCATAGTTAGAGGTTGACTTAGTGGGAGCAAAAATATAATTCTCATCACCATGATAAGGATAACTAGGATAAGACTTCCAGTTTTCATACCTTGACAAGAGTTTTCTTAGCTATTGATTTATTAATTCCTGCAATTTATTTATCTTGTTCAAACCTTTGAAAACCCCAAAATATATCTTTCCACAACCAATAATAAGAACACCTCCCTGCAATTTCTTGAGAAGGCAACCCGAGGTTTAAATACTTTGGTTATCAATTTTATCAGGGGTTTGTTACTTGTGACAACTAAAATGTTTGTACGAAATGATTTTCTGTTGGTTTAGAAGCTATACTTACAACGCGATTATATTTTTAAATTTCTTTACCGATAGAAAACCCGATCGTCAAGCATTCTCTCAAATCTTCTCTATTTTTTTTTCTTCAAAGATCCACCATCCAAAATCTAAGGTTTGATCGATTTAATTAGAGATTTGATTAGACGTTGCTTGCCTCAATCCATTAATCCTCGTGGGAATGATATCCACTCTCCATGGTATTATTTGAACGATCTGGTGTACTTTTCAGTATTCGTGAGTATTAGTTTTCGCTCATCAAGATTTTGGTGCAGTTGTTGACGATTAATTAAGATTGAAAACATACGTCCGGCTAAATCACTAACTTAGATCCTATTTATTTTCTTTTCTTTTATTTTTTGTTTTATTTCCTTTTTTATTTTCTTTATTTTGTTTAATTCTTCTTTCCTTGTTTATTTTTTCTTCTTTATTCTGTAAGGTGCGTTTAATTTTTCTTTGTTTGTGTATAAGAGAATGATGAAGTTGGTTGCTATGGAAGAATCCTATTAAACAATAAACTCATGATTCAACAACTTTTCTTTCTCACAAAACAAGTGAAACTAACGTATATTATTTGTGATTTATGTGGAGGAGCACATAAGAATGAAGGATTTGAGCTATTTTTCCAGTCATTCACCAAGAAATTAAATTACATGGGACACCTTTCAAGACTATAGAATGGCCCGTACTTCCATAGATGGAAGAATCATCGTAATTTTGGTTGGAAGATCAAGAACAAAAATACTTTAACGCTCTATACCAATAGCAAGAAAATTTAATGCAATTCCAGAATCCTCAGGAACCATCACCCTTGAGCTTGCTATGGAGAAACTATCTCAATTCGCTCTTGAGTTTGCTATAGATAGACTATCTCAATCCACTTCTGCATTCATTCAACAAATCGAAAGCTCCATGCAAGAGACATGAGCAAAATTCAAGAATCAAGAAGCTTCCATAAAAAATTTAGAGAAACTTGCGAGCGCGGAAGCATACTTGAATTCATAAGCATGATTGAAAGAGTTTGGTTCTTTGATCTTCATCAACTAAAATTTTCTGTATCGCTGATAGTGCTGAATCACAACTCTTCTAATAGAAAAAGAGCTACGGATGTAGCTTTGATGTGTTGGGGACCAAAAACCTGAAGTCACTATTTATATTCGAGTGTGGCACCCATTAAACCCTAAAAACCAAATAAAATAGTATCTTTAATTTTATTCTCATTTATTTCCAAATCAAAAGTAATAATGACTTATTTAATTCAATATTTATGGAGATCGCCGTTATATAAGTCATTTAATGTGAAATAGCTTAATTTATAATTATAATTAATATATATATATATATATATATATATATATATTGCCCATGAATAGATTAGGAAAAAATAATTTTCTAACAATCTCCCACTTGGGCTATACATATATATATTTTTTTGAGATAATCACATCTTATAAACTTTATGCACATATCTGAATGCTTTAATCATATTAGTGTCGCGATAAAACCACAATGATCACCATACAAATATACTAAATGACATAGATCAAATTTGTATGAGAAAATTCAGAAATTACATGCGAAAATGATCATATGCATGTCTATTTTCAACTGGTCAAACTTTATACCTTTATTAGATCATGAGTCAGAGTGAAAACAAACTAACACTGTAAGAAAAACGCTGAATATTGTCGGATTTACCGTCGGATTTGGCTATAAATTCATAATCGTCAAATATTATCTTCGGACTTGATATTCTGATAGTAACGTCGACTGTAATATTTGGCGGAAAAAAAGAAATTATCGTGCACCCTAGTACCGTCAAATTTATTGGCGGATAAATCCGACGATAACCTTGTTTAGTGAAACACTCCATTTTGGTCACATGAAAAATGCCACCGTCTAATTTTCTGACGGTAATTGTACCCTAAATGTGAACCTTCATCTCTTGTAAATCTTTTTGAATTGCATGATTTAGCCACCACGTGATTTGAATTTTATTCTTTGATTAGGAAATCTCTTGTTGGATGTTGTGCATTTACCTTAATGCATTGTGCTTCTTGCTCATATGCATCCATATGTTTTTGGCTTGAATGCTTCATGCTTCTTTAGTACTTGTTTGGTTGTCTTGACCTACGAGTTTAGAGCATCTCAAGTGCACTAGAATTAGTGAAGTGCATACTTCTCTTGTGACACCGCTTTTCATGTTAGTGTATGTTTTAGACCGCATGCATCCTAGAACACACACATGCTTAATTCATTAATGTCACACTAATTCACTCACTTCATTCTAGTGATTATTACCTCATTCCAACAATATACGCTTCCTTGCTTTTGTACTTTCTCATCTTACGGTGTTATTTTCTATTTTTCATGAATGATGCACCATAAGCAAAGATGGAAGCAGAAAAAAACACGCAGCAACCGGTTGATCCACCAACTAAAAGTGGCAACCCAGAGAGTCGCCATACCCCCTTTCTCATCTTTGAATGCACCGAGGACGGTGCAAACTTTTAAGTGTGGAGAGGTCATCCGACCGTGCGGCGCTTTTGGGTGACAAGTTTCTAATCCCAACACTTTTGCATTTCATTTTTAGGTCTTTTAGAATTTTTACTTGTATTTTCTTATTTTGCATATATATATAATAAGCTTAGTCAAAATCATGATATTTTCCAAGGATTTATTCTATAGGGCATCCCAATTAATTTGAGTGAAAACTTTTCACTGAACTTGCTTGAATTATATCTTGTGGATCATGCTTTGAGCTAAGAACACAAGCTTGTGAGTTTTGAGTCTAATGATGTGGTTACATCTTATAACCACTTATTTCCCTTCATGTGTGCAATTGTTCTCTTTCTATGATTGTGATCTTTGATTTATTTGATTCTTTATGTCCATTATTCCATCTATACATGCATTTATATGATTGAGGTCATCATTTCATTTAGCTCACTTACCCAAATAGCCTACCTTTTACCTACCGTTGTTAGCCAACTTTGAGCCTACGATTAACCTACTTGTTCTTTAATTTAGCACATTACAAGCCTTAAAGTGAAAAACAATAATTGTCCTTTATTTGGATCTTTGATTAGCTTAGGCTAGTGAGTGTGTGCATCATTAAAGTGTGGAAAAACTTGGGACATTGGTTAGAAAAAGGTGTGTGTTGTATTTTTGTTGAAAATATTGGGAATTGGGTACATGCTCATGTGTTAATTAAATGTAAAACCATATATATTGATACTCTTGTATGTACCTTATTGCAAAAAGAAAAAAAAAAGAAAATGAGAAAATAAAAAGAAAAAAATATATATCAAAAGAGAAAAAAAAGGAAAAAAACAAAAAGAAAATAGAAAGAAAAAGAAAAAGAAATAAAAAAGGGGACAAAGTGCCCCAAAGTAAAGTTCAATAAAGTCAATGCATATGAGTTGTGATAAAACGAGAATGCATGAGTATGTGAAAAAGTGAAGAATGGGTAGTTAGGTTAGCTTTGAAATTGTATAGGTTGTTATATAGGTTAGGTGGGAAGTTTAGGTTAATCAAAGATTCAAATCTCAAGCTCACTTGACCATATGCATCCTACCTTGACCCTAACCCCATTACAACCTAAGAAAAGACCTCATGATATATGTATGCATGTATGAAATAATTGTTGATTGTTAGATGAAAAACAAATCTTAGGGGATAATTAAGTGAATCGACCCTAAACACTTGAGCGACTAGAGTACAAACACTTCCGGTGAGGATTCGATTACTCAATTACATGTTTTCACCATGATCATCACTTTTCTTGCAAGTTTATAAAATCTTTAATAACTCAATTCAATTGTGGTTTGGCTTGGTTGTTAATACCTTTCGCCCTTATGCTTATATTGGTCTTCTTGGGAATTGATTTATTTTGACCAAGTACTTGCATCCATTTAGATAGTTGCATCTAGGTAGATTGCATTTAGTTAGTTTATATTTCAATAAATGATAGTACCCTTTACTTCTTTCTTGGTTAAGCATGAGAACATGCTTGGTTTAAGTGTGGGGAGATTTGATGAACCACTATTCCGTGGTACATCGTGTGCTTAATTTAGATGGATTCTATCCACTTTTCCCACATTTATCCAATAAAATAGCATGGTTTCATATTCTTATTATAAATTGTGCTTAAGTGTGAAAAATGCTTTTTAGGCCCTTAATTAGTTAATTTTAATTCACCTTTGATTCCACTAGATGCCTTGATGTGTTTGTTAGTGAATTCAGGTTGAAAGGGCTAAAGATGGATCAAAGGAATGAAGAGAAAAGCATGTAAATGGAGAACTCATGGAAAATCAAGGATTTGGGATGCTGAGATCGACGCGCACGCGCAAAAGACGCGCACGCGTGGAAAAGTGAAGTCGCATGGCGACGCGTACGCATACATTATGCGTACGCGTGGATGGAAAATTGCCAAGCGATACGTACGCGTAACCCACGCATACGCGTCGATGCACGCACGTGACCTCATTAAAGTAAATCCATTGGAGGGCGATTTCTGGGCTTCCCAGGCCCAAATCCAACTCACTTCTGATGCTATTAAACCCAAGGATTGAAGGAGTTAGTTACCAATTATCACATAGTTTAGTTTTAACATGCTTTAGTTAGTTTCTAGAGAGAGAGGCTCTCTCTTCTCTCTAGAATTAGGTTAGAGGTAAATTAGGATTTCTTAGATCTAGGTTTAATTCATGCTTTGATTTACTTTTCCTTTATCAATTCTTGTTCTTCTACCTTTCCTCTCTCTAGTTTTGTACTTTAATTCTTGTAATTCTTCAATTTTATATTGATGCACTCTTGTTCTTCTATTTCTCTTTAATGCAATTTGAATTTGATTCCTTTTATTGTTGATTTAACTTGTTGTGTTAGTTTTTTGCAATTAGTAATTGTAGATCTATATTTCTTGCAATTTGATTTTACTTTTCTTTTATGCCTTCCAAGTGTTTGATAAAATGTTTGGAAGGATGTTAGTGTAGATTTTTCTCCTTTTGCCTTTGGTATAGTAATTAGTGACTCATGAGTTGTCAAACTCTTTTGTTGATTAATAATTGAAAGTTGCTAGTTGATTTGAATTCCACTAAAGCTAGTCTTTCCTTGGGAGTTGACTAGGACTTGAGGAATCAAATTGATTCATCCACTTGACTTTCCTCCATAGTTAGAGGTTAACTAAGTGGGAGTAATGAACAATTGTTGTCACAATTGGGAAAGATAATGAGGATAGGACTTCTAGTTCTCATACCTTGCCAAGAGCTTTTTACATCTGAGTTCATTTACTTTCTTGCCATTTACTGTTCTTGTTCCTTATCCAAAACCCCAAAATATGCACCTCATAACCAATAGCAAGAACACTTCCCTACAATTCCTTTGAGAGACGACCCGAGGTTTAAATACTTCGGTTATTAGATTTATTAGGGGTTTGTTACTTGTGACAAACAAATTTTTGTATGAAAGGATTATTGTTGGTTTAGAAACTATACTTGCAACGAGATTTCATTAGTGAAATTCTTTACCATCAATCCTCTGTTCATCAATCCTCTCCCTCTACTCTGACCATGCCAGCCGTTCATCATGGTCCCTACCTCCAATTATGTGCCTCCGTCCACGGCAATGCCACCGCTTTCTACCGTTCAACAGCTAACATCCATGGCGATGCCACTTCCAGGGATGGATGTCGTGGCCCTCGGAGTCCAGCCACGTAACTGAGGCAGTAGATGATTCCCCGCTACCACCTCCTACCACACGGTTGTGCATTTGGCCTGATGGCAGCACGAGG
Organism: Arachis hypogaea; assembly: GCF_003086295.3. Classification (NCBI taxonomy): domain Eukaryota; kingdom Viridiplantae; phylum Streptophyta; class Magnoliopsida; order Fabales; family Fabaceae; genus Arachis; species Arachis hypogaea. The sequence goes on from NC_092038.1 coordinate 26,574,660, forward strand.
TAAGTATCACGTTCAATGCTCATCTATTTCCTAATTATTGTTTTCTAGTTTTAATGATTATGATTCCTGTTATTGCTGAAAGTTCCTGAAACATGATTCATGTTTAGTGGATTTAGATTGATTTGGATTGCTGGTTATTGTTTTCAAGTTTTCATGATTATGATTCTTGTTATTGCTGAAAGTTCCTAAAACCCGATTCCTATTTAGTGGATTTAGGTTGATGTGGATTGTTGGTTATTGTTTTCTAGTTTTAATGATTATGATTTCTGTTATTGCTAAAAGTTTATGAAACCTGATTTCTATTTAGTGGATTTAGGTTGATTTGGATTGCTGGTTATCATCTTCTAGTTTTCATGATTATAATTCCTGTTATTGCTGAAAGTTCCTGAAACCTGATTCATGTTTAGTGGATTTAGGTTGATGTGGATTGTTGGGTATTGTTTTCTAGTTTTCATGATTATGATTCATGATTCTTGTTTTCTAGATTAAATAATTAGGGTAGATTCTTGTTTGTAGATTATTGTTAAGTATTTGCTAAACCCGAACGCGTGTACTCAGAAGATGACAAATGTCATCAAGCTGATGTACGACCAACCCTGGCCCAACTACACGAAGATCCCTATTGAGACCAGGAATCACTGATTTGAGAAATGGGTGGTAATTACCATCATCGTTTCTATTTTAAACTTTTTTAGCTAGTTTATATCCTCTATCTTATTTAACTAAATTTAAGGCTTCTTTCTTGCAGTTGCACACTGTTGCACACTCAACGTGTAAGTACATTGTCGGAGTTGAAGAGTTTGATATTGAGCAACCTCGGTGGTACAGAAGCGAGGGAGGTCGGAGGGGTGGGGTATAGGTTGCTAGCACCCATGGGTAATGAAGTTTTCCGGTTTTGACTATTTCGGCTTCTAGGGGACGAGCATGTGCAACTCATGTTCGACATCCATGGGAGGATCATGGCGGAACAAATGATGGAGTTTTCGCCGAGGTTGGAGATATTGGTCATGGTTGTTCTGTACACTCAACCTATGTACAAGACGACCGACCGATGTGCAAAATAGGGCCTAATCAACAGCTACAAACAACATCAATTTAAAGGAGTCATCCAGTCTTATCTCGTTTACAGTGTAAACGAGATATACACGTGTCAAGCTGATGTGTCTTATCTCGTTTACACTGTAAACGAGATATGTGCAAAATTATCTCGTTTACAGTGTAAACGAGATAAGCAAGGGTTACAGATTTCGGTAATATTTCTAAAATTATTTAATTCGGTAATTATTATACTTATTTTACTTATTAAAATAAAAAATCTGCTACATATTGGTTCTATTTTTCTAACCACAAACTAACCGGCAAGTACACCGGATCGTACCAAGTAATACCTCAGGTGAGTGAGAATCGATCTCACGAGGATTGATGGACTAAGCAACAATGGTCGATTAAATTACTTAGTTAGACAAAAAGGAAAGAGTGTTTGGGTCTCAATTGCATTAAACAGTAAATTCAAAAAATTAATAAAGCAAGCAGTAAACAAGTTGTGAATAATATATGAGAAAACAATTAAGGCTTCAGAAATATCTATTTTCCATATTGACTTTTCTTACTAACTATTTTAATCATGCAAGATTTAATTCATGGCAAACTATATGTGACTAAACCCTAATTCCTTAGACCTTTTTAGTTTCCTCTAAAATTCATCAACCGCCAATTCATTGGTCACTTAATTCCAATTAGAGGGTGAAGTTCAATTCTAGTTATATGCCATAGAAATTCTAATTACCCAAATATAAGAGGATTATATGTCACGTATCCCATTAAGTCCAGATAATTAGAAATTTAGGAGAATATGTTTTCAAGTTGTTGTTCAAGTAAAGAGCTTTTCTAAGTTATATAAGAACTCAATTAGAACAAAGGTAATACTTCTGTTCCACCCAAATTCATAAGATAAAGAACGAAAATAATTCTTGAAATATAAATCAGTACATGAATTAAAATAGAAAAATAATAGTATCAATCCATACAATAGACAGAGCTCTTAACCTTAATAGTGGAGTGATGGAGGAAAAATCATCGGTAAAGAATTTCACAAAGATAGTCGCGTTGCAAGTATAGATCTAAACTGACAATCAAACCTCAATCAAATTTAATTTGTTTGTCACTAAAGCAAACCCAATGAAATTAACCGAAGTATTAAATCTCGGGTCGTCTCTCGAGGAATTAGAGGGAAGTGTATTTATTATTGGTTATGAGATTATATCTTTTTGGATTTTTGAAATAAGGAACAAGGAAATATATATTGCAAGAAGAATAAACTAATAATTAAGTAAGCTCTTAGCAAGGAAGGAAAATTAGAAGTCATATCCTAATTATCATTATCAATTGTGATGGTAATTGCCTTTTGCTTTCACTTAGTTAACCTCTAACAATGAAGGTAAGTCAAGTGAGCAAAATCAACTTAGGTTCACAAGTCCTAATCAAAGACAAGATTTAGTGAAGTCTAAGCCAACTAGCAAATCTCAATTATCAATCAACAAAAGACTTTTGATAACTCAAGAGTCTCTAAATAATCAATCCAAGTTAAGAACATTAAAGTCTAATTTGAAACCCTCCCAAGCATTTTATCAAACACTTGGAAGGCACAAAATAAAAGCATAGAAAAGCAATAAGAGAAAACATAATCTAAAACCAACAATTGCAAGAGGGAATAATAACAATAAATTGAAGAAAGAGCAATAAATATGAAATACCTCAACTTGCATTAAAAAGAAATTGAATCTAACATGGAGTTCATAAACCAAATTGGCAACATGAAGTAATCAACAAGGGAAATAAATAAACTAGAATGCTAGAGAAATTAAAAGTAGAAGAGAAACTAAATTGAAACAAGATAGAATTCAGAAATTAGAAAGGAATAAAACTAAGACCTAAAATCTAGAGGAGAGAGCCTCTCTCTCTAGAAAACTACATCTAAAACCTAAAATTATGTTAATGAGAAGTCAATCCCTAATTCTGCTCTACTCCCAGCCTCGAATCTGTGTTTTCGAGCTTGAAATTGGGCCAAAAACAGCCCAAAATTTTCCCCCAATGATTTCTGATATGTACAGCACGTGGCTCCGTCACGCGTACGCGTTGCTTGTCTACCGCACTATCCACGCGTATGCATCACTTAACAGCAAGGCAACTATGACAAATTGCATATCATTTCTAAGCCCCGGATGTTAGCTTTCCAAGGCAACTAGAACTGTCTCATTCGGATATCTGTAGCTCAAGTTATAATCGATTTAATACGAAGAGGTCAGGCTTGACAGCTTTGCAATTCCTTCAATTTCTTGTATTTCTTCCACTTTTGCATGCTTCCCTTCCATCCTCTAAGCCATTCCTGCCCTATAAACCTTGAAAACACTTAGCAAACATATCACGGCATCGAATAGTAATAAGAGAGGATTAAAAATAGCAATTTAGGGCCAAAGAAGCATGTTTTCAATCATAGCACAAAATTAGGAAGGAAAATGTAAAACATGCGAATTCAATGAATAAGTGTGAGAATAATGGATAAAATTCACTAAATTAAGATCAAGATAAACCGTAAAATAGTGGTTTATCAATCTTTCCACACTTAAACATTAGCATGTCCTCATGCTAAGCTCAAGAGAAGCAAAAGAGTGAAGGGAAAATGGTAAGACTTATGCAATGCAATGCAACCTATGTATATGAATACAACTAAATGTAAAATACTTTTTCCTACTTGGTAAAAAGTAAATCAAAATCTCCAAGAACAAATATGAACTGGATTCCACTAATTCAAATCATGAAATAAAGTACAAGTAAACTTTCAAGAAGAAAGCTCGTGAAAGTCGGGAACAAAGAACGAGCATCGAACCCTCACTGGAAATGTATACACTCTAATCGCTCAGGTGTTTAAGGTTCGATTCTCTCAATTCTCTACTAATCTTACTTTCTAAGACTTGCTCTTCTTCTACCAATCAAAAAAAATTAATGCACAAATACACATATCAAGAGGTCTTTTCAAGGGTTGTAATGAGGTTAGGGTCCAAGTAGGAATGCATTTGGTTAAGTGGACTAAAATTCGAATCCTTGATTAACCTAAACTTCTCACCTAACCTAAGACATTCCAAGTCATTACAATGTAAAACCTACTACCCATTGATTATTTTTTTTATTTGTCACAAATTCATGCACCTTAATGTCTTTTGAATACCAATCATATGCATTAATTTAATTATTTTACTTGAGAAATTTTGTCCCCTTTTTATTGCTCTTTTTTTCTCCTTGTTTTTTCTTTTTTTTCAGTGAATTAATGCATATGATTAATGTGCTAGATGCATGAACAAGTGCTCAAATTGTTTTTATATTTTCATATAAGCATATAAAGTACCCAACCTCCTAAACATGTATTCCCCAATTCAATTTCCCCACACTTAATTCATGTGCACCTCACTAGTCTAAACTAACCAAGGATTCAAATTAGGGACAATTATTGTTTTACGCTTAGAGTTAATGATGTGCTAAAATAAAGAACAAATGGGGTAAAATGGCTCAACATGGGGTTGCAAAGGGCAATGATAGGGTAAGGACATATGGATATGTGAGCTATAGTGAAACAAGGCCTCAATCACATAAGTGTATGCATACATCAACCATGGAAATATAGAATCAAGCAAGATATAGATCACAATTTTAGAGAGAACAACACACACCAAAAACAGAATATTGGTTGATAAAATACAACCAATCAATTAGGCTCAAAATCTCACTGGTTTTGTGTATTTAAACTCTAAAACTATGTTCCAAAATGAATATTTTCAAACAAGTTTAACAAAAATTTTGATTTAAATTAGTGAAATGCTATAAAAAAATTTCTTGAAAAATAATTCATCACTTCAATCAAGTAGTGGTAAAATATACACAAAATCTAACAAACATGCAATCAAACATGAAAATGCAACAACTAACAAAGAGAATTAAACATTGGTGTTGAGACAGGAAAGTAACTAACCCACGGAGATCGGTATCGACCTCCCCACACTTAAAGATTGCACCGTCCTCGGTGCATGCAAATATGTGCAAGTGGACGGGTTGCTGTAGATGATGAGCTTTCCTCAAAGAGTGTGTGGCGGGACTCGTTTGTCCCCTATTTAGAAGTGTTCCGTTCCCCTTCTTGGTGGCCATCCTGAAAGTAGAGAAAAAGCAAGAAGAGTAACCCACAAACAAAGATATATAAACAAATAAAATATGGTTGGACTAATGCCAAATAATAATGAGGTTCTCACTACATGATAGCTACAACATGGAATTGAGAAAATAATATGAGCAAATGGCATATCAATAGTGCATGAATTGCAACAATGAGGGAGAGAGAGTGTGGGTAATGAAAGACAATATAACTTCATGTCAATGCAAAGGGAATACAATTGTCATAAAATATTAGCATTGACTTATAAATAACATCACCCAACAATATAAAACAAGTCACTAAACACCAAAATAATGCAAGAAAAATGCAACAGATGAATAAAAAAATTTAACACCAATGAAAAAAGAATAAACTTATAAAAGAAAATAAAAGCATGCACAAAGTTAAAATGCAATGAATTAAAGTATGCAAATGCAAGAAGTAAAAGGGAATAAAAGAGAATAAGGATGAGAAGCTAAAGAAATTTAGAAGAAGAAAGTAAGAAGGGAGGAAGAAAGAAGGAGATAGGAGAGAAGAAAGAAGAAAGAAATGAAAAATAGGGCGCGACGCGCGCGCCAGTCACGCGTGCGTGTGGAAACAGAAATAGCCATGCGACGCGTAAGCGTCGTCCACGCATATGCGTGGATGGCAAAAAACCACTCGCATGCAAAAGGCACGCTTCCAGCACAGTGGTAGCCCAACTTTCTGTCCAATTTACCAATAATGCCGATTTTTCATTCCACGCGTACGCGTAGCTGACGCTTATGCGTGGGTTGACAAAAATGCATGGGATGCGTACGCGTGGGGTGGCTTGTGCGCCAAACATTCCTCCCGCGCGTTTCCAGCGTAACTCTCTGCCCATTTTCAATATAAAGCAAATCTCTCATCGATGCGTACGAGTGGGGCACGCGTACGCTTCACATCCCCCTTTTTTTATGCTGATTGAAAATATAAAAAACTTTCAAAATAAATCCAAACATTAGGAAATAAGCTAGATCACAACTTAAACTAAATAAACTTAATTAAAATTGAAATGCAACTTATTACCAATATAAATAAAAGGGAAAATAGAAAGAATTTACTATGGTAGGGTGTCTCCCACCTAGCACTTTTAGTTAAAGTCCTTAAGTTGGACATTTGGTGAGCTCCTTGTCATGGTGGCTTGTGCTTGAACTCATCCAGGAATCCCCACCAATGTTTGAAATTCCAATAGCCTCCGGGATCCCAAACTAAGTGCATAAAGCCTTCAAGCAAGTTAAAGCAAGTGACAAGGACCCAAGAGTGTTGATTATTGGAATGAATTCCAGGGTCCCAAACCTTGCTTTTACACCCATCTTCTTGTTGATCATCATTTCTTCACTTGGGTGGTAAGCAAGATGAATTCTCAATGAAGCCTCCAAACGACATCCTAGACCCATTCAATGTACCATGACTCCAACCTTTACAATTCAACCTTAATGGTCCAACCATAATGAGCTTCGGTTGTTGCTTCCAACCGCTAACTCTATCTCTTTTACTCTTAAAGCCACAAATATTCCTAAGTTGACCATCCGTCTGAAGCAAAACATATTCAAGTGGAATGAGAAAGCTAAGTGATATGAATTTTATCCACTTGAATGTTGTGAAGGATGATGGTGACTTAGGGGGAGGGGTCTCTAACAACTTTGGCAAGGTGGTTTCAAGCTCCACTCCCTTGTGTTCTTTCTTGACAACTTTCACCTCTTTGCAAGCTTCTTCAATTTCAACCTCTTCCTCTTGGTAGCTTTCTTCCAATTCAATCTCTTCTTCATTGCTTACGAAGGGCATGGGAGGTTGTGCCTCTTCTTCTTTAATCTCCATCTCTTAATCAACCTCTTCAAAGTCTTCAACCATGATATGCCTTGGAGGTTGTACACCCCCCTGAACATCAAATTCAAACATCTTGGAAGGAGGCTCTATGACTTGAGCTTCCCTTGGAGGTTCCGCATCTCCTAAGTCTTCAACCACTTCTTCTTCTTCGATAATTTCGGCTTTCTCCACTTGCTCTAGTACGAAATCAAACTTCTCCTTGATTCATATTCTCATTATAGCGTCCATTTCCTACAACATAATCATAACCACACTCGTAGCTAAAGGGGTGAGAATTCATAGTAACAAAAGAAAATAAAAACAAAAACTAAAAAAAATAATGAAAATAAACTCCTAAAACTAGAAACAACTAACAAAGAAACGAAAAATAAAAAATATTCACAATATTCACAATAACCAATAATAAGGCACACATTTGCAATTCCCCGGCAACGGCGCCAAAAATTGATGGAGGAAAAATCGTCGGTAAAGAATTTCACAAAAATAGTCGCGTTGCAAGTATAGATCTAAACCGATAATTAAACCTCAATCAAATTTAATTTGTTTGTCACTAAAGCAAACCCAATGAAATTAACTAAAGTATTAAACCTCGGGTTGTCTCTCAAGGAATTGCAGGGAAGTGTATTTATTATTAGTTATGAGATTGTATCTTTTTGGGTTTTTGAAATAGAGAACAAGAAATTATAAATTGTAAGAAGAATAAACTAATAATTAAGTAAGCTCTTAGCAAGGAAGGAAAATTAGAAGTCCTATCCTAATTATCATTATCAATTGTGATGGTAATTGCCTTTTGCTTTCACTTAGTTAACCTCTAACAATGACGGTAAGTCAAGTGAGCAAAATCAACTTAGGTTCACAAGTCCTAATCAAAGACTAGATTTAGTGAAGCCTAAGCCAACTAGCAAGTCTCAATTACCAATCAACAAAAGACTTTTGATAACTCAAGAGTCTCTAAATAATCAATCCAAGTTAAGAACATAAAAATCTAATTTGAAACCCTCCCAAGCATTTTATCAAACACTTGGAAGGTACAAAATAAAAGCATAGAAAAGCAATAAGAAAATATAAAATCTAAAACCAACAATTGCAAGAGGGAATAATAACAATAAATTGAAGAAAGAGCAATAAATATGAAATACCTCAACTTGCATTAAAAAGAAATTAAATCTAACATGGAGTTTATAAACCAAATTGGCAACATGAAGTAATCAACAAGGAAAATAAATAAACTAGAATTCTAGAGCAATTAAAAGTAGACGAGAAACTAAATTGAAACAAGATAGAATTCAGAAATTAGAAAGGAATAAAACCTAGATCCTCTCTCTCTAAAAAACTACATCTAAAATCTAAAATTATGTGAATGAGAAGTCAATTCCTGATTCTGCTCCACTCAGAGCCTCTAATCTATGTTTTTGGGCTTGAAATTGGGCCAAAACAGCCCAGAAATTGCCCCAGTAATTTCTGATACGTACAGCACGTGGCTCCGTCACGCGTACGCGTCGCTTGTCTGCCGCACAATACACGTGTACGCGTCGCTTAACAGAAAAGCAACTATGATAAATTGCATATCATTTTGAAGCTCCGGATGTTAGCTTTCCAACGCAACTGGAACCGCCTCATTCGGACCTCTGTACCTCAAGTTATGATCGATTTAATACGAAGAGATCAGGCTTGATAGCTTTGCAATTCCTTCAATTTCTTGTATTCCTTCCACTTTTGCATGCTTCCCTTCCATCCTCTAAATCATTCCTGCCCTATAAACCCTGAAAATACTCATCAAACATATCATGGCATCGAATGGTAATAAGAGATGATTAAAAATAGCAATTTAGGGCCAAAGAAGCATGTTTTCAATCATAGCATAAAATTAGAAAGGAAAATGTAAAACATGCGAATTCAATAAATAAGTGTGAGAATAATGAATAAAATTCACTAAATTAAGCATAAGATAAACCGTAAAATAGCGGTTTATCATGGAGGTTTAGTTGCTCATAGTTCAGAGAGAAAAACTAGGATTCAAGTAAATTGCGGAATCAGGTAGAAGAGAGAAGAAGAGCCCGAAGGGCTGATCCTTTTTCCTTTTATATCTAATCCTAATTAATGTAAATTATAATTTCTAAAACTAAATAATATATTTTCCTATTTTAAAATAAAATAAAAATTCAATCAAAATTAATTAAGCTTCATGCGCAGCCTTATATGAGTGTCTAGGGACCACTTGGGTTATTAGGATCCACGCTGAACTTGGAAATTCTCAAGTTCAGCGTGGATGAGGCAGTGTCTCCTTTGCTGCATCCTTGAGTCCATGCTGAACTTGAGAATTCTCAAGTTCAGCGTGGATGATGTGTGATTCTTTCTTTGTGCGTTGGAGCCCACGCTGAACTTGGAAATTCCCAAGTTCAACGTGGAGGAGGCCGAATTGGATGGAAGAAAAGGGTATACTATTATATATCATTGGAAAGATCTGGAAGTTAGCTTTCCAATGCCACTGGAATCTCGTCAATTAGATCTCTGTACCTTAAGTTATTTATGTTTGAGTGTAAGGAGGTCGGGATTGACAACATCATCGCTTTCTTCCTTTTCTGCTACAAAACTCCGTCAAATCCATCCGAATGCTACCTGAAATAAACGGAAATGCACACAACTCAAAATAGCATTCATAGTGGTTAAAATATATTAAATCTTGGTTAAACTTAGCAATTCAAGTGCAAATTCACTAGGAAAAGATAGAGAAGATGCTGATGCATCACATATCATATGAATAAAATTCATATAATGGTGGACAAATCACAAATACCTAGCACAACATTAATATTTAGTCTTTGGATAGAAATATTAATTTATAAGTGGTATTTTTAATACAATAATCAAACATTAATAATAAATCTATCAAATAATAAGTCTATTTTTGGACAAATTTATTGTTCACATAAAAAAATATCACGTTTATTACCACAAATGCACATGTAATTTAGCCAAGTACATAACTTTTTTGGGCCAATCCATACTTGCATAAATTACATATACATAAATTTATTTAGTGTAGCTTACCAAATTACAACATTTTGGGTCTATGGCCACGGTAAAAAACCGTGACCATAGACCCTCTATGATCACGGTTTTTTACCGTGACAAAAAAAAAGTTGTGGTCACCTTTTTTTAAAAAGGGTGACCATAGAGTACCTATGGTCACAGTTTTTTAAAAAAAAGTTGCCTAAAAGGGTCTATGGTCACGGTTTATAGGGGTGACCAAAAGGGGTCTATAGTCATGATTTTTTGGTGTGACCAAAAAGGGTTTATGGTCACAGTTTTTAAAAAAAGGTGACCTAAAGGGTCTATGGTCACGATTTTTTTGGGTGACCTAAAGGGATATATTGTCGCGGTTTTGGGGGTGACCTAAAATGGTCTATAATCACGGTTTTTCAGTTTTTCACCGTGACCAAAAGACATCTATGGTCACAATTTTTTGGGGTGACCAAAAAGGATCTATAGTTACGGTGTTTTAAACAAGAGTGACTTAAAGGGGTCTAGGTCACGATTTTTTGGGGTGACCTAAAAGGGTCTATGGTCACAGTTTTGGGGGTGACCTAAAATGGTCTATGGTCACGGTTTTTTACCGTGACCAAAAGACATCTATGGTCACGATTTTTTGGGGTGACCAAAAAGAGTCTATGATCACGGTTTTTTAAAGAATGGTGACCTAAAAGGGTCTATGATCACGATTTTTTTTGGGTGACCTAAAGAAATCTATGGTCACAGTTTTAAGAAATGGTGGCCTAAAGGGGTCTATGGTCACAATTTTTTGGAGTGACCATAGAATATGGTTTTTGAAATTATTTTGTTTAAACCCCCCCCCCCCCCCCCCCCCCCCCCATAAACCAAAAAACGTTGTCGTTAGTTTACCCCCTCTCTTCCCAAAATCCCCCTTCCCTCCCAAAATCCCCATTCCCTCGTATTAGCTAGGTCTTAACTTAGGAAAGAAATAGTGGGAAAAGATAACCCTAGCCAAGTCCTCTTTCATTCTTGCTCCCTGGCCTATTCGTCGTGCAAAACCCTCATCGTCTTGCTTCAACTGTCTTAGTGTACCGTCACCATCACCGTTGCCACTCCATCCTCTAAGACGCAGAACTAGAACCGGTGGCATCCTAGATTTTGAAATTTGCTAACACTGGCATCCTGCAGTAAAACACCCCTGCTAACACCCATTGCTTTCCATTTCCGATCTCACTCCCAGGTTTCTAAGATCCCCTCTTCTTTTCTTTTTTTTCTTTTTGATTAATACTTAATATTTATTTAATATAAAATATCATTTTCTTTTTTATATTATTTTTGAGAGAACAGAAGGGGGAAGATATGCTTTCACTCTCACCCCGTCAATACCATATCGAACCTGGACCTCTTGAAAAAGCTGTAAGCTTTGAAACCCTTCCTTTGTTGTTTATTTTATTTAGGTTTTCTAAAATTTTGTTGTGTTCAAATAATTGAACTAATGTATTTCACTTATCTATAGTTACTTTGATTTATTAAGTTTTACTTCTTTTTCTTACCCCATTAAATTTGTGTATACCTTCGAATATTTCATTGATTGAATATGTAGTAAAATATTTGGCTGAATTAAAGCAAATTGTTGAAATGATCTCTTGAATCTGGCTTCAAGATCTTGTTGGTTTGGCTCCAATAGTGCAATGAATAGGGTTAGTGTTAGGGACTTTACTGTGCAATGTTCATGTATAAAAAAAAAGGGTTTCAGTACCTCTTATCCAATCAATGGTTGAGATTTGATCACAAATTTTATGAATTTTAAAAATTTAATTATTTTAGTTAATAAAATCAGTGGCAACTTCTTGGTCACACAACACAATATAATAGTATGAACCTCCTAATGATAGGAGTACTGACGGAATTTCCATAGAAGTTTTATGATTACATTAGAGAACTTTAGTTAATGCGCTAATCTTTTTGATAACTTTTTTTTCTGTCTTGCAGTCATGGTTTTTATGATATTTTTTAATTTTTATTTTATTTTTTAATGTTTGGTTATAGTTATGGCACTCAACTGTTGCAGCTCTTGGTTAAGATACTTTCACTAAGTGCATGCAACATTTAACCGTTAAATGATTAGCTACAGTGAAGCAAATAAGCATTTTTTTTAACGAGTTGAAGGCTAACAAGTTTGGTACCACATAGAATTTAGAATTTTTTTTTTCAACAATTATTATTTAGGTTTGTCATTTGTGTTATAGGTAGGTCTATATGAATTGGACTTTGTTGTTTACATAAACAGGGACATGTATATATAAGTCTTGGCTAAGATTTTCTTTTTATGTGGCTCATCAAAATCCTAGCAAATACTCCTTGCTGTTTAGTGGTTGAAATTTTAAAGTTAAAATTGACTTATTAAACTTTTCTGCCTATGTACTGTATTATCAAAAATATTTTTGCTCTGTTTTAACATGTTTATTTCTTTTGCTAGCAGGAAGACATGATGTGAAGAAAATATGTTCCATACAAATATGACATGGGATGGGTCTTATACTTTAATTATCTAAATATAATTTTTTTATGTGTTCTGTACTTTTTGATAAGAGACTTTACTCGGTATTACATGTAATTGGATACGTTACATTCTATTTTGATTTCTGTTGTTTAAACTAAAAATTAAACATATCTAGTTTATAACGAAACTTTTATGATTTATATTTCTTGTTCTTAGATTTATTTTGTGATTATCATTATTTTGAGATGTGATTATACTTTAAAAAAATTAAAGCTCATAAAACAAAACAGGCTATGGCCACCATTTTAAAATAGGATATCTATGGTCACGGTCAAAATCGTGACCATAGACTCTATGGTCACGGTTTTGAAGACGGGTGACCATAGAAGTTATGGTCACGGTTTTGAAGAGGGGTGACCAAAATTTTGAAAATCGGACCGGTCATTGAACTGCTCTAATCACTGGTTCACTAGTTTATTGGTCTAACCGGTCTAACCGTGGTTCAACCGGAAAAACCGTTCCTTAATAAAATATTATAAATAAACATCATAAAATATCTTTCAAATTTAAAACCCTATATAAAATATCACCAACTAAATGTAATTAATCATCAAAATACTCAAATTTACAGCAAATATGTTGACATTTAACATAATTATACTTTCTTTAAAAATAGTTGGATTGAATTGCAGTGCACAAGTTAAAAATAGAGAATATAGCCTTAATGTAGCTAAGTAAAAAAGTAAAACAAAACAAGATTCTTACGCTTGTAGGCTTCAATATAATCATTACCATACAGAAGAACTTTCTTGAAGGGATTTATGGCAACCAAAATTGTACAAGATATGATTAACAAGGTTAAATTAAAAGAACACTTTCCAGTTGTCTCACTGAGTCCAGCTAGATGGAACAAACATCACTGTGTACTATGGTAATTCTAGATCAAATCTTACTTTTCCATCAGGCAGTAAAACAACAGACTCAGTTCCAGAAGATGTTATTATCTTCACCAGCTCCCAATTCCCATTTGAAAGTTGAAGCCAACACTAAACCTTCTGAAACAATGAACTTCAGAAGTAAGGGAAAGAAATAGAAAATTCTAAACTATCCATGTCTTACTAATAATGAGAACAGAAAAACTCAATCTCTTGAACTCAATAATTACATCAGTTATTCAACTAAATAATTGCATCGGTTATCATAAACTGATTTCAAAGCCTAGAAGCAGAGTGAAATTAAAAACATGAGGCATATAATCAATCAAAAGATCAATTGCAAAATTTTTAACAAGAACAGCAGTTAAGAACAATGAAATTAATAAATCATTCACGAAATTAAAAACAGCAGCAGCATTCAGCAACAAACACTTAGCATTCAGCACAAACAGCATTCAGCAACAAGACCATATCTGAACTCAACAATCAGCATTCAACAACAAACATTACAAAACATTAACCAATAATCACACTAAACCTCCAACCAGCAACCAGCAATGACAAAATAGCAACAAACATTAGTACATAAACACTCCAAAATAGTGATGACACTAAACCTGCACCCAGCAACCAGCAATTACAAAACAGCAACATTATCAAACATTACAAAACATTACACACAAATTTGAACAAAAATTCCAGAAATTAAAAAGAACAAGAACAAAGCATTCAGAAATTAAACAGAGCCATCACTTATCAGTAAACAGAGCAAATTAAAAGGAAGAAGCGAATGCGAAGCAAAATTAAACAAACCCATTAGTAACCAGAAACAAAATTAAACAGAGCCATCACTCATCACTCATCAGTAACCACTAACCATGGCAAAATTAAAAGGAAGGAGCGGATGCGAAGCAAATTAAACAAACTAACAGAGCCAGGGATGGGGGCAAGGAGAAGGAGAGAAGGGGGCAAGGGGCTCTCAGCGCTACAGAAGCTTTGTTTATTTTTTCTGGGTTGTAAACGAAACGGCGACGAGACGACGGCGAGCTGCTCCAAGGCTTGAACAGAGAAGCCAGGGATGGGGATGACGTGCCGCGCTAGAATAGAGGTCCTGGGTTTTGGCTCGGGAAAGGGGGAAGGAGGAACCCACGGAGGCGCCGACAACCACGCACGGCGGTAGTAGAATCGTTGAGGAGGAGGCTAGGGTTTTGGTTTGTCAGTATTGTGAACTTTGCTTTAGAAGGGGATGAGATTAGTGTGGCATTCACGAATGAGAGAGGGGTGTTGGGGAAGGGGGTGACTGGGTGAGAGTGACGCGTTGCTTTTCCCTTTTTTCTTTTTTCCAAAAAACTCCAAACGGCGTCGTTTTTAAGGAACCGGTCGGTTTCCGGTTCGGTCCAACCGGCCGGTTCTGGTCCGATTCAACGGTTTTTAAACGGTTCTTGACAGAGCGGTTATAGACAGCGAATCGGACCGTTTTGGTTGCCGGTTCCCGGTTAAACCGGTTCGACCGGCCGGTCCGGTCCGGTTTTCAAAACATTGGGGGTGACCATAGAAGCTATGGTCACGGCCAAAACCGTGACAATAGATAAGGCTATGGTCACGGTTTTAAGGAGGGGTGACCATAGAGGCTATGGTCACGGCCAAAACTGTGACCATAGATATGGCTATGGTCACAATTTTGAGGAGGGGTGACCATAGATAAGGCTATGGTCACGGTTTTAAGGAAGGGTGACCATAGAGACTATGGTCACTGCCAAAACCGTGACTATAGATAAGGCTATGGTCATGGTTTTGAGGAGTGGTGACCATAAAGGCTATGGTCACGGCCAAAACCGTGACCATAGATAAGGCTATGGTCACGGTTTTAAGGAAGGGTGACCATAGAAACTATGGTCACTGCTAAAATCGTGATTATAGATATGGCTATGGTCACGGTTTTAAGGAGGAATGACCATAGGCTCTATGGTCACGACCAAACCCGTGACTATAGATAAGGCTATGGTCACGGTTTTGAGGAGAGGTGACCATAGATAAGGCTATAGTCACGGTTTTAAGGAAGGGTGACCATAGATATGGCTATGGTCACAGTTTTTATGCGTGACCATAAATTGTCCTATGATCACGGTTAAAATCCGTGGCTTAAAGTGTCAGAATTTGAAAATTATAACTGTGACCAAAGACCTATGGCCATGGCGGAATAGGCCACGGTAAAAAACTGTGACCATAGGTCCAAAACCATGACCATAGATCTATGGTCACCCTTTTCACCAGCTATGGTCACGGTTTTTTACCGTGATTATAGGCTTTTTTTTGTAGTGCGCAAATATTCTTAATAAAATTCTATCGAACAATAAGCTTATCTTTAGATCGACTCATTGTTTACATAAAAACCTGATAATTATATATATTTCTTATTGCATATATTTTCCATCAATAACACCAACCTTCATCTAGACTGATTAGTGGTTGCATAATTAATAAAAAAAATAAACATAAAGTTCAATATTTATTATTTGGACAAATAATAAACTTCTTTTTGTCCGATTATTATTTACATAAATAATAAACATTGAGTTATTCTTAACTAGATACCAAAATATATAAATATCATTGATATGTACATGTAATTCTACCAAACATAAACCTTCTTTTGAGTCGACCAATATTAACATAAATTACATATTATTATATTTCTAATATTCTAAAATAAATCAATTTTACAAAAGAGACTATTTTAGTAGCATAATATTCAATCAATTTATTTCAAAACTAAACCTTTATAAAATCGATAGATATAATTATCCAAAACTAAACCAAATGCTTACGCATCATAAAAAATAAATAATAAATAAAATAGCAAAGCACAATATATAAGAACTATATAATATTATTACAACCTCCTTAGATATACATATATTTATCACACAATATTCTCGGTTGAGAAAAATATAAAAAAAAAGACATGAATAAAAAAAATATTTTCAAACTTTGTGAATAAATAAATTTCTTTTATATGTATCATTGGTATGTACCAACCAAAATTAAATTCCTTCAGTGCATATATATAATTTTTTTAAGCTAATTGGATCTATAATATATATGCGTACACATTAAAAAAAATACACAAAAGGCATTACTATAATAGCCCAATTCTTATGTATTTTTTGTAAAAAGAAAAACGAGTTTTTTTTTTTATTTCATAAAACAACATTATTAACATTAATTCAATCGCGTGAATGGGATAAAATATATTTGTTTCACGAAAAAGAAAAACCTTTATGTACTTGTTTCAAGTTTAATATTATAAACTCAAATCAAGATCAAATTATAAATAAGAAAAATTTATACTTTTACAATAATTTAATCATAAATGACTCTTATACCACTTGTTAAAAATTTTAAAATTTTCTTAACTCTAAGACTATCTATATTAAATGATTAAAAAAGAAATACTCGAAAGTGTATCTAAATTCATAAGCATGATTAAAAGAGTTTGATTTTTTTATATTTCTCAACCAAAATTTTGTGTTTCTGATAAGGTTGAATCACAATTTTTATGATAAAAAAAGATCTACGGAGACAGTTTTAATGTATTGGGAACCAAAAAACCCTTAAGTTACTATTTATGTCTGAGTATGACATCCATTAAACCCTAAAAATCAAATAAAATAATATATTTGACTTTATTCTCATTTAATTCAGTATTAATGGAGATCACTGTTCTATAAGTCATTTAATGTAAAATAGATTAATTTGCGATTATAATTAATTAATATATATTACCCATAAATATATTAAAAAATAATAATTTTCTAATTCTGGAAGCACCTTGAACTTTTTATGAAACCACGTGAAGTAGATTATCATCTATTTGATCCTATTCGTCGGTGGAAGCTCACCAATATATAGCTCCTCAAAACATTCCATGTTGTCTTCCTATCTTGGTATGAACTATGAAAAATCTATGAGGTAACCGTTGACCACCTCATTGTCAATAGACAATTCCAGTTAGTACTTCACATTTTGCAACATAATAATGCACTCTCTAAACAACATATGAAAGGTGAACGTTTCAAGAAATTACTTCTTAATAAATGTGTTGACCAAAAACTAAACCAACTTGAACTAATAATTATTTATCCTAATCAGGTGATACAACCAAGTGGTCTCTAAGTATAAAATGATTAGATCATGTAAAGACATATTTTATCGTCTTAAATGTTGTAAATACACCTAGTCAGCTACATCTTGAAAGAAAAAATTGATACAAATCAAATTTTAATAAAATTTTTAACAACAAAAAATTAACTAATAAATTTTAATTTTTATAAATTAAAGATGATTAATGCCATCTAATACTAACTAAAATATCCAAATACATGATAAAAAAAACTTACTATTCTGCTTCAAAGTGTATGAATAAAAACTAATTGGCAATAAAATTAGTATGTTTAACAAACAATAACATTGTCACTAATCTTATTACTATCACTCCAAATCTACTCCTAATCAACAATTGAACTACTTTTTTAAATCTAATAGAGTACAAATTAAATTTATGCTCTAATATAAACTCTTCAATATAAACTTTAAAAACGATTCAAATGAATAATTCGTGGTTGAGAATCACGAATTTATATAACACTTCTTCATAAAACATAACAGGAATTGATAGTTTCTGCACATAGTAGTCTTCATAAACCACGACAAGGATTGACAGTTTCTGCACATAGAAATGTGTTCATAAACCACGACACAGTCAAGCAATTTTGGCACATAAAAATCTTCACATAAACCATGGATTTTTTTCAAATAAATAATTTAATTATTTTATTTACCGAAATATGTTATTTATAGCGTATTTACTAATTTACATTACATAATTTATGTCACTAATAGTATAAACGAAATGAGTTTGTGTGTATCTCATTTACGCTGTAAATGAGATAAGTCAAATTTTGTTTTGTTCGTATCTCGTTTACAATGTAAATTAGATATATGTATTATTATAAAAAATTATATTAAAATAAGGTGAAAACTCAAGTGAAGTCGACTTCACGTGAAGTTGATATTTGAGAGCCGTTAGATAAAAATTTAGTCAAATCATTCAAATCATCTAACGACTCTCAGGTATCAACTTCACGTGAAGTCGACTGCACATGAATTTCTACCTTAAAATAATACCAATAATCCAAATTTTTAACATGCAATTAGTATTTAAAAAGATTGTAGAAAAGATTAAAATGAATGATATGTTTAAATAATTAGAACTCAAAAAGAATAAACAAAAAATTTTAGATTAAATTATACATCGAATTGGATTAATTTAAATTCGAAAAAAAAAATTCTACGTGTTCAAGTTACATGATGAGAATAAATACGAATAATGTTGCTAACTCATACAAATTAAAAAATGAAAAGCTTGAAGTTGATGTGGATAACTAAAACAGACAAAGAATAGGAAGAGAATTAAAACGGTTATCTCTCGTAGCACCAAATTCAAATGATTATCTCTTCTATCAATTGACACTGATAAATAATAAAACAGAAAAAAAGTCGAGAGAATTGAAATAGATATCTCTCCTAATAATTGGCACACAATTGAAACGGTTATCTCCCACTCCTTTTCTAATTTTATTTATCCTCCATTCAACTTCTCCTAACAATAATTGAAATAGTTATCTCCCACTCTTTTTCTGTTTTATTTATCCCCCATCAATTTTACGCTTCTCATCTTTCAATTTGTAGGAGTTGGTGCAATTACCAAATTTATTCTCATTATGAAACTTGAACATATAGAAGTTTTTTTTTTTCAAATTTAAATCAATCTAATTCGATCTATAATTTAATCTAAAATTTTTATGCTCTTTTTTTGGGTATTAATTGTTCAAACATATCATTTTTTTAATCTTTTTCACCAACATTTTTAAATACTAATTGCATGCTAAAAATTTAGATTATTAATATTATTTTAACTGTAATTTTTTTATAATAATACACATATCTCGTTTATACTGTAGACGATATAATTATAAATGTATCTCGTTTATACTGTAAACGAGATATATGTTTTTTTCAAACTCCAAATATCTCGTATGAAAACGAAATACGTGCAAAGTAAAACTTAATTTATTTCGTTTATACTGTAAAGAAGATATATCACGTAATGTAAATTAGTAAATACTATATAAATTATATAGTTCAGTAAATAAAATAATTAAATTATTTATTTAAAAAAATCTCATAAACCATGATATTCTGGAGTGATTTATGTTTAAATTTTGAAAAATTTTTACCCTGCTGCAGTGATTTATATAAAGTAAGTATAAAACAAATATATATCCCGCCTCTAACAAAAATATATACTTTCATTATGTGTGTATATATAAGAAAAAAATGTGATGGTTGATCATTGGTCGTTAGATCCATTAGTTGCTTAATTAGGATTATAAATAAGAGCATTAGCCATTATAATCATCATTAGAGTTAGTGAATATTACTCGATCATATAGTTTGATTTTTCGCACTAAAAAGTTAATTAAGAGAAATTATATACATAGATGATAATATAGAACAGCGGAGACGAGATATGATCTCTCATACCCACCCCACGTCCTAAAACTTTTTTCCATCTCAATCTCTATTTTCCATGACAATGAAATATTCTTTCGGATCTCCATTTTTTGTTGAAAAATATAATTAGGATGGAAACGGGATAGATGGTAATAATAGAGTAGGATAGAGTTTTGACTCTATTCTAATCTTATTTGTGGGCTAAAAAATTTCATTAAAATTCTATTCTATCATATCTGTAGATTGAGAATATCTCAATCTTAACCTTGCCCACGCTTTAAAGTTTTAAATCATATCCTACTTTATCCTAACCGTAGAAATATCAAATTTTTTTAAACAAATATAAAATTTAATCATTCTAAATTTTATACATATTAATAAAATAAAAAATAAAAAACTAATGCTCTAAATTACTAAATTAACTAACTAGTTTAGTGGTTGTCCACTTATTGGAAATCTTTACATAAGAGAGGTTTGGGGTTTAACTTTTATCTCTTTCACTATATATCTAATTTTTATAAAATATGTGTTATATATGGAGTGCAGGTAGGGTAGGGTACACTCTAAATCTGTACTCTACCCTACCCGCAGACATACTCGGACTGATCTCTATCATACTCGCAGCGAGTCGGGTAGCCTACCCTACCCAAACGGATTGGGCCGGATTGGGTACCTGCGGTAGGGTATGTATTACCAGCCCTAGATCGGGAGACGTCTCCCTACTTTTCATTTCCGTCCCCAGATTTACTCTCCGTCTCTGCCCGAATTCTCGTCGTCGAAGAATTTTTTTCCATTTCTATTTTTTGTGAGGCCCTATTTCCCATCTTTTCTATAGTTTTGACTAATTATTAATTTTTATAGGAGTAGAGTTGCAAGTATCTATTCTATACAAAAACAGCAAAATTTTTTACAAAAATGCTAAACAGAAGACGACGACTTCTTTCAAACTGACGCGGTGGGAGAACGCGGCAATGAGGTAGAGCACTGAGTAGTGGAAGAGGTGGGGGACTTAGCAGCGGAGAGGAGAATAGACACGACGGCAGAGTTGCGGAGAGGATAACGGACACACCCTCGAAGAAGAGAAAGAATGTCGTGAACAGAGAGAATGATGCAGTGAAAGTTGATGGCGCGGTAAGGGGTGACTGTGCAATGAATAAGGAGAGTGGTGAGGGAGGTGGCTGCAAAAAGGTTGGATAAAGTATGAACATACTAGAGATCTTTGAATTGAAGAAGGGTTATACAAATGATGATTAGAAATTTAGGATTCTCTTTCTATGTATATGGCATATGAAATGACTAAAAATATATAGGAAAAATAAACTATTAAAGACAATTAAATAAATTTATAAATTTCAAAGATCAGTGTGGATGGAACAGAGATCTCCGTTTAAGTCCCATGCCTGTCTTGAAAAAATTTTGCCTCCCATTTTTGTCCCTACAAAAGAAAATTCACAGTTAAATTCTTATTCAAAATGGTCTCCGCAAAGATCCTAATGTCTTAGAGAATTATGTCATTCCTAAGTACAATCTCAATTTATTTATTTTAATAAAAATACATTAATTTTACTATAATTAAGATAAAATAAATTTAATATTTTTTAATTATATCATATAATAAAAATAATAAACATCAAATACTCAAATTTTAAATAAATTATACAATATAATTTTTAAACAAAAAATATTGTAGATGCTAAAAAAATTTTATTTAAAATATTTTTTATTTTTATTCCATCCCGCCATTGCCGCGAGATAATTTTTGCTCTCATCCTCATTTCTACTTTAGAATATTTTCATAAATAATCACGTTTATATATATATATATATATATATATATCAAACAGCGTGCTATCACTTGTATTGTGAATAGAGTTATCATATTTTAAAATTGAATAAATATTTAAATTGGTTTAAAAAATTTACATTAAATATTTTATTTTTAATATATTTTTTATTATTTTTATGAAATAGATTAGTTTCTTTATTGTTTTAAAAAGAAATAAATTTGTCTTGTATTTTTTAATAGTTTAATTATTCTATTGGTTTTTATAGTTTCGCAAAATTTTCAATTAGATCCCTATATTTTTTTTTTAATTGGGTCCATGCACCAATTTTTTTTCAATTGAGTCCCTACACTTTTTTTCTTTTTATTTGAGTCCCTGTACCAATTTTTTTTCTTTTTAGTTGAGTCCCTATATAATTAAGTCAATTACTACCAAAAGGGATCTAATTGAAAAAAAAAATTGGTGCAGGAACCCAATTAAAAGGAAAAAAAGTATAAAGACCTAATTGAAAATTTTGCAAAACTATAAAGACCAACAGAGTAATTAAACCTTTTTTAATCTAATGATCTTATAATAAAATTTGTTAGTTAAGATTTATATATGGTACGGTGAATTCTACCCAATCCTTACTAAAATAACTTATAAATTACTTTCTATGATGTGTCACATTTTAATTGGATATTTACTTTTAATTTGAGTTACTATCTTAAGTATAGTTAGATTATATGTAATTAAATTTTTAAAAGGGATCAATGGATAATTTATTAAAAGATTAGAAAGTGATTTTTTTAATTTTCCAAATCACGTTAATGGTGACCCTAATCTTAAATTCTTCTTCCTCGTTCTTTCTCAATGTCGCTCAGTAATTCTTCCTCACCAGTCAGCCTCTCCTTAAGTCTTGAATGGCTGAACTCTAGAGTCCAAAAGTCACGGTCGTCGACTCCTCTGATTCGTCTCGCCAGCTTTGGTGCGTCTCCAATGCTGCGCTGTCGAGTCTGTGGCTCTCCTGCTCTGCGTCGTCGTGTCTCCTTGCTCCAGTGTATCTCTCGTCGTTGCGTCCTCGTCTGTTGCTGCTGTCACCCCTGTCCAGAGTCTGCTTCGCCGTGCTTGGACATGTTGGTTTTCTCTTTTTTCTGCGTTCTTGAAACATCCTAACAGCTTTTTTAGTTATTTAATTGGTTTATAATTTGACTACAATCAACGAGGCGGTGTTGCTTGAGAGGCGCGAGGATAAAGGAATGGGAGAGGAGCGAAAGGCCAAAAGCCATTACACAGGATTAGGATACATGTTCTAGAAATAATTTGGAGAAAAAGTCATATTTTAATTTTTAATATTTAAAAAATTACATAATTATCCATTTTAAAAACTAATTTAGTTATAAAATAGTCTAATCATGGTTAACCTAATAACCAATTAAAAAGTGACACATCACACCAAATAAATTATATATTACTTTACAAAGAATATGGTAAAATTCATCTTTATATATTTATCTAATAGACATATTAAAATTTTAATAAAATATTAATTTATCTGATAAAAATAATTCTTAAGAATATCTAATGAATAAAAATTTTTTAAAAACCAAAATGTTTTATTTAAAATTCATGACGAATTTGAATGTGTAGTTTTGAAAATTTCTATAAAGAGGTTCCGTATTCATAAGTTTTTAATTATTTCAAATTATTATGAACCTTCATTTTCAGAAGACAATAGATAGAGAAGAAAAGGGGGCAAAAGAGAAAGAGAAAAGCCAATGTAGACATATCCGGAAACAATACTCAGCTAACCAAAGTTTGAAACTTCACCCAAGTTGCACCATAATTTACCTTACACATGATCTCAACATAATGTTGGTCAGTGAGAGTGAGACCAAACACTGTAAAAGCTGAATGAAATAAAATATAGAAAAAATCACTATTTGAGTATTTATAAGAAGGAGCAAATTAATAAAAGCATTGAGCTGAGAGAATCTAATTGATCAACTTTATTATCTCCTTCTAGCTAGCTGGATTCAGCTTTCTAGAACTTGGTGTCATCCGAACAAAGACATTTTAGCAAACTCAATAATACCTCCAAGATTTTTCACTAACAAAGAGCCTAGATTATGATCATTCATGTCTTGTCTTGAAGCACATGATTATTTTTCACGACAAAGTGATATTTTTGTTTTATTTTATTTTATCGACATACATAGAAGATAGAACCTGAATGCAAAGCAGTTATTAACATAAGTGATGAATCGAGTTTAGTCATATTTATGTCGCGAAATTTTTTTTTTTTTAAAGAAAGAGCTCAACATTCGAAGTGAAACATACAAAGGCACAAAGCTGAGATAAAGTAATAGACTAACCAATTCCTATGTCATCTTCGGTATAGCCATCAACAACATGAGCTAGTTACCACACCATTCCGTAGCACAAAGAAACGTTTGAGTCGCACATTCTGCAACGTCTGCTGTCTTGTTCTGGAAGATTACATCATTCCGCCGTAGCTAAACGTTCCATATAATTGAGAAAAACCCAACTAACCAGTACTTGCGTACCTTCTTTTTCATAGGCATGGATCTCTAACTGTCAAAATGATCTTTTAAAGTGACAGGAGCTGTCCACGCCTGACCAAATTTTGTGATCCATACACAGTATACTTGTCAAAAAAACTCACACGCAATCAACAGGTGATGAATAGTTTCAACTGCCTTTTTACACAACACGCACACATTGTCATTTGGTTCCATAATTTCCAACCTACTGAGCCGCTCCTATGTGTTGACCTGGCATTTAGTTTAAAATTTGAGTGTGACTTTCTAAAAATTTAGATGACTCAAGAAAATGAATTAACTCAAATAACATAAATATAATTAATAGAAGAGTGATATTATCATTTTTATCATAATTGATAGTTTACACTTTTTATTTGCAATTTATCCGTATTATCTTTTATTCTCATTATTTTATTTTTCATAGTGAAGAGAATTTTTTTTTTTATAACTTAGATATCATATATAATAAAAAATATCATTATCAATTAGAAGTGTCAATATTCACTTTTATATATATATCAAATGACAAAAATTATATAATGAGTTTAGTTAGGTTTAATTTTAACTCATTAAATACAGTTTAAATTTTAAATTCAAACTTGTAAATTTTCGTAATTAACCTTAGATAATCAAGTTATTAATAAGTCAATTTTCAACAAATTTATTATCATAAAATTACCTTTTTTTTTAAGTTTAAACTAATAGAAAGATAATATATATATATATATATATATATATATATATATATATATATATATATATATATATATATATATATATATATATTGATCTTATGCTGGGTTTTTTTTTTTTTTACGAGGATGAGGTTTAACAAAGATCAAATTTTAGACGTTTAAGTCATAAAAATTCTGAGATCATATCACAAAGTTAATAAAAAGAAAAAAATAAATGATTATATTTCTAACATCTATATTTGATTTAGTTCTAAATTCAGCCTATGAAAAAAAATACCTTATTAGTTATTAGGCATCCTTCATTAGGTAAATAGAGACCAAAGACCAAAGGTACTCATAAAAAAATCCTTTTTAATTAATTTTTCTATGCATTTAATTAATTTGTATTTTTAAAATATAAATTAAGATTATTATATTAATAAGAGATTTTAAATTTTTTATTTAATAAATATATTAAAAACTTAAATTTTATATATTTTTTATAAAAATTGTTTCGATTAATAACTTTATCATGTATAACATGTTAGTTAAATTGTTTTAGTTTTAAATAAATTATCTTCGGCCCCTTAGAGGCACCAATAAAGAAGAACCAACCAAATGGGTGAACTGGTTGAGACCACAGATCACATGGCAGAACCAATAAAATGAGTTTGTCGGCTACTTTTCAGGGCCAGGATTGGAAGCCTTAGCAGTGATAAGTGATAACACTAACATTTTGATTATGGTGTTGCATGTAGCAGTGGATAAACATTGATCCAAAAGTTGAAAGCATACATATATGACAAGATGGATCAAAAAAGAAAACGGACAATGTGATTAGCAAAGTATGTATTTACTGTTTCTTGATTAAAGAAAAGAATTCGGCTTGGTGGTTTTCCTATTCCAAAGCAACCATATAATGCCAATTGCTAACATAAACAAAAACATTGTTTCCTAATCATTTTTATCTTTTTAGTACCACTCCTCAAATTATATTTCAACTTTAAATGTAAAAATTAAATTAACTTACAAATAAGTATAAATGTTGTTACTATCCTTCTCTCTTGGTATCGGTGATAATGGTGAGGCTCAATGTGGGTGGTTTAGTAAAGTCTCACACAAGTTTTGTTTTCTAATATTATATTTTAATTTAATAGATCAAGGACTAACCTGTTATAAATTTAAACTATATTTAAGGATTTGTTTTTTGTGAATAAATTATTATATAAACAAAGCGAAATTTAAACATGGATTTATATAGACATGACTCGACTAATTCAAGTTGGTATGTATATACTTTTTTTATGTTCTTGGTATTAGGCTATGTATAAACTTAATACCCCAATGTTTTGGGTGAAGATATGGCGTCAAATGGCGAATATTATTGATAGTCCATGTTACTGTGATGAAGTTGATTCATGCCCAATCTTACTATATAGTTTCAACTTTGAAGTTCAATTGGGGTTTCCCTTTAGCCCATCGTTTCGTGTCGCCCCATAGGTTGACTTGTGGGCCCTTGAAACGCGAAGGCCCTCTTGACCTCAAATCTGCCACAAAAAGTATCTCTTCTTATTTCTCTCTTTTAGATGATGATGATTGCATCCATATGGCATATAGGATTTGATTATTGGGAAATAGAGTAGTGTAGGGGCATGCTTTCCTCACCCTTCTTAGTTCCATCTTTCTTGTTTCCCCCCTTTATGCCTTTTAAGTTTGTTTTCTTTTGGGTCAAGACTAATAGTGCACAATGGTATATGTATATTATTAATATATATAGGGGATAATAAGGAGAGAGACAGAGAGAGATTGCTTAAGACCATGTAAGGTGGGGAACATATTCATGTACATGTTGAATAATTATAAAATAATGTTTTGTAAGGGTTTTTTTTGTTCCTCTTAGCTTTCAAAACTGGGATTAGAGAACAGAAATAGACCAAGTTTTCCAATATGAATAGTTGCAAGACCAGCTGTGGACCATCATTTTTATTTTGCAAAGAGAGGCTAGTTTTGTTTCTCTGGATAGTGCTGTGCATTGTGCATTGCCATTGAGATACAGACAATGTTCTCATGGATTGAGATTTGACTTCTACAGGTTTTTTTTTCATGTATATTGGAATATTATTGGGGAAATGAAGTTGGGCCCATTAGCCCAATACATCTAAAAGGAGATTTAGAGAAGTTTTGTCCCCTTTCTCCCAATGAAGAGTGTTAAAAGGGAGAGGCATAATTATGTCTTGTTTAAGTAGTTTTTAATTTTGGACCCCCACCCCCCTTGGAATCTGCTCCTTATATGGGAAGAAGTGGCTGAACGTAAGAATAGTTGAGTTTGCCCCCACAGGCTTTCTATTTAGATGAATGCCATTTTTGGTGTTCCTTCCATCATGGTTGGTAGATATTGATTACAACTACTTGGACACTCTTGGTGCCTTGTGAGCCGCACTACTACCCAATATCATTTTATCCATTACTGTTAGTTTTTCAATAAATCTAATGCTAATGTACACCGAAGAAAGTAAAGAGTATAGCGCTCTTTTAATTTTGGTGTCTAAATTCTAAATTCTAAATCTTAACTCTGAGTTCTAAGCTGTAAATCATAAATTCTAAGTTCTTAACCCAAAATTCTAAAGTATAAATCTAAGTCATTAATATAAAATATAATAAATGGAGAGTTTAGATTTGCTTAATTAACAAGTATAACACTCCTTATTTTTTTTTTTTTTTTGTTGTTAAGTGAATATTGAGAAACTATACCATTTGAGTTATAGCTCATTGGCTAACACTCCTTATTTAGTAAGGAGCGTTCAAAAATGAATCGCAAATCATTGTGACAAATAAAAAGAAATAAAAAAAAATACCAAAAAAAAAAGAAATAAAAAAAAGAATGATTTTTTAAGTGACAATAATAGATAAAGAGAAAGGAATGGATGTTTTTGTTGGAGTCTGGATTGGATAACCCACTTCTATTTTTATGATAACAACTGTTAAATCTTTGTAGGAGACAAAATTTGGTAATAGGCTCTGAATATAGTTTGGGGTAAACTTGCACTGTTATTTTTGTTGCTACATAACTATATTCTATTGTTAGCCTCCATTGACCGTAATATATGTTATTCGAGAAAAGTAGAATGAGAAACGAGAATATCTTTAGTCATGAACCTTATTTGTGTCACTGCTTTTTATTCCAAAGTTCAAGTGGAAGGTGATTGACTCTGCAAAGTGATAGAAGGTAATGGCAAACACATCTCTCTGCAGCTTTACAAATTGTTAGACCGAACCATTGTCTCTCTCTATTAAGTGGAATAGTTCTTCACTGTGAAAAATAATAAGAACAAATTAGAATATTAAGAACCACTTTAAAGATAACATATGCGATATAATCTGTAGACATTAGCATTTGGTAGACATGTAAACAAATAATTAAATATTTTTCTTCCAATATTTGTAGTTGCTATACTGTTCAGAACAAGAATCTGTCACATCATTAGAGTTTAGTCATTGATTTCTCACTTGAGGCAAATACTTTTGAACAGTTCTGTAAACAACATGATTCACCTTGACCTAATCTGTAATGGAATAACAATAAACCTAATCTGAATGGTAGAATAATTAAAAAAACACAAGACTTTCAAGAAATAAAACCTGTGAGAGGTTTCACCGTTCAAACCTTTAGTTATAACAAAACAGGAACCACTACATTGACTCAAAGAAACCAAAAACTGTGCACTCCTTCCAGTTTTTATGTTTGCAAGTCAAACACAGAAATTCTTCCGTCCCACGAGCACGAAGCGATAACGTTAGGTAGAGCAGGGTGGAAGGCGACATCGATGCATGCTTGGTCGTAGGCCTTGATTTTGTTTAAAACTTTTGATGACTGATAATCGTAAAGGTAAATAGAACCATCTGAAGACCCAGAGGCAAGCTTCTTCCCATCCAAGCTGAAGTTGCAAGTAATTGGAAAGCCCGAGACACCATGGCTCTCGTACCGCTTATATTTGTTGAGTCTGTAAGGCGGGGTGGCAGTAAAAATAGCAATGTAATTCCCATTTGATTGGGCAACAAAAGTCGAATCAAATGGATGGCACCTTATACATGGACAAGTATAAGCTTCTGCATAAACCTGATTCAAAAGCAATAAGAAGGAAGTTATATAAATCATGGGTTAATTGTTATAAGGGTACTTGAAATATCACGTATGCATCAATTTAGTCCTCAAAAGATCACATCTCAAACTGGTCCCTAGAACGTATAACAATGATCATGTTGGTAATTCCCATGCGGCACGACAAAAGGATATGGCCCCTCAATTCGGAATAAAAAGTTCACATCACATCATACAAATGTTAAGGGAGAAATCAATAACGGACTTGTTCTTCTAGTGCATGCTATTAGTTGTAGTTAGATTAAGAGTGACAACACAAACAAAATATATGACCTCAGCTACAGGTTTAGATTTTCAACTGAGTTTGTTTAAGAAATCTCTCTGTTAGGTGAGAAGTCAGGAATTGAAAGTAGGGGAGTCCAAAGTGGAGAGTCCAAGTCATAGCATGAGGAGCAACAAAAAGGTTAATTGGGTCAAGCAAAGGACGAAGAGAGGCTCCATTGGCCTGTCTTTAATTTAGGTTACAAATAAAAATTGAAATTCTAAAAAAGGTCATCTTAAGAGAAAAAAGGTGGAGCCATTATGCCAAGAACCACCCAAATATCTTCCAAAAATTTGGTGTAAGAGCCATCAGCCCATCACCCAAATGAATGGTTGAGAGAACTAAAGGAAGGTAACCTTGGGTGACAAATTTCCAGGGACTGTTATGAGCCACTATAGTCGAAGAGTTGGTGTCACATCCATTCTTATGCAAGCCATACTTCACAAACAGAATGTAAGTTTATTTCTAATACCCACTTCCTTGAATCATAATCAATCTCTTTGTTATATTAACATGGTTTTGCCCAAAGATACAATCTCTTGTGAGAAAACAAGTTTACATGAAAAGCAAGTAGATAAAGGCGGCACAAAAGATCATAGTTTGACCTGAAATGTAGGTAAAGAATGACAGCATGAAATTTGATAGCTGGCATACAATATAAACATGGGCATTCCATCACTTGAATTGCAACTTCAGTTTCAAGTTTAGCCCAATTACATGCTTAGGTGATAACATGATGATGACTGAAAAGATGCATTAGTTACAGAATACAAAGATGTTATGGCTTTCTGGCCATCATAACTTGCATGTTTTGTGTGTTGTGTGAGTGTAAGATTTTCGTTATGAGTTCTAATTGCTTTCAAAACAGAACATCCAGAATCCCTCCATTTAAAGTCACAAAAGTTTGATAAAACTTAAAACTATCTTCTGAGGACCAAACTATATGGTGGCTTACCAGACAAGATTAAGCATCCTTATAAAGGAACTAGTCTAAACTGTATAGAAAAGAGTGCACAGGGAGAGCAAGGAAACAAGAACCCAGACCCATAAGGCCTAAGACAGTTATTCTCATTAACCAGAAAAAGTAACAAACATGACCTTCAAAGCATAACTTTGGTGGCCAGAGTATGATATATTCCCATGCTAAACATTAAGTATGGTTATCACAATGGTAAAACCAGCAGCAAGAAGATAAAGAACAAAAATAAAATATGGATGCAGATCTTTGAATGGCTTACTGTATAGAGACTCCTAATAAATGCCAAAATACCTATTACCTATGCTTAGGGACACTGAAATATCTTTCCCAGTTTCCCTCTGTTTTGCGACAAAAGTATATAGAGAAAACAGATTAATTATGTTATTAAATTTCCAATACAACCTTTACGTTTCCATCCTTTCAGTAGAAACAGAAGTACAAGGAATAAATGTAATTCCATAGTATTTTAGTTGAAACAGAATCTGTTCTACCTCTTTACATAATAAATTGAGGGCAAAGAAGTTGAGTTCTAAGAGGGTAGCGGGAAAACCTCCCCCCTCATTATGATCATAAGGATCACCAATTTATTCCCTTTTGCTCCTTTCCCCTCCTTACTAGCATTTAAACTATTAAATATAATATCATTTGAAAGTATAAATGGCTGCTGATCCTAATTATTGGATACTATTTCTTCTACAACTCAGTACAAACAGAGCTTGCAAGCTGTGACTATCACTTATCTGCATAGGTTATATGCCGCCTAAGGGAACATTTATCCAAAAGAGTCATAATTAAAGTCAACAGTGCTGCTTAAACTAATGGTAAGACAACTTGATAGAACTTTTGCAGAGAAGTGTGAACTAAAGAAAGCATATGGAGAGTTAAAATAGTTGGACAATTCTTCACCTGATTAGACAACGGAACCTCCCTTGAAGCATCCCAAACAATGATAGAGTTCTCGCTGACATTGCTCCTAGATACATCACTAGAAGAAATGAATTGCTTCCCATTCACCATAAACTCAACATCCAAAATAGGACCTAAATTCCTAGTATAGTTATGCACTGCTTTTCCAGTTCTGATATCCCATAGTTTGATATGGCCCTGTGATCCCCCAGAAAGGAAAAGATTTGAATTGTTCGGATTGAACTTAATAGCTCCAACAACTTGATCTTCTTTGAAAACCTGAGTCTCTGATCCCTTTTCAACGTCGATCAATCTCGATGTATGATCATACCCACATGAAAGTAGAAAGAGCCCTTGTGGAGACCATTTCACATCTTTCACCGCTGCATTGTGGAAGTTCAACATGCGTGCTTTCTTCTGATCTCTGCTCCATACATTCCAAATGCAAACCGTATGATCCATCCCAGCAGATGCAAGGAGATGAGCTGTAATCTAACTCTAATAAGCAGATTAATAAATTAAGCTTCCACCACCAAGAAACAATGACAAAAATTATTCCTTACTGAACTTACCATGAGTTGATGACCAATGTATAGCATTGACGGCTTTGGTATGCCCACATAGAGCTGCAGATAGCTTTTCAGGAATCGGATTCAGTCTTTGATGACACTTCGGTTTGTTTTTCAGCAATGATAGAACATTACGTGGTATATCAGCATCTGAGATACTTCCTGTGGCTATGAACAAGAACACAGAAACAAGATAAGTGGAAGTTCTCTTGTCTCAACTCAACCACTGATTAAAAGTAGACAAGAAAGAAGTTCAACATTCAAAGTAAATAGATATACACAATAAAATATCCAGCATACCATATCTGAAGAAACCATTAACCAGGGGGAAAAAATGAGTGACAGGAAATAAAAGAAGATAAAAATAAATCACACTAATCCATTGGGGGAATACTAATGCGCTCCGAAGAAAGTAGAGTGCGGCCATCCTTAAACTCTAAAACATAAATCTTAAATCATAGTTTCTGAGTCTAAACTCTAAATTTTGAATTCTAAACGTTAAATCCTAAACCCTAAACCCTTAAATTCTAAATTTTAAACTCTAAATCTGAGCTATTGATACAAATATAATAAATGGAGAGCTAAGAGTTGTTTAATAAATAAGGAGGGTAGCTTAAGGATAAGCTAATCAATAGGCCTGAGCCTATTACAAGCTTTGAAAATACCAAATGTGTCGTATTTGAAATTTAACCACAACATTAGCAATGCAAAAAAGCATAAACTAGTAAATGCAAGTATCACCTCAATAACGAAAACATAATGAAAGAAAAACAACAGGAAGAAAGGGAAAGGAAAAATAACAAGTAATTACATTTAACGGAGAAGAAGAGTACCAGAATGTGTAGACGAAGAGTGAAGCGGGAGAGGCATAGGGTCAGGGAGAGGAGCGAGAAGTGCTCGTTGTCTCTTTGAAACATAGCTTCCAGGAATGGGATTTGGATTGAGAGAAGAAGATGGAGGAGGAGTTGGAGGAAAATAGGGTTTTGGTGGGTAAGGAGAAGAAGAAGAAGAAGACGAGAGTGAGAGCCTCTGACGTTTGGGCTGATCTTCGTCGTCTGAAGAATGGTAATATGCGTCGCGCAGAAGATCCATATGGTGTCTGTGTCGCAAAAAATGAAGCAGCCAAGCGTGGCAGGGAACTTCGCCAGCGCAGAGGTGTGTCCGTGGTTAACCGTCAACAACGAGAAGAAAGATTCTGTTGATTCTTGATACCGACGCCTAGGAATCTAGGATTGCAAGAAGACAACAAGACAACCCCATATGAAATCAATTGGTACCTTTTTGCTTAATTTTACAGTTAACACATTGTTATCTCTGGCATCAGTCAACTTCAAAATGAGTGGGTGAACCTCAACACTATATTGCTTCTGTGCAGCACCCTGCGAGATCAACTTCCTCGGTAATGCTGGTCCACCTTTATACCTAGATCATGGTAAACAGAAATCTGTTACATATTCTACAAATCATGAAATCAAACGGTAGTGACCATCAGATGACACAATTGAAATATAACCTTAACCGCCCAAGTTCCAAGACTTCTCCATTTATATGTTACCTTCATGATGTCAATACTAAACCTATTAAAAGATAGCAGATACAATGACGGAGGTAATCTAATACTTCAAATCTGCTTCCATTTTCTCATTATTCAAATTTATCTTACCATACTGATTTCAATCTCTTCCTATCAGGATCCAGAACCTCCAAGACTTGATAAATCATACTAAATCACTTCAAAAGTAATTTTTTATTTTATATTATTTTTTCAGAAAAACTAATAATAATAATAAACCAGAAGCAGTTTCAGATAAAGTTTTCAGATATTATCACTTTATCAGATAACAGATATTCAACGATACAAAGTAAAAACCAAAGCATTTTCAGTAATTCAACAGAACAGCAATTGAAAATGAACAACAAACAGAACAGCAATTTCAGTCAAATTACATACCTGACTCAGTGGCTCGGGCTCCATCTCTGACTTGAATCGGTGACTGGGTGGGAGGTGTTGTGTTGTGGGTGGCCAGAAACGCTGCTGGGTGGTGGCGTGGTGCTGTGCTAGATGGTGGCGTGGTGCTCTGTCCGCTGGGTGGTCCTGGGTGAGTGGATGGTGCTGTGCTACTGCTGGCCTGCTGGGTGCTCTGTCCGCTGGGTGGTGCTGGGCTGCTGGGCGCTGGCTGTGGCTGAGGCTTCGTGTTGCTCTCTCTGTCCGCGAGGAGGTCCTGGGAGCAGTGGGAGGAAAGATTCGGCGGCGCTGGGAGGAAGGCTTCGCGGGGCTGCAAGGTGGTGGGAGGAACGGTCTCGCCGGCGCTGAGGGTGTAGAGAGCGAGACTGTGAGAACGGAGAAGAGAGGGGCTAGGTTCCGTTTGGGGGTGGGGCGTGGGGGTTACTGGGTTAGAAGTTAGGTCACGTTCATTTGTTGGGGGGGCTTGGTTTTTTTAGGGTTTTTTTATCTTATTGGTTCGGTTCAGTTCGGTTGAGGTTTTTATTGTCAGAACCGAAAACCTAATCGAACCATAATAAAAACAGCAAAATATAATTTTTTTCGATTTTTTTGATTTTTGGTTTATTCATTTTTTTTATTTTTTCAATTCGGTTGGTCGGTTTAGTTCGATTGGATCGGTTTTAAACACCCCTACTGTTAAGATTGCAAGAAGAACCCACCAATAATGTCCAAAACCAGCACGATGCTTAGCTCAAGGTCAAGGTCAGGCCCTATCACCAAAATAAAAAAGAAAAGGTCACGCCCAAGTGCCCAACAAAATAAACGGGCCAGCCTAAAATTGGAGTTGTATCTATTTATTAAATAAAAAATAATTTCATAATCACTCTGAAATTGAAAATTAAAACCCATGAACAAATAAATAATAAAATACTAGGTCATGTAACTCGCAAACTTAGTCAAGTCTGGCATAAACGCATTGGGCTCACTCTAGGTGAAGAGCTTATTGGGCCTTGATAGTTTTTATTTGGGTCAGAGTATAGACAATATATAAAAAGACTTTTGATTTTCTCTCTAGGAGAATGTTTCTCTCAAGATAGGAGAATTTTCTAATAACATATGATTTTTTCTATTCACACTTAATCAAACATCACACAAGCACATTTGATGACTTATTTAGTATATTATACAAATTCTCGGTACTTCTTCCAGCAAAATCTAACATTTTCTATACAATATCCACCATTACACACAATCAACAAATACATCCATTCTTACACAATATCCACCATTACCCACAAATCACCAGCATACAAATTGCAAAACCAACAAATACTTGAACAACAATATCCTAAAACCTATTGAGTTTCAATAGAGAATTTTGGACTTGAACCCATAAAAGGAAAAACAATTTCTTTGCAGAAGACGACACAAGAGTTTAGGGCAGACTGCTTGAATCTAGTTGAAAAAGTGATCACAAACAAGGAGCTTGCTTTTAAAACCATCAAAAACACTCTGATGGGAGTATGGAAAAATCTTGAATGGACAGACTACCAAAGACATGGATACAGTTTAAGTATGAAAGAATCTTGGAGAGTTATTGTCTGAACTGTAGTATTATTAGTCATAACAAGAAGGAGTGCAAGAATCCAACAGTAATGTCAACTTAGAACCCAAAGGAACCAAGGTATTCAACTGATTTGGGAGTGGCATAAACAAAAGCATTCAAGGCAAAAGAATACAGGGTAAACATGGAAGAGAGTAGCTCAGGGCAGAATTAGAAAGAGGTGGCACGTAAAGAACATTATTGGAGGAAAGGAGGTGATTCAACACAGGAGACAGCAGGAAGTAAAGCTGGCAATGTACAGAAAAAATAATGAGGAATAGAAGAAGACAGTTTAGCTGAAGCTCCTAGAAGAGCTGGCAAAGAAGATCATAGAGATGTGAAAAAGGGGAAGAATATCCTAGAAGATATGCTTGTCAGAGAAACTGAATTAGAAGAAGTGGAGAGAGATGCTAAGGATTTGTAAAGGAGAAAAAAGATATTAAAGGCAGCAAAAAGGTCTACCATAAGGGCAAAGAAATGGGTGGGTCAAGTGTGTTAAGAGAGGAAGCTGCAATTAAAGGTACATGGGTTGACTTCTACCAAAGGTCCAATGAATATATTCATTTTTTTAGAATTGGTTCACAAGAAGAAGATAATAATCTCACTGTTGGACAACCACTTAAAAGGCTCAATAACAACATGGCAAAGGAGAGAATGAAAGGAGTTACAAGAGAAAATAATGCTATTAAAGCCAACATAATAATAAAAAGGGTCATATGAGTGCAGGAGGATACCACTGGGTTAAAAATAGAGAGTTAGAATAGGATAACAAGCAGATATATACAACAGTTAATGGGGGTATTTATTACGTTAAACTTACAAATGAAGATGAAGAATTAGAGCCTAACAATAGCGAAGCATTAGTAGTGGCTACAGAATATGAAATGGAACTTGTACAAGGAATGGAGAAAAAGCTGAAATTGAAAATGAAAAGGGATGACGAGTAACAATTGCTGATGAGAGATATGTTCGGAGAGAAAGTTGCCTTACAAGTTTGAAAAGTTGGTAAAAGAAGCAAGCAATCATTAGGACCAGGTGGAACAATGCCAATAGAGGAAGACCAGCAGGATAGAGAAGAGATCATAGAAGACTCAATGGCTGAGAAGGCAGGCCTAAACATGCCCCCAACTCAACCATGAATATCATAAGCTCAAACTGTCACGGGGTAGCAGCCCCTGCAACAGTTTCTAAATTGCACAAAATGTGAAAGCAAATCAAGCCAGCTTTAGTTTTTCTTATTGAAACAAGAGCGAAAGAAAAGTCTATTATGAAATTAAAGAAAAACTATATTTCGGGACTCAGGTTATAAGGTGTCACGACTACAAAAATTGGAGTTCGGTGCAAACCCGTCAAAGCATAAAGCTAGTCTAACGTTTCTGGGCTCGCTTGCAATGTAGGATGGACCCGATCAAAATACTTCCAAGCTTCTCCGTGTGATGGATGCATAAAGATTCCATCATCTCTCTTATTGTTACTATGCCAGGTCATGTGAGGGGTCGAACTCATCGATGCATACAATCGTTTCAATCTAGGGACTATAGGCATGTAGTGCATCCGTTTCATATGAATTCTCTTTATCCACAATTTACCGATCTGTTCTCTCTCGAATTGGAACCTCGATGATCTATAAAATCTACATTCAGTTAAGTTTGTATCCTTCTTGTAGTACAGCATACAACCAATTAGACAACAATCAATTTTCACCACATTTAAACCCAACTTCGAAGTTAGCTTCTTTGCTTCGTAGTAGTTTCAAGGGATGCCAGTAGACTCGACAGGTACCAATTTATTGCAAAAAGTAGCCCACTTATCAAAGGACTCTTGGGTATGAATTGACTCTTATTTAATACTCATCATCCTAACACATGTAGACAACTTCGAATGAACGCACTCCTTGTACAAAGGTTTCGCAGCAGATTCTAACAGATGATAAAATGCCTTTGCTTTTAGGTTAGGCTCTTCTTCAACCTCTTCCAATTCCGTAACACCTGTTGCATCACATACCATCTCGTTGTAGCTCTCTTGGTTAGCCTCTCAAGTCATATCATCCATGTTTAGGTCTCTCGACACCCAAACCCTCATTAGACAACCAGACCTATTCAAATTAGAGGCAGACTGGGTAATTCCCTACTCGCCCACTTCTCCGTGTTTTGTCCACATCCAATACGCATCCTTAAACCCGTTACGGTAGAGGTGAAGCATTATGTCCACCGATCCTAACTACTTAGTTAGTCAACACTTTTGACACGGACACCTAAAAACCCCTTCAAACATAAACCGTTTCATGCTAAAAACATGCACGACAAATGCATCAACCGCCCTCAAAGAATTCCAGTTTTAAACCCCCCGGCCATCGTTATCCTTCTCATATATTCATAGACGATGAGGAATCATATTGAAACACACACCATAGAATTTAATGAACAATAGAAATTATTTAAGTTTTTAAAAAATTTGACAGAGTATCCCCTATAATTAGAATCTCCCACCGAATACAATTATTAGTTTCTGACATACCAAACACGTAGCAAACAATTGAAACAATAATTCATAGACATTCTTCTTAATTTAGGAATATCCATTAAATTTTCACATAGGAAATAGCTACGGGCATAAATCATTAACGTATAGGCATTTAGTAAAACATCAAATCTTAACCGTTCTAGTGCACAACTCCTTATAACTCTATAATTTCCAGCAAATATGGGTTTTGAGAAGGTGCCACTACGCGACCTTCTCGCATTTCCGTCCTAAAACTCTATCTTAGGAAAAGTAAGTCTAACATAAAATTTAAACCGTTCATTATATTCAGAGATAGAAAACCAACCTGAAATATTACTACACAGATAACAAAAGAAGAAAACTCCAATTGAGATCAGAGGTAATTGCACCGTCCTAACAAAAAGGATTACTTATTAAATTCACAAGGTGAAACTAATTCGAAAACTAATTTTAAAAAATACGTAAAACTTATTATTCTAATTAATTAAAACTTAATTCTTAATTCAACCAAACTAACAAGTGATATGACAAATTAAATTTTTCACTTACATTAAATTAATATAACAACTCCTAATAACGTACTTCATTAAGCAAATTTAACCACTAATTTAACAACAACTAACCCTAACAAAATGTTAAACTCATAAAATAATATGAAAAACTATAATAATCATACCAACAAACCAACCACTGATGATAGTGACTGCAAGCTCTCTTTAATATCATCGTGACAGAGGCGGCGGCGACGACAACATGAACCTCAACCGCGGTGGAAGATGAGATGTGGACAACAACAGTAGAAATAGATTCGCCGAGCACGTGCAACGGCGATGACAACGGGTGCTTCCTCCTCGGTGGCAACGTCAGCGGCAAGCTTTGGCGGTGGCCACGCTGACTGCTGCTGTCGGAGGTGTGAGCAAATAAGGAGAGAGAGAGAGAGAGAGAGAGAGAGAGAGAGAGAGAGAGAGAGAACGGCTTCATAAAGTAAGGAAAAAGGGACTTGCATTTGAATTTAGCCCCAAATTTACCGTCGAATTAATTCCCCAGTAACATCTTTTGCGTGCCTAAAATGCAACGTTTCACTAAATAACATTACCGTCAGACCTAGCTCCCGGTAAATCCGACGATAGTGAGTGCGCCGAAAATTTTGTTCTCACCAAATATTACCGTCAAAAATAATGTTTCAACGGTAATAAATTAACATGACGAATCTATATATTGATAAATCCGACAGTAAATATGATGAAAAACTCACCGCTAACGTCCGATGCTAAATTCAACAGTAAATTTGATGGTACTCAACATTTTTCTTGTAGTGAATGGGATGAAATTTATTAAAAGGTAAATATCCTAATCCATCATGCCAAAGTATGGTGAGATCATGATGTGTAGTGCAACTCAGTGTATGCTATGTGGTGTGTTGAGTATTGAATTGTGTGATTTCATATAATCCCTCATTGAGACTAGCTGCTCCAATCTTTTTTATTATAGGGTAATCCTGAATCTTAACAATCGAGTTTGTTAAAAATAAAAAAGATAATCTAATTATGTAATTAGGAACGAGACAAATACAAGATTTAAAGCAAAATCAAATAGGTAAAGAACGTTTATGAGATATAATGAATTAGAAAATTTGACTATGCCATAGATATTAGCAATTAAGATGCATTTAATTTGTTTAGTAATTTAACTCTAATTAGTTGAATTGAATTATATAAATAAAATGCACCTAAACTAAATGTAACATGCGATGTGACTCATGCGTCGATGTCCCAAGAAGCACTTGAATTACCTTTACTCGGTGAATCCAAGCAAATCTGATGCACGGATTGGTTAACACTTTTAGGATCGGTTGAGCCATATTGCTTAAGTAAGACAAGTAGAACTTGCATTTGTTCCAAAGTAAATTTCAAGTCTTCAACATCCTTATTGCTGTTATGACTTATTGTTGTGTTGTTATGATATATTAGCCTAACAATTTATTGTTGTTGTGAATAGCTTATCCTACTTATAATTAAGTCTTAGTAGTTATTGATACTAGATGAGTAAATAAAAAAGATGAGAAAGTAACTTAAAAGTAGAGTTAGTGGCAAATAATTTTCTTTCACTATCCTTTAATCTATTGAGAGAGATGTTCTTTGTTTATATTGTTGGGTGGCCCTCGACCCATTTCATGTCAATGACAAAAGAAAAGATAAACAAAAACAAAAATA
This sequence comes from Arachis hypogaea, assembly GCF_003086295.3. Taxonomy (NCBI): domain Eukaryota; kingdom Viridiplantae; phylum Streptophyta; class Magnoliopsida; order Fabales; family Fabaceae; genus Arachis; species Arachis hypogaea. The sequence goes on from NC_092038.1 coordinate 26,614,855, forward strand.
GATGAGAAAAAAATGGTTTCAAAAAAGGTATATAACACAAGATTTTATGAGAGGAGAGTCATATTATTGTATCAAGAAAATCTCTCTCTCTTGAGAAAACCAAACAAACACGAAGCTTTTTTGATGGTTGTTGTCACTGTCTCAGTCTTGGTTGTGATAGCCCTCCTCTACTCTCTCTCCTTTACCCTTTTTCTCTTCTTTTCCTATTTTCTTTCTCTCCTTTCTTATTATCTATCATCTTTTCTGTTTTACTGCCTAGTTCACTCTCTGCTAGTCACACCTCCCACAACCACCATTTTCTTCGCCGACCCCACCCTCCCCACCATGTCCTTTTCTTCTTTTAATCGTCTTTCTCCTCTCCTCCCTTCTCTTTTTCTCTAGTTGTTGTTCTTGTTTTTTTTTTCTTTCAGATACAGATCTAAATTTAAAATAATTTTTTGTGATCTATTAGTCATCTTCATCGGTATTTTAGATATGTTATTATAAATTTGAGATAAAGATACAATGAAAAAAATTTTTATCTGTGGAAATATTTTTATATTTGAAAAGCTTTTAAATTTATTCGGTAAAGAAAAGAAGATATTTTTTATATTATAATTTTTTTTATAAATTTAAAAATAAAAAAATTTAAATTTGTCTTTATTTCTATCTTACAAGAATTTTTATAGTTAAATAATGTATCTTCTCTTAAACTATAATTTTACTATTTTCTTGAACGAAATTTTGTTTAATAAAAAAACACAAGATTTTATAAAAAAAGATTGTGAGAAATAATTAAAGAGAAGTAAATGCTAAATTAATGACTAATAAATATTTTATCCAAGAGAATCAAAATTTATATCAACTTCACCCACTGTAGAAATACAAAAAAAAAATACAAAAAATGACTTATATCTATTGTCAGACACCAACTAACTTTCTTAGTCAAATTATGTTTTTATCTCTTTTTTATTTTTTTTCTCGAATTTAATTTCTTCCTCATCATCATCATCACCATCATCACCATGCTCATCATCAGTCATCATCCTTAGCTAGCGCTAGCTTTTTTCATGGTTGAAATCCGACGCACATTTTCAAAAATCAAAGAATTTCAATTTTCAACCAAAGTCACATGCATACTAGCTACTTCAATTCTAAATTTTGTCCGCTTCATCAGCAGTTAAATAATTCTATATGCTAGAATTAATAGATGCATTTCAAGTGGCAAGCAAGTACTTTCAGATAATTCAAAGTTACGCACTTGATGAAGAAGTTATTGTAACTATCATGACTCCCTCAATAGATTAAGAAAAATTATAAGAAATTAATTATTAGTTAGTTAATATTATTAGCCAATATTAGAATTTAAGTTTATAATTTTAGATTTAGGATTAAAAATTTAAAATTTACAGTCTAAATTTAAGATAATAAAATAATCTTTTAAAAAATTAATTGATATTGATTGAAAAAAAATTAATTCCTTAACATTATTCATTGAATTTCTATATTAGTTATAAATTCGTAATTAGATTATTTTTAACAGTAAATATTATTACAAAAACGATTTGTCACTACTAATTACGTGAAAATAAAGAAACAAATTATAGTTAAAATAAAAAGCAACTACTAATTAAGTGAAAATAAAGAAAATCTACTACTAACCATGTGTTAATATATAATTATTTATCACGCTAGTGAAACAAATTGTAGTTATTATAGGATGATTAATAATAAGTGTTTAATTTATCTAAATTCATCATGTGCATTTACCAATTTGTCTGAGTTTAATTTATTTAGATTTGATCCTATAAGTGAGTAAGCGCTCATCTTGGTGATCTAAACATGAAACTCTTAAGAGTTAAAGATTAGTTTTAAAGTTTTTAACAACTATACTTATTTTCCGTTTGGATTGGTTTGTTATTGAAAAAAATTCTGTTACATTTATATAACTTTAAAGATATTTGAATACAATTTTCTTAAAAAATAATTTTATTAAAAAAATTCTTTTATTTTTAACAAACCATAAGTGAACAATATTTTAGTGGATCCCGCTAGGGAGACAATGAACTATTTGTACAATGTATACAATGAGCTATTGAGTTACAAAATAAACATCCCATATTATCTAGAATGACCATCCGAATACTAAGGATAATAAATTGATGAAAAAAAATAACACTAATGATTATATCTCTAATACTCCATAAACCTCAATTGTATACATTGTACAAATATTCCATTGGCTCTTATACTTTACCTATTTCACTACTTGAACTATTTTTTTTCCGAGTTGTCAAACACTCTCAAACTAAAACTGAATAAGCGAATAAACTTCCGTTAACTTGTCGGATAATAATTTTTTTTTTCATCGATAATATTGAAAAAGCTCTTAAGAATTATATAACTTGTATCCACATTTACATTAAATATGATTATTACCTTTTTAATCTTCTATATCTTTTTGTTTATATATATATATACTTTTTCTGGCGCTTGTCTTTCTTCTCTTTAATTTTAAATTTTTGTCAAAAAGAAAAAGATTGAACCACGTTATAAATGGAAATAAACTTAGAAATTTATAGTTCTAGCTACTTCAAGAATAACAAAATGCCAAAATAAGTGTAATCAACCATATAATCATGATGTGGCCATTAAAACCCGTATGCTCAATTTTGCTTTGATACTCATTAAATAAATCCAATAGGAAGTCACTAGATAAATAAATAATTATTAAGTGATCTTATCATATTATCAGAGCAAGAAACTTTAAATCTACCTAAGTTTTAGATACCGACGTTTTTATTTCTTTTTACAAAATTTGTAGTTTCTATGTATGTAGGTGTCCAGTGTCCTTTAATATTTTTATTTAGACAACACAATGCAACATGCACCTTTAATTTGGTGAGCCAACTTTTCCAAAATAGACAAACAGGTTTTTATATTGGTCTGCGGCTATATTATAGACGAGGAAAGTGGAAATCTTAGCTGGTATCTTCAGAAAAATGTGTGGAAGTTGGTGGAAAGAGCGCAGCCTGCATTTTTCCATAAATATTTTTCATACCTATGGTGGGCAAATACATAGAAATTAATTTGGTTATGGATAAAAGGATGGTAATAAATTTGTATATGAATGCATGGTGTGTTGTCTACAAATGTGGATCTACGTTGATCAGAGACCTGTTGCGTTTTGCAGGTGTTGAAATAAAAAATTTGCAGGCGTTGATCAGAGACCTGCAAAACGCAAGCTTCAATTGGACTGGGAAGGGAACCAGCTAGCGAAACGTGTCCTGTATGCCGACAAGAGCAGGTGTTGAACAATATGGGACTGCGCAAAACGTAGGCTGCGTTTGTCAGCATAGCAGAGCTAAACGGAGATTGCATTTTGCAAGCTTCCAAGCTGCATGCGCGCCACGTGTTCTTGAAGGGTGTTCAACTTGATCCTTAAAACCGAAAACGCAGATAGAAAGGGAAGCAAAGTAAAAAACGAGTTACTGAAGCAAGGTGAGGAAGAGTTGAAGGAGAGTGAGGAAGCACGAGTTAACAGTGAAGAAGCAAAGTGTTGTTGAAGAAGAAGTATACCGAAAAAAAATAGTGCGTAATTTTACCAAATTGGAAGAACATATTATTAAGTATTTGGATCATCCTCAATTGGTAAGTACTTTTTTTTAATATTTAACGATGAATATATATATATATATATATATATATATATATATATATATATATATATTTAGTCGAATTTCATTTATTTATGTTATAATTAGTAGTATTGTGGTTATTAATATTACTATTACTAATATTATGTTGTTATTTATTTCTTATTACGATTTAATTTTTTTAATATTGATATTATATTATTATTGTTATTATTAAGCAAATTAATCTTTGTATTATTATTATTATTATTATTATTATTATTATTATTATTATAGTGGGTATCATAATGAGAATAATTTATTAATAATTTTTAATAATAATAATGTGTAATAATTTATTATTATTTTTTAGTGATTTATTATTATTTTATAATAATAATAATAATAATAATAATAATAATAATAATAATAATAATAATAATAATAATAATAATAATAATAATAATAATAATAATAATAATAATACTGTTTAGTAAACGGTTTTTTTTAACAATGTTTAAGAAAAAAAATTATTATGTTTAATGCTCTATTAATATTTTCTAATAATAAATAATACTATTTGTTAATAAAATACTGTTTAGGATATAGATAACATAATAAATGGTTATTATTATTGTTATTATTGTTATATTTGAGTAATTATTATTATAATTAGTATGTTATTATTATTTGTTTATAATATTGGTTGGTTATGATAGTGAAAATAAGTTATTATTAATTTTTAATAATTAATAATACTGTATAATAAATAATAGATAAATATTTATGATTTTTTAATAATTTATTATTATGTTTTAAAATAATAATAATAATAATACTGTTTAATTATTGTTGTTATTTTTTTTTGAACAAATTATTAATTGATATTATTTAGAATTTAATAAGTATCATTTTTCTTTTTGCAGGCTATCAGAAATTTGTTGCCCAAAAAACTGGATCCGCCAGATACCTTTAACGATATAGCTGCAGCAGCACTGGCATTGATTGGGTTTCAACATGTTTCGTGAGTAGGCGAAATGAGAGGTCATTCTGGACTATTGAGTGCTTTGGTGGAACGCTGGAGGCTGGAGACTCACACATTTCATCTTTCGGTCGGTGAAGTGACGGTGACGCTGGAAGATGTGAGTTATATTCTTAGTCTCCCGATTAATGAGGAGGCCGTTACGGGTAGATCAGATAGTAGTCACCAGTTTTTGGTGGAGAACTGCATTGCGTATTTTGGTCAGGAGCCTAGTCCGCAAGATCACGTGTTGGGGAAGGTTAATATTGCTTGGGTCCGGCGGTGCAGAGACACCGAGCCGTGTGATACTCAGGAGTCTCTTGAGCGGTACGTCCGGGCGCACATTTTCTGCGTGCTCGGAACAGTTGTGTTTCCGGATAAGTCGACCACTTCATTGAACTCGAAGTTTCTACCGCTACTTAGGGATTTCCACCGGATTTCAGCATACAGTTGGGGGCAGCCAGTCTGACACACCTATACAGATCGTTATGTCGTGCATCACGATACAACTGCAAAGAGATGGATAGCCCACTGATACTGCTTTTTGTTTGGGCGTGGGAGCGTATGCTGCTCCTGGCACCTATACCCCGCGATCAACTCGGCGATGTTGGCTTTTATCATTATTGTTATTGTTATTGTTATTATTGTTATTGTTATTGTTATTGTTATTCTATTTTTTGTTAGGTAGAGTCATTGGCGCCGACATACAAGATATATACGGCGGCCTACTGCGCATTTTAGGTGAGGATTCGACGACATGGGAGTTGACGATGTAAGTTGTACCATTGATGTCCAATGTTTTTATTCATAAGAATAGTTTTTCTAATCCGCCTCTTGGTAACTAATGTGCAGTTTATATGGCGGCCATATATGGGAGTAGGAAATCCGGATGTCCTCGCTCCCTAATGGTTATGTGCTCCACCCAGTCGCCTCTAGTGTCATTCGAGTGCATAGAATGGCACCTGGCAGACCGGGTTAGACGACAGTTCGGGATTCAAGAGCTTCCACCAGGCCCGGCTTTCGACCTTGGTCATGATCACTGCAAGCGGTTGATAGGAGCACAGAACCATGACTGGAGACAGATTTACAGTCGATGGGTTAACAGATGGAGATTTGACCGCTATAACACATTGCAGTTAGACGAGGAGATTATTGACTTTCATCCTCTCCCAGTGTACTACGAGTGGTACACATAGCAGTATGGGATACACCTGCGACTATCAGATAGAGTTGCAGGCGAAGAGGTTGGCGTTGATAAACCACATCAGAAACAGGAAGAACCCAGCTGGCCCTCAGCAGCAAGTCCCACCTCATGAGCAGCAGTTTCAGGTATTGTTATTAATTCATAGTATTGTGATTATTATCAACTTTTAGGGTTATAAATTATTATCAGTAATTACTATTAATTGTAATTAATTGTTATCTAGGAGTCGGCATATGAGCACCACTATCAGGTCTCGACATATGGCCAGCAGTTTCAGGAGCCGACATATGCCCAACAGTTTCAGGATCCGGCTTATAGTAGGCAGTTTTAAGATCTGGCATATGCCCAGCAGTGGCTGACATATCAGTAGCAGACACCATATATACCGGAACCACAGCCTCCTCAGGCACCTGAACCCTACATACTACAGCTGGTAATTCCAGCCGAGGGTCACTTTAGTCCATTGGGTGGATCTGACACCATCAGCTTCGATCAGGTTCTGAGAGATATAGATTATCTATTTTCGACGCCACCGCAGGAAGGGCCTGCTCTATCTCAGCAGTCTGCTGGTCGTCGTGCCACTTCAGGTCATGCTAGTGACTTCGACTTTGATCAGTTGCCGGGTCATCCCGGTCTTTCTGCACCACCACGCTCTTAGTTGTTTGATTTGAATGAGTACCCGTAGCAGGAAGAAGGAGATTCGAGATACGACTTGCAGCACTGGTATGATCTTGGTGGAGCGAGTGCTCTGGGGATGAGTGGCTCCGGTTGTATGACACTGGTGCGAGCATGACAAATGTCGGTAGTCCTGACGTTGGCAATGGATTAGATGCTGGTGTGTCTCAGGGTCATCCTATAACTTACGGACACAGACTGCGCCTTCGGACAAATACATCCCATTATTTTATTCAAAGAAGGCGCCGATGAAATAGTCTATTGCAGTTGATCTTGTATTCAGTGTAGTATTCAGATTTGTATTCAATGTTGTATTTTGTATTTAGATGATTCTGTTTAGTATTATTATTATGACATATTTAGCCTTGTTCTCGTATAACTCTGTTTGCGATTATCATGATGCACTTTTGGAACGAAATGTTATTTATTAAAAAGTTACATAATGAGGTTAAAAACCTTATTTATTATAAATTGTTAACTAGATTAAAATAAATGACGAGGTTACATAAAAAGTAGTACGTTATAACAAAGTTACATTGAAAAGTTTAATCACTAATGACCTCCAGCGGAGCTTGGACCTGCGCGCTGAGGACATCGGCTGTGGCTATGTCCCTCGCGTCCACATATAGTGCACTTGCAAGGACCACGCATATCCCGCGAATCCATCTCATTCAAGTAGTGGGTTGACTTCAGTCTTCCTTTCATCCCGCGCCTCAATGTCCAGTTGGCAATCACCTTCGCTCCTTCATATCTATCCCATGTAGACGGATCACCCATAAGAACAAACTCGCCTCTGTACACCTTGCAAATTTCAGACATCTTGTACACGTCGTGCACGTACACCTACCAATCAAGACGCTGGTTGGTGCAACATGAAAGCACGTGGCGACATGGGAGTTGCTCGACCTGGAAATGGCCACAGTCGCAGTGTCGTTGCGCAAGGTTACTAGTGTAAATGGTACCATCTTACATTTCTCCAGCCTCAAACATCTCGTTGTGCCTGTCGAACCGGTTGACCACAATGTTTCTTGAACGTCGGAAGTTTTCTTCAACTCTCTTCGTTGAAAATTCTGAATACGTGAATCTGTTGCAAAGACGCTCATGAGCCTCGGTACTCTTCCGAGTAAACAACTCATTCAGCCGATAGAAAGTTGACCGGACAAGGGCAGTCACAGGAAGGTTGCATGCACCCTTCAGGACAGAATTTATGCACTCTACCAAGTTTGTCGTCATATGTCCCCAATGATGACCACCATCGAATGCCAACACCCATCTCTCAACACCGATCTCATCGCACCATTGAGTATATGCCTCACCCGCTCTTTAAGCCTTTAGTAGTTTTTGTTGTACTCCTGCTCCGTCCTAGAATAGCCTGTTGAACAAACCATTTAATCATTAGCAGATGCCAAAAATTTACTATGAATAGAACCATAACAGTGAATTGAAATACCTATGTTCACCATGATTTTATGCAAATATGGAGCCTTAAACCTCCTTAAGAAGTTGGACCTGATGTGCCTGATACAGTACATGTGCCACGCCCTTGGTGGTGACCATGCACCGTTACTGCGAGCTATTGGAGCGTCGATGGAGGTATGGCGGTCAGAAATAATACCCACACCATCAATGGTAACAACATATCTCCGCAAATTGGTTATAAAAAACTCCCATGCGTCTGTCATCTCGCCCTCGACTATCGCAAATGCAATAGGCACAATGTTTTGATTCCTATCTTGTGCAATCGCTACCAGAAGTGCACCTTTATATTTTCCATACAGGTGCGTGCCATCAACTTGCACTAGTGGCTTGCAGTGTTTGAATGCTACAATACACGAATAGAAGCTCCAAAAAATGCGGTGCAGAACTCTTACACCTTGAACCTCCTCACTCTCACGGTAAACGGGGAGCGTTTTGATTTGAACACGAGACCTTGACATCTTCACCGTCATTGCTTTCAACCATACTGACAGAGCCTGGTAAGAAACTTCCCAATCACCGAAAACCTTGGCAACAGCTTTCTGCTTTGCCAACCAAGCCTTGCGGTAACTCACAGTGTAGTTGAACCTTAATTGAACTTCTACAATAACAGACTTCACCTTTATCGAGGGGTCTGATTCGACCAACGGCCTAATGGCATCTGCAATTGTGTCCGAATCCAACTTGGCATGATCTTGTGAAATCATGCCCACGGTGCACGTGTACTTGCCATTGTATCTCCTGATCTCCCAACAAGCTTTCTTTCGAATCAAGCTAGCTCGGATAAGCCAATCGCACAATGCACCATACCCCTTGCATTTCGCATAAAATGTCTGCGGCTCAGACTCATACACAATGTAATCAACTCCTCTAGACATAGTGTAGTTTTTGATTGCAGATATCACCGACTCTCTCGAACCAAATTTCATTCCAACACTAAACTCGCCATCTTCCACCGCAGCGTTGCCTTCACCTACGACATGCGCACCACCATCAGTCAGACAAGGCAAATAAAATAAACACTATAGGAAACTTGAGTTAATAATCATAACATACCCGTATTCGCATACTCAGAAAATTCTGGAGCATGCATGACTTCGAGATCTAGAGTCCGCATAAAGGATGAAACACCAAACGGGTGCTGGCTTACAATCGTATTCGCTTTATTTTGCACCTCCGGATTGCCTGCCAAGTCTCCATCATCGTTTTCATCATCGACTTCATAGTTAGCTTCGAACTTCTCTTCACTGTCATTATTATCTTCTTCCTAATCTATATCCCCGAACTCATCAACATTGACCTCCTTGCTGACCGCGCCCAACCCTGACTGCTGTTCAAACTCAACGTACAGCTCTATCTTCGCCACGTGAAATCGGGTTTGTTGATAAATACAGAACATCTGCTGCATACTAGCATCATTAGTGATGGGCATTAATTAAAACATATTAGCCCACCAAATACTTACACAGGACT